>NC_047127.1:7862084-8179637 GCF_009829125.3 Periophthalmus magnuspinnatus | reverse complement strand
ACTTACCCTCTCAAAACTGTTTTTTGGAGTGTTTTGCATCAAAAAATTGCTTATTTTCGAGACGCCATTTTGCCGATCAACTCCTGTTTTCCACCTCACCGGCACACGCCCGCTGCTCTGTACTTACTTTGTTCTCCAATTTTATTTTCTTAATCGATTATACGCATAGGTTTCGCAGTGTCAGGTTGTCGTTTTGGTACAAATTTTTAAAAAATCCGCCACTCGCTAGTCTGATGAATCTAGCCATCCAGGAGGTGTCGACACGGCTCTACAATGTGATGACATTTACGGCGATGTCAGCTCCCATTGGGCACCGCAGTTTTCTAACACAAAACTCAGCGGACTTGTTTCTTTTATTAAGTCGTTTTTGAATTAATATTGCGATTTAAAATGAGCAAATCATAACATAATGATCTAGAGACGTCATAGATGATAACTATATAACAGACACAATATGTAATCTAATCTATTCTTGTGTGATCTTGCTCTTTATCAACTACCTGGCACTATCACAGTCACTTGATTCTCTGTCACGTTGGGATTTTAAAAGTGACAAAAATGTAAATCGTTGGTGGAGATTGGAGAAGTATAAGGAAACAACCGCATGACATTTGTTTCTGTGTCATGGTGCAATATCACAATGGGTGGGACTGTATTCAAAATAAAACATGGTTTGAAATCACGTACACGCCCTTTAAATACTCGTTCATATTCCTCATTTCATTTTCAGTGTATTTTGTTTTAAATGTGTAAATCTGTTGAAAGTTCCACCACTTTCTCCACAGTATGGCATCTATTTTGTATTTATTCAGTTACAGTTACGCAGTATCCATTCATGGAGAGAACACATTTTTGTAACTGGATTTTACTTCACAAAAATCAGAATAAGATAAGAATGACATTAGTAATAATAACAAGCAGGACTAGTTCATTTTAACCAGTTATTCCTCACTTCAGTTCTAGATCCCGACCATCCTAATTATTCACCATGATGAGTTAATAAGTGCTCTTTACAACTTTCAGAGACAAGAGCTGAGACAGTACAGCAATCTGAACTGCTTAACTAATACAAGAATCCAATGCATTTCGTAACATGGTTGTAGAAGTCTAAACTACAGGGTTAGCAGCTTTTACACAGAATAAGATCCCATGGAGACACAGGGAGGGCATCTGACACACAGGGACATTTCAGAACACGTTTGTAGAGGTCTAAACTACAGGGTTAGCAGCTTTTACACAGAACAAAACCATATGTAGCATCTTTCTTATAGCAGATTACGCACTTGGTTTAGCTAAAGGAAGCATTAAGTCACGGTCCCTCATAAAGTACTAATTTATGTTCTGTTGATATAGGCCTATGACATTTCAAGAGTGGCTTCTCGTGTACAATGTTCGCTCTATGGACAAGTAGAATAGGCCCATTGAAGAAGGCCACTCCATGTTTTGATAACTACAGAATGGGGTCTTTCTAACTCGAGGGGGTCTGTCTTTACCATAGAGTCCACCTTGTTAGACATTCGCGATAATTATAAGTTTCTATGGACAAAATAAGGAACTTTTGCTTGTCTCCATGGAGATTTTTTATTTATTTATTTTTTGGCATTCGACTTTTCTATCTTGCATTTACTCAATTAGATGTTCCCCTCATAAAAAATACCTCAAAAAAGCCGCAATTATACTATCAGCATGGTTGTCTCTCCATAGATCTGACGTGTAACTTGGCTGAGAGGCATCCTGTTTGTTTCCATAGAGATAAGTTTAAAAGTAGTTTTAGCTCAGGAATGTGTCGTTAAACTGCTAAGAGTTCTGTAAATATAGCACATAGGCGAGTATAATGGAAAACTTCTGAAGATTTAAAGATGCTAACGACAATATAATGAACTTAAATGACAAGCATCTCTTATTTAGATTTTTTTAAATAACTTTTTGTAATATTTTGATCATGTACACTACTTGATTCACTTAATTCAATGTGTATTCTTTATGTTTACTACTTTCTTTGTTGAATATACTCATATATATGTATATGAATCAAGATGTATAGAATTATGTAGCAAAGAAAAAACATTTGAATTACGCCAAATATCTTTTATATTTTAGGTTACTCAAATCAGCCACCTTTGCCAATTCAGTCCTTGTTATCTTAGCCTGCGTCATTAGAGGTATAATACTCCCTACAACAGAAGCAGATTGGACTGGACTAGACTAGAATGGACAACACTATCACAATGTGTCGAGGGTTCATGCTTCTACGTGCTGGGTCCTGCACTCATGGTAAATATTTTTTATTTTATTTATTTATTTAACCTTTATTTTACCAGGTAGGTCGGTTTAGAACCAATTCTCATTTTCAACGATGACCTGGCCAAGAATATAATAAATAAACGTCTCCTGCGTCAGAACTCCAGCCTCATGCCTCACCTGTCACCTGACATAGTTTCCACTTCACAGGTGTGTCTTGTTGGTATGTACTAATGGAACGCAAAGACTGTGCAAAACTGTGAAAGTGTCAAATCAAACAGCTATGTTGAAGAATCTAAAATACATTTCACATTGCGTTCATTAATAGTTTCAATGCCTTCCGTGAAAATCTTTAAATTGGTCGAAAGTTATTTCTCACTTACCTTATGCATTCTGAGTATCCTAATTACTGTAGTTTCCGTAGTATAAGTTTTTCATAGTTTGGTGGGGGGTGCGACTTATATGTGAAGTATATGTTTGTTTGTTTTTTTGTTGTTATGCATTTTTTTGGCTGATGTGACTTATACTCCAGTGTGACTTATACTCTGATGTGACTTATACTCCAGTGTGACTTATACTCTGATGTGACTTATACTCCAGTGTGACTTATACTCTGATGCAACTTATACTCTGATGTGAGACTTATACTCCAGTGCGACTTATACTCTGATGTGACTTATACTCCAGTGTGACTTATACTCTGATGTGACTTATACTCCAGTGCGACTTATACTCTGATGCAACTTATACTCTGATGTGAGACTTATACTCCAGTGCGACTTATACTCAAGTGCGACTTATACTCAAGTGCGACTTATACTCCAGTGCGACTTATACTCTGATGCGACTTATACTCTGATGCAACTTATACTCTGATGTGATTTATACTCCTGTGCAACTTATACTCCAGTGCGACTTATACTCTGATGCGACTTATACTCCAGTACGACTTATACTCCTGTGCGACTGATATTCTGATGTGACTTATACTCCAGTGCGACTTATACTCCGATACGACTTATACTCCAGTGCGACTTATACTCCAGTGCGACTTATACTCCGATACGACTTATACTCCAGTGCGACTTATACTCCGATACGACTTATACTCCAGTGCGACTTATACACTGATGCGACTTATACTCTGATGCGACTTATACTCTGAAGTGATTTATACTCTGATGTGATTTATACTCCTGTGCGATTTCTACTCCAGTGCGACGTATACTTCAGAAAATACAGTAATTAGGATGCTCAGAATGCATAAGGTACAGAGCTTTTCACAGCTCTCAAAGATCAGAGATAAAAAATAGTCATAACAAAGAGTGGGTTCAGGGAATGGGAGTTTTGCCATTTTGCTAACAACAACTCGCATGCTAACATGTATTTCCTGATTATCAGACAATAAAGTGATATATAATCAGACACAGACAGTAGACAGCTGACTTATTTTGACCTCAAGAGCTGCTTATAAAATATATCCGTACTGGGGCAAGACTTTTAACAAGCGCAAAGACGTTGTAAAAAACCCAGTGCGGGACCTTTAAATAGTCATGAAGATAAACTAAATAATATTAAATGAAAGAATGGCCAAACTTTTGACTGGTAGTGTAATCCATTGTCCATTCCAACTTCCTGACAATCAACATGGTGTATTTTTCCGTTTGTTTGATCACACAGGCTCCTGAGCTGTCAGAGTTCACTGGGAACACAATGCTTTTGCAAAAGGGAGGAAGAAAGTAAGTGTGGGTCAGTGATTCCTCAGTGCGTGACGTTCCACCGCCCAAATGACACCACATAACAATAAATCCGGTAACCACGGCGACGCCTGACTCATCCACACGTCATGAAAAAATATGACAAGTTTATGAAAGTGAAAAAAAACCCCGTAGATATAAAAACTTGTCATAATCAAAGAATGGGTTCAGGGAATGGGAGATAAATAATAAAGAATTACGTGCGGAATTACAACTCCTCAAATGTCAGGGGAGAAAATAGTAGTAGTAGTGGTAGTAGTAGTGGTAGTAGTGGTGGTAGTTGTGGTGGTTATGGTAGTTATTGTAGTAGTCGTAGTGGTAGCCTAGTAGTTGTTGTAGTATTAGTAGTAGTAGTAACTGTAGTAGCTATAGTTTTAATAGCCGTAGTTGTAGTGGTTGTAGTTGTAGTAGTAGCAGTAGTTGGAGTTATAGTAGCCTATTCGTTTTAATGACTAGGCTACTATAAAGGTATTACGCCTTTTCTTAAGTAATATTTTCGAAGTAATAGTACTACTAGGGGTATTTCTGCCATAGTAATAGTACTAATAGTGTTGTCTCAATTACAAACACATATATTAGACCTAGAATACTCTTCATTAGTACCGCACAGTAGTGTTACAATGTTACAATACTACAATTTCAAACTCGATTTTGAGACTAAGGAATAAGGAATACTCGATACCGATACCAATACCACAGTACCATATAGTTTCAACACCAGTTTTAGTATCAAGTAGTATCTGATTTTTGATACTTTTGACAACCCTACCAGATAGTTCTTTGTTTTTTCAGTATTTTATGATAAACTTTTGTTAGTTGACTACTTTATTTCTACTTTAACCATCCTTGTACAATTAGCAACTATTGGTGGAGTAAACTGGACAAAAACTAAATCCTCAGACTAATGCCAACTCATCTTTGTGGGTTATAGGCTTATGTTAAATACCTCAACTTATGAACACAGCCTATATGACAAAAGCATGTACGAACCATGTGACTTAGCAATAATGGGTTGATCCACCCCCCAAAGTACTTCTAAGAATCCCCCCGCTCATCATAGGATTTAATGAGACCTTCTCCGTAGGTGGGGGCAAGGGTGGGGGTAGGGGTCGGGGTGGTTGTCATCTCCCATGGGACCCCTATAGCTCATCTTATTGGATACTTGTGCACCCCTCCACACTCCATATTATCTTGTCCCATAATATTCCATGCGTTGTATTCACATAATCCCACCATTTTGTAATTCTTTGGCTAACTTTTGACTCGTTTTCACACAGCAGATCACCGTAGCAGCCTCAAACAAAGATTTAGAGTAAAATTAGTGATGCTGTGCTAAACCTACCAAGCTAATAATTATCCATATGGCTACAGCAGTCACCTCACCTCACACCTGTTCACCAATGTTTGGACCAGATAAGCCAATAAACAAAACCAGCTGGGATCTTGAATCTGATTGGACAAAAAAAAAATCAGAGGTGGGTAGAGTAGCCAAAAATTATGCTCAAGTAAGTGTAACGTGACTTCAAAAAATAATGTTAAAAGTAGGAGTACAAAGTAGTAGTATGGTACTCAACTAAGAGTGAAAAAGTATTTGGGAAAACTACTTCTAAGTAACTGAAAGAGTAACTGTCCATCTGATTCATAATTTGAAGTGAATGTAATGTGAAGGACAAAACATTAAACACTGCACAACATCTGGTATTTTCAGGGGAGAGGCACAAAAATGAGAAAAACTAAATCATATCTGAAGGAGCGGTGCAAGAAACACAAATGTTCAAGTAATTTTATACTATTAACATAAAGCTTTTGTCGCCTGTAGACTTACTCACAATGGGAAGAGGAACCAAATATTTTACTCAAATGAGTGCTGTTACTTCAATAAAAATATTACTCATTAAGGAGTAAAATTATGCTCGAAAAATACTCTGCAACAGCGCCCCCTGCAGAAGTCAAAATACATTGCATCAATGGGAGACGTCCCCACGTCAATTTTGCCGTAGAGCCACGAAATTCGATACACGCATTCTTCAAGTGATGCCAAACAAAAAAATATTATTATGGCCACGCCCTCTGACGCACCAGAAGTCGGCCATCTTGGATTGAAAATTCCAAAATGCAGAGTCAGCGTTTTCGCTGACGTCGCATTTTAATCAACTCCTCTGAAGGCGCTTCACCTGCAGGGCTGAAATTCACTGTACATCATCTACACAAGTGGGGCATCAAAAGTGATCCAATTCATGATGATCCCTTTTACGGTTTCCGTGCGGCGAAGCCGCAAAATTCCATCTGAATTTTTGCAATTTTCAAAAGTCAAAATTTGCTCCCGTTTGCGCATGCAAAGTTCGATTTTGCTCAAATTCGAATCAGTTGTAAAACTTTTTGGCCTAAAGCTACTCATTATGAACGAAACTAAATTGGCGCGATAGCGCCCCCTACAGAACATCTAATATATTTGTATGGAGGGCTGAAAATTTAGTTTTCCCAAATGTTACCAAATTTGACACAAAATTTCATTGGGTCATCCCAATCAATAAAGTCAATCAGACTCATGTGTGTTTTTGCACCGTGTTGCCATGGCGATGCGCCAAAGTGCCAATGTTATCCTAATGCAGGGGTGTCCAAACTTTTTACAAAGAGGGCCAGATTTGGTGAGGTGAAAGTGTTTGGGGGCCGACCATTCAGCCTGATCATTCTTTGAACCATCAATATTAAATGCAAATTAATTATTTAATTGTTTTTTTCTTTTTATTGCAAATGGCTTTCACCTTTCAAAAACAAAATTAATGTAAAAAAGTAAAAACATTTAAACTGTGCTTTTGATAATCACAATAAAATAAATTCACTGAGATTTTAGGATTTATTCACCTCAGAAGGAGAACAAATAACTTGCACTAATGTGAAGGGTGAAACTGAGATCTGGACTGTAGTAAATAAACCAGGTCTGGCTCAAAGTGGTTTTGATGCGCAAAGTGTCACACAGGTGAGGGTCAGTTAGATTTGTCCTCACACAGTTCTTGTTAAAGTTCATAGCCAAGAATGTCTTCTCACACAAATATAACCAAACAAACTCAGCATTTTCTTAGCAAAGGTTTGAATTTCTTTAAACTTGTCTTTATCCAGTTGGCGATAAATGTCAGTGAGCTTGAACATGTGTATTTTACACTGGTCAACAGTGCTGACGGGCCATACATAATTATTTTTATTCCAGATGCTTGAGGGCCAGTGGACTTTGGGTATGCCTGTCCTAATGGGAAACCTCCCAAATTTTCCCATTCATCAGAAAAATATTAGTTTCATGGAATAATGTGAAATTTGGCACCATGACTCTTCATGTCATCCTGATCAAAAAAGTCAAAGGGACCCATGTCATATTTTTCACTGGGTTGCCATGGTGATGCGCGAAAGAGCCCATGTTATCCTAAAGGGAAAATTTTCAAATTTTCATACATTTCAAAGTCTTATAACAACTTATTTGCTTCATTGAGGAATGTGAAATTTGGCACAGTGATTCTTCAGGTCGTCCCCGTCAAAAAAGTCCAGGGGTCAAGTTTGTATTTTGCCTGGTGTTGCCATGGCGATGCCTGGAAAAACCCATGTTTTTGCATTTTGTATATCAGCACTTCCGATTTCTATTGACTTGTTTGGTGCCAAATGTAGCCCAAAGCCATAATAAAACAGGCAAGTGGCACGTCAGCGCCACCTATAGGGAGTGCTGGGTCGGCCGAGTGCGAAGCACAGCTGCGAGGGCTGTTCGATGCCGCTTGCGGCTTTAAAGTATTATTATTATAATTTTTTTTTTTTTTTTTACTTAACCAATCATGCTGAAAAACTTCACACAAAAAATAATAAAATACAGTGACATTTCTGTGTATAGGCCTGCTGGAAAAAGTGGTATTGTGGGCGCAGGGCTGGCTGTTTTAAACTGGGCTAAATGACGCAGCGTCTGCCTCTATGATTCCCCATATAGCTTTAATAATACGCTAAGATATAGGCGACACTGTTTTTTTCATATATGTATAGGGGGAAAGTAGTTTTTCACACACACTTGTTGAAACATTGCTCTCAAAAGCTTGCTGGGAGTAGGTTTAGGTGTAGGTTTAGCCGTGTCAGACCCAAGTCTTGCATCATACAGCACAATAAAACGTATATTCCCATAGCTGCTTTTTGTGGTGAGCGCGCGCTACGGTAGTCACTCCACGGCGGGGCTTGGCGGGGCTTGGCGGAGCTCGGGTTTCAAGAGGGGCCTCCACCTCCGAGAGTCCTGAATGGACGTGGAGGTGGTGCAGAAAGAAAGGGGGGAAGAGGAGGCGGAGGAACAGGCGACGGAGACTTGGAGAGAAGACCAGGAGAAGACGTGTGGTTAGAGCTGCTGGGAGTAAAGTCACATACACACAATTGAAACCCCCTTTCGCTCGGCTTATGGGGTCACGCCGGCTCGGGATGTGCTCCACTGCTCCCGTACTGCCCGCCGCGGAAGGAGACGCCGAATGACAGCCACGTCCAAGCCCCGCGCGCGCTAATTAGGAAAACCTGTGGGCCAATTAATTAAAAGCGCGAGGACGAACGGAGCGGACGGATTGGTGGAGGGACCCAGCGCACGAGGTTGGTGTCGCAAGTGGAGCGCGCTGCTGCCGCTTGTGAACTTTTATCTAGCGGTTGTTTTTTTTTGAAAGTTTTGTAAAGTTGTAAGCCGTTGCAAACGTGGCCATTTTTCTGGAGTAACTTATGCCCCAAACGGTGGTGAGTTTCCCCCCTTGTCGTTGGTTCGACTCCGTTTTTTTCCTTGGTGTTTTTTGACGTGTTTTATTGGCGTGCCGAACAAGTTGTCTCGGCACACAGTATCACCGCACTATTTCCTTTTGTTTTTAATGAACGACTTTATGAAGCGGCTTCTGAAACTTTTTTTTTTTCCTCCTCCTCAACCAGCGTCGTGTCTGTTTCTGTGTCTGTGGCTCCTAAACTCTGTCTTTAGCTGGATTCGTTTTCTGTTTACCACTAAAAACTTTGGCAGCTATCATTTTTCTTCCAGCTATGCCACAATTTCCAAAACAATACAGTCTAACTATGCAAAAAGTGTCCATTGGATATTGAGTATTTGGTCCATTAGCTGTAATAATCTTCTTTAGGCTTCTTGGGCACTTTTTGTTTTTCCATAGGAGGATATTACATTATTAAACCTGTGCCTTAAGTTTTATTCAAAATCTTTCTCAAATTTTGGGTCAAACAGCCTCTAGTACTTCCCATAGTGTTCTAATGTACTCACTTGTCCTCATTGTTGTCCGGTTAGCCATTTAAACCATTCCGCATTCCTGTTTATTGTACACATTTTCATTGGAATTCTGTTGATTGACGTTTCGCCCAATGGGTCCAGCCTATTGACTGCATCTCAGACTGCGTGGTGTGTTCATGTGCCCTCTGTCTGCTCCCTGAACCCTAAAATTTTGCTCTCCTCTGCTTTCAGTTAGCCAGGAATGTTCTGCTTCCTCTGCCTTAGCTTTGTCCCAATACCCCATGAATTCTCCAACCCCCCCACCCCCCCATCCAGCCAGGCGCTATACGACGGCGAGAAGCTGGGTAACTCCTCAAGCAAGAAGCCCGTAAATCAGTTTGAGCAGTGAGCAAATAGGCTACTGTTTAGAAGTTGTCCAGGCTGCCACCGGGAGACCGTAGTTGGATTATTGGAGTGAGGTAGGACCAGCAGGGAAGAACTTGTCACACTATTGCATCAGAATTTGTGCCTGTGCGATTTTAGGGTTGTTTTTGGTTACAATTTTGGAGGAACGTTCCATTGCGAGGTGGTCAAGATGGTGCAGAACAGCTGTTTCTACTTGGAGCTTAAAGGGAAGTCTTGTCATATGGCTTTCTCATTGAAGGCAAAGGTTGTGTGCTATCACAGTTCAAAAACTATTTCCTCTTTTTGAATAGAAAAATGTGGCACATTTCGTAACTTTTTTTTGACAAATTTGGGAATATGATGATTGAGTTTGACCTTTTTACTTTTTTCAGTTCCACTCTTGTTGTGACATGTAAGCATTTTAGTCATCACTGAATTGCAAAAAAAATCAAAGTTCTCTGAAAAACAGGTTTGGTAGGAAGGTCACTTTTTGCATTTTTATCCTACTTTCTTGGAGTGTTTTTTTCACAAAAGTTTTAGTAAGCAGAATTTGCAATGAAATTTGAAAGTTATTTTATCTTTATGTGCTGCAGTTGAGAATGTGCGTACTGGAGCTACACGCTCTGCCATTCTACTTTACAGCTGACGTTGTAAAGTGGTGGGCCAACAACCAAAAGTGGCTTACAGGCATGTTCCTACTAGTGGGTCAGGGAGTTCAAAAGCAGAAATGATTATGGTTTTCTTCATACTTGTGCTTTGCTATTTGGAGCATTTAACCATGTTTTTTTTTTTCTTCTGATCAAATTCTACCTTGAGTTTAGTGTTCTCACAAGTATCGAAAATCAGATACTAAGCAAAATGAGATACTCGTTTGAACAAGTATCGATACTAAAAAGTGACATCAACGGGACAGAAATGAACTTTACCATTTAGAATGAGCTTGAGCTGTATCAGAACAAGTATAAGACACACAGACTAGTATACACACATGGACCACTATGGAACCTACCTGGACGACTGAGGGATTACACAGATATAAGGCCACATGGGAATAGAAAAAGTAGTATTTGTTGAAAATTACATTCTACTGTCTAAAAAATGTATATTTTTAAAAAATCTTATCAGAATCTATTATCGAGTCTGCTCCTTGGTATCCAAATAGTTTGAAATTTTTGTATTGTGACACTACTTGAGCTCTCATTACCGGTAATTATTAAGTTATTCTTTGGCGTATTTGGGCTTTGTGCTTCTCCAGTGCTCAAAACACTTGGCTCCACTATGTGATGTCATTAGGTGGTAGTGCATACACCTTCACTATACTTTTTAAACTCACTTTTGCCTCAATACGCAGCTAACCAACTTTGAAGCTAACTTCATCTATGCTTTTCATTCACTCCCGATACTCTTTAGAATGTTCACATTTTCCATAAACGTAGACGTTACAGAAAATCTGACGTGTTCAGAAGAAATCGTAAGACTCTTTAAATATACTGTTGGGCCAACTTGCAAATTTTTGGATTTCTAAAAAGTTGAGTTTCTCTGCAAATCAGTGTTTAAATTTTTCTTTTTAAATCCTTACTTTGCTGGATGTAAGTTTATCATTGTTCATCAACTCTAAGCTGTAATTCTAGTTTTATCCACCTGCATGTATCACAATGCGTCTTTTAAAACCAGGATGCTACTTAGCTGTTCAAAGCAGCTCTAACAACCACCCTTTTGTTCTACTTTGTTAAAGGTCCGTGTTAAGTCTACGGTAACCCTCGACAACCTCAAAGAACCCGAGGATAACCACTCACCCCAGCTTACCTCCTACTTCCTTACCTCCGAGCACCTCACTTTATGCCCTAGTAAACTGCTCCAATTCTCCTCACCCCAACTCACCAGTGGCACGCAGCCATCCTCTTGAATTACAATCGGTTTTCGACAATACTCGGCCAAGACAAAAGTTATCAAACAAACAAGAACACAGCTCATGCCCAATTTGACACTTAAATTGGACACAGCGAAACTTTTGTTCTGCACGGCTTTGATACAAGTTTAACATTTGTACAGCCAAGGTCAAGTGCGTTAAGTATTACTTTCTACACAAGTTTTGATAAGAAGTCTCCTTAAAGGCTTTAAGTCCACGCTGTGCCAACTCAGCTTAGCGTTGCGGTATTACGATTAGCTCATAGAGGGCTGCTAATGCTAATAACCACTGGCCTGATGTTTTAAATGGATGCTTTTGAGTTGGCGTGTGTTGGGTCGTGTCCTCAAAGCACCATTGACTGCGATTTTATTTATTTTCTTGTTCAGTTTTGTGGGAGGAAAGCAAGCAAACCTGGCAACGTCTCTGAGGAATCATGCTTTAAGTGCCTGGCTAAGACGTTAGCCTGAGGACACAGAATTCACCTCCATTTATAGACCTTTATAGGTGAGGCTTGTAATTTCATAGTATGGGCAAGAACCAGATGTCACCACCTCGCTCCAACAGTTTGTCTGGTTCTTCTTCTTGAGGCAGCCATATTGGGTGGGATTTTTAAAGATGCATTTTAAATTTTGTGTTGACCTTTTAGTCATTCTTAAAGGGGCACTATGTAAGTTTTCTCTTTGGAGATTCAGCCTCCTTGTCGCTGTGCAAATGTTACTGCTTTGACTGGAATGTCCCGCAGTATGGCATTGAATTAATCTATCTAGCATTGTTTTTAGTAATTGTTCAAAAATACCTTGTTTTCATAGAGTTGTAAAGTTTAATGCCATGTGTGGAACAGTCCGAGCAACTCCAAGCAGATGGCATAGCCTCATCCAGAAAAGTTACACCGTGCACCTTTTTAATATCCAGTTTAAAGTTGTCTTGCTGTTTTTCTTTTTCTATTCTTTATGAAGTGCTTCAGTGCATTTTCAAAGACTATTACTTTTATTGGGCTATCCTGTGTATTGCCAACAGAGGGCGTCAGACTCTAATCAACACATTTTTTACAAACAGCTGAAAAAGGCACATTTGGTTTTCCACATTTCCATTGAGAAACACTGTCTTAAGTTATAAAACACATAATACCAGTTCAAGAGTGTCAGTATTCATTTAAAAAAGCCACACCAAAGCCTGATATGTCCCCTTTAAGTCTGGTGTTTTTGCTGTGGTCCAATAGAACCCATTAAACGCACTGTAAACACTTTTTATGTACTCCATGGAAAGATGCTTCAGAGCTCTGGCAACCTCCCTCTCAAATTCAACGTACAACAGACACATTTTGCCATTTTTTCCTTTGCGCAGTGGGCAATTTTAGTCACGTTTTAGAGAAGACTTTTTTTAAGATGAGTAACAGTGGTCAGAAGTGAATGCATTGTGAATCATGCTTTGCTAAACTCAAACCTTCAGGGTGGATGCTAGCATGTCTTTAGCCAGTCAACGGTCTAGTAATTACGGCCAGCTATCTGGGAGCCATTGGGATTGAACGTGGACCACCAAACCTTTCATTACGATCAGTTTGCTCCCAAAGTAGTTTAGCTTTTTGAGAGAAACATTTGGTAGAAGTGGTAATGGTGGTACTTGTAGTTTTACAGAGGTATTCTAGTGGGCTGTAGTTGGGACAATGAGATTTGAGTAGTGGCTTTAATGAATGGCTTTTGTTGGTGACACTGGACAGAAGGAGGAGGAGGTTATTGAACTAAATTACAAGTTAAAGGTCCATCCATCTTGCTGTCACCCATGTGTTTTGTAGTGACAAATTATTTAAATCGCTTTGATTTTGTTGACCAGTTTCAGGGAGCATTGGTCGCAAGTATATTTCTTAAATCTATAGAGTTCATAATCTTGAAACTTTGACATGTCCCAACCAATATGCCTACAATTTCAGATTTAAATCACATTTTAGATTCTGTAGTTGATGCATTTGATCGTAGTAGTTGTATCGATCAACTACTAAATTGGTGTACCGGTAATTTAAAAATGTTTTGAATGTCCCCCGAAACCTCGAGCAAAGCCACTTGTCTAATTTACATGAACATGGATGACAAAATGCTAAAATGACAGTAAGTGGTCTATACTTCTGTTTCATATATTGCATGATTAGAGGGACCGATGTATCAGTTGTCCAATACATCAAGCTGATATTTGTACTTTTTAATGCATCTGCTGTCTGCCTTAAATCTAAAGCAGAGGCCAGTATTTGGTTTGGGCTGATCAACTGCATACAATTATTTGAACACTTTCATGCAGCACACTTCTTTGAAACTACACTGTTCTCTTCTCCAGATTGTACTAAACAGTGTTATGGAAAAATATTGTCAACAGCTTATCAGCGTTTGGGTTCTCCGGGTCTCTGTATTGGCATTGACCATGAAAAAACATTGGTCGATCTCTTTTAAGATCCAAAAATGTGAAGGAAAAAGTTCCCATATTGAACAGCCTTTATTCTTGGTTGTGGCTTTGTTGGTGCTACATTTCAAGTGCTTTTATTTAATTTGAAGTCCAAATTGAGTCCAAAAAATGTGCTTTGAACAAATCCGTCTGGTTGTCCAAACAATAGCCTCATTGTGCCAGCTCTGGAGTTTGACATCATTTATGGGCTGAGGGCTGGTAGCGCTACAGGAAATCAGAGCTAATCTTCTCTCAGCGCTGTAGCGAATAATTGGCGCGGGCTGGTGCCTGGGTGGAATCCTGGGTAGACTGCGATGCTGCAGAGGGGTCCAGGTGGCTCTACCTACTCTACCTGGTCTGGCTCTGATTATCGCCCATGTGCTGGTGCATTCTTCCCCCCTCCACACTGCGGCTCTGTTCCATGGCACATCGTTTGATCGTGGGTTGGAGGTGAGGGGCAGATGTGAGGGACACGCACTGGAGATAGACCAAAAAAGGACTGGAGGCTGCACTCGTCCCAGTGTTTGTACGGGCACATTGTCACTGAACTGTTGTGTTGAAGTAATGAGGAGAAGGATGATGTGTTGAACAAACAGAGCAGAGTGATATACGTTTTCCATTACTGTTGTACTTGATGCAGTGTAAACATTAGTGATTCCAAATGAAGTGGTTTCTGTGACTGTCGTAGGGGTGAGCAATAGTAAGTTTTTATTCTGCCCTTTTTTTTTTTTTTACAGCCTTGACAGTCATTAGGCATCATACTCACTTATGATTTGGCTGGCTCCATGGAGACTCAGGCTTGAGTTTGGGGGATGTGACTGTATAAATGCTTATAAACATGATGATGTGTTGATATGAACTTGCACTGAGAGATCTGAGGACTTGACTAAGACTAGTTCTTAGTGACTTGGACTTGAACAATGAGGACTAGTTTGGACTTTGTAATTTGTGACATGACTAGAGTCTAATATGCAGTTGATGAAATATCCATATGTGAGTCCCAACACTGTTGTCTTTTCCAGAGCACTAGCTCCCCTGGTACGTGGGCATCATGAGTTGGAGCTTCCTGACGCGGTTACTGGACGAGATCTCCAACCACTCGACATTTGTGGGGAAGATCTGGCTCACGGTGCTCATCGTCTTCCGCATCGTGCTGACGGCAGTGGGCGGAGAGACCATCTACTACGATGAGCAGAGCAAATTTGTGTGTAACACGCAACAGCCTGGATGCGAAAATGTGTGTTACGACGCCTTCGCCCCACTATCACATGTGCGATTCTGGATCTTTCAGGTGAGCTGCAGTCACGTGCACTTAATGGTATAACCTTCAGGGGCTGACCAGATTTGTGTGTACAGGTCATCATGATCACCACTCCCACCATCATGTACCTGGGCTTTGCCATGCACAAGATCGCTCGCATGGATGACAGCGAGTACAGGGTGGTCCGCAACCGCAAGAGCAAACGCATGCCCATTGTGAGCCGTGGAGCTGTGAGGGACTACGAGGAGGCTGAGGACAACGGAGAGGAGGATCCTATGATCGCCGAGGAGATCGAGCCCGAGAAGCCAGAGAAGCCCGACAAAGGTCAGGACATTCTACTGTAATCTAATGCTGTATTATGAGACCTGGAGTCTTGTCTGAAGGACATTGTATAAGATTCCCGTATTGAGTGTGTGCTGCCCCCCTCAGGCTCTGAGAAGAAGCACGACGGGCGGCGGCGGATCCTGCGTGATGGTCTCATGAAGGTGTACGTGTGCCAGCTGCTGTGGCGCTCTGCCTTCGAGGTGGCCTTCCTGTTTGGACAGTATGTCCTTTATGGCTTTGAAGTCATCCCATCCTATGTGTGCACGCGCTCGCCCTGCCCACACACGGTGGACTGCTTTGTGTCTCGCCCCACGGAGAAAACCATCTTCCTGCTCATCATGTACGTGGTGTCCTTCCTGTGTCTGCTGCTCACTGTGCTGGAGATCCTTCACCTGGGCATTGGGGGCATTAGAGATTCTTTCCGCCGTCGCGCGGCTCATAACCCTCGCCCCCGACCTCCCCTGTCCGGGCCAGCCATACCCACTGCCCCGCCTGGCTACAATGCCACCATGAAGAAGGAGAAGCTCAAGAGACAGCTTAGAGACTCTCCTATGGGCGACTCTGGGCGGGAGAGCTTCGGGGACGAGGGCCCCTCCTCCTCTGAGCTGGAGCGCCTCAGGAGGCACCTGAAGCTGGCCCAGCAACACCTGGACCTGGCCTACCAGGTGGACGAGGGCAGCCCGTCCCGGAGCAGCAGCCCGGAGGTCAACACGGCCGCTCAGACCGCAGCTGAGCAAAACAGGCTCAACTTTGCCCAAGAGAAGCACGGGGAGACCAGCGGGAAAGGTATGTGCCCTGAGTATCAACACAAGCTCATGACAACATATTTGACATAGTTTACATTTAACATCACACTGTGTATAATGTGCCCAGTAGTGGCGCCTAAATCACTCTGCTCTTGTTCAGGGTACATTTGTAAACACATTAGCCCTCATTTTGACTCTGCCCTTAGCTATTAAAGTGTGGAGTTTCCAGTGTTGACTCGATTTATTTTTTGTCTTTTTTCAGGAATCCATGCCTGAGCGTGCTTCCTGCTTGTGTGTCGTCCGCTCGCCCGGCCCTCTCCACGGCTCAGCGCGGCACAGGAAGCACATATGGGAATGCAGTCAGACCACTGAGACTGGAGACCAAAGTGTGTGAAAGCAGTGTGCAAGTGTGCATATATGTGTGTGTTTGTATGTGAGGAGGAACGTGCCTTTCAGTATTCCAGGGCCATGAGCAGGCCCACAGATCATCTCCAGACTTGAAAGCCTGCCACATCTCCAGTCTGTGCTTGCAGACGCTCCAGACCTTCTTTGTCCACTCAGTACTCGTGTTTCTCCAGGACCCATCAGGATTACCCACCATGTTTCCTCTGTGACACTGCCCTCTTTGTGGAGAAGCAAGCAGACGCATTTTTACGGCGGCTTTTGTGTTAGATTTTTTTTTCTTAATTTAAAATCCACTTGTCAAAAAAGAAACAAAAATCTTTGATAGATTTTGAAGCCTGTATCCAATCGGCCAAAAAAATGTTTACCTGGGAAATGCTTGAATTCTTTATATCGACCGGAAATGTTCCAAGAAATTTCCAAGATTTGTTTCTGTTTTAGTACAATAATGTTTAATGCCTGATTTATTATTTTGTTTTACTTTACCGTCATGGACCAAATGTGTAGATGCTCCTAGATCTGCCGAAGGAATTCCTTTTTGTTAATATTCACGTGAGCAGTTTCCATTTCCCATGTTGTGCCATTTCATATGAGGAAATGATTTTGCCTTTTAGTTGAACCAGCTGTAAACATCGGTCTTCTGTGCAACTGTCAGAATTCCTCCCACTTGAGCGGACATTTCGGGGTGAGCCATATTTTCCAGCGCATGGAGGAGACGGGGGAGGACAGAGGAGCACACAGCCTGGTGCCAGTGTGTCAAAGTCGGGCACTTGTCGGGGACTCGCTGATGCCACGGAGCTGTACCATGCTGTAGTTATGTAATCATCTCATTCCACTTTGTTTTTTTTTTTACTTAGTGTAAGGTACGACGTCGCGTTTTGACTCTTGATCTGTTTTCTATGGCAAATTTTGTAGTTTTTGTAACTGTAGAGATTATTTTTCTTCAGAGTTAATAAATATATTTGAACATGATAACATCTCTGGAACTTACCGCTTGGTTCTTCAGTTGTCGATAGGAAAGTAAGTTAACTAACGTAAATGACTGATGGATGTGAATGAGTACTATAATAATACTGTGTATTCTCTGTTCCAAATCCCTATTTCAAAAGTTTCTATGTAAAAAGACCAACTTTTAAAATTGGGTTTGTAAGGCCATCTAGAGGCCTAACATGAACATTACACCAATTTAGTTCTGAACAGCCAATTTGGAAATAAAACCGTCTTTTTAGCTACAAACACTAAACATTTTAGCCAAGACATTTAAGAAAACATGTTTTTCCTCAATTCTGGATGTATTTATCCCAAAAAACGTCCCTTGTGAGAGCTTGCATCGCCACAAACCTGTTACTTGGCCTGGTGGAGGGCCTCCTGCTTGTATACTACTTCTTCCTATTACTAAAACTACCCACCTCTTTAATTAATTGAATAGTATTGACCAAACACTTTTGCAGAGGTGCAGGCCTATGTGCCACCTCCAGAAAATTGCAGGGTGTTGCTTTAAATACCAGTGGTTGTACTTTATATATCCATGGCATGCAACCTATAGAATAAATGAAATGGCTTAAAAAAAAAATCTATATTTTTTTCATGTATATTTGCAGTATACATTATTTAGAGTAATAAAATAATATATAAATAATAAAATAAAATACTGACACAACCATTACTCCGGAGGGGAAAAAAACGCTTTATTTTTTTGTACAGCAACAAAAACATTCCCTTTACGCATATTACATTTTCTATAGTTTAATATTTGTGTAATCATCTACAAACTCTCCTCTATTCATTGTAACGCTTTCATATGCACGCACACTCCTCTGGTATAATATTAGGCAGGGTCTCGTACTTGAAAGAATAGCCTCCGTCTGACGTGGTGGTGATGCGCACGGACCTCATCCTCCCCGGCACCGGCGCGCAGCACTGGACCATACCCAGACGCGCCGCGGCCCTCTCCGGAGAAGAACAGTTCCCCTGGCAGTAGTAGAAATCCAACGTTTTCGGGTCAACTATCCAATTATCCCACCCCAACTCCTCAAAACTTATCTGTACGCGCGCACGGCTGCAGTCCCCCAGCGTCTCCAGCGAGGGGCGTTGTAGCAAATCCAACTCAGACGGCGACCAAGGCATCCCTACACTTCTAGATTTCCGTTTTGGCACGTGGTTTTTGATGTTTAAACTCAAAAAAGGCAGCTTGTCTTCGTCATCATTGCATATGCATTCTGGACAGTCGATCTCGAGCGAAAACGCGCCGTGTCCAATTGTTTTTAGCGCGTCCTGGTTCAAGTTGTACGTGCTCCACCCGTCCTGAGAGCGGTGCGCGGGGGCGGGGGAGGCCGAGAGGAGAGGCTGGGGCCCGGAGGTGAGCACGGACAAGGGCGCGGAGGAGTTCAGAGGGAGGTCTAATCCGGAGAAGAACCAGAGCTGCGCGGATGTGACCGAGGACACGTGCGGGTCTATGGACGGGTGAAAGGTGAAGGTGAAGGGGCTGAGGGGGGAGGAGGAGGAGGGGTGTCCCGGGTCAGACTTGGCACAGGAGTGTTCTGAAAGAAGTAAAATATTTGGGATTTTAATTAATATGTGATATATTTAGGAATAATTATGACATCTAAAATAATGTGGTGGACTTTAAGCACTATGGAACTTTTCTGGTGCCTGCTTGTCTCCATGGAGATGTTATTTCTTGCCTGTTTGAATATTTTGCATCTATTAAAATAGATGGCTATTTATTTAGCTATTCAAAGCGACAAAAATACAACTGCAAAAAACATGTCGCTCCTCCACAGACCTGACCTGACCTGACTTGAACCGAATCTCGTGGTGTCTCCGGCTTGGCTTCATGGAGATAGATGTGTTTAATGCCATATTGTGAAATATTCCAGGCTGAAGCAAGACTATCTCCATGGCGACAGGCAGATGCAGGGTCCTCTAGCAGAAAAATTACATGTAGTGCTCCTTTAAGTTTATATGGAAATAATAGTTCTACATTTTGAAGTAAATCTACTAATGTGGAGGGTAAAGGAAAATTCATTACTATTACAAATAGTTCAAGACCACCACTACTATTTGTAGCGTACTACTACCTACCTCCTACTACTACTAGTACTACTAGAACTACTACCTACCTCCTCCTCCTACTATTACTACTACTAGAGCTACTACCTACCTCCCACTACTACCACCAATACTATTACTACTACTACTAGAACTATTACCTACCTCCTACTACTACCACTATTACTTATTACTACTACTAGAGCTACTACATACCTCCTACTTACTACTTCTACTACTACTAAAACTACTACTATCTCTCATTACTACCATTACTCTACCACTTCAACTACCCCTACTACTACTAGAGCTGCTACTATTTCTCTCCTTCTTTCTTATATCAGATACACACTTTTTACTTAATTGAAAAGTACTGACTGCAAAATGTACCAAGTTTTTACATAAATATTCTTTTCATTAATACATTTCAAACGTTACACAAAGCTTAAAATGCATCTGCTCGCGTTGCAGATCCCTCAACACGCGCATTTTGATTTCAATCTTTCTCACAATTTCTGCAAATTAGTTTAGAAAAACACAATATCATCTTACCAGAACTTGCAAACAGAATAAGTTGCATATCATCTTGTTGCTCCACACTTCCATAATCCAGCCTCTCTGCCCTGGTCTGGAGCACGCTTCTTCCCAGCTTCCTCCTCTCCTCGTCGGACGCCGGAACCTGCGGCACCTCCTCCACCCCCAGGCCCTCCAGGAGTTTGAGCTTGACCCAGGACAGCACCTCGTCTCTGGGTTGATCTTCCTCTACCACCACCCCTTTGCCGGAGACGCAGAGGAGAGCGACGAGCGACCACAGCACCATGACGGACAAAGGAATTCAAAATGTGCACTTCGAGATGAGGGTTAGAGGGTTTTGTTGCCACTAGAAAGAAACTGATAATGGTACGACCTTGGAAGTGTGTTTTTTGTATGAGATATTCACACACTTTTAATATATTTTAACTTGTGGTGTGAGTAGCAAACATCTAGAAACTTTATGTTCAAAATATAAATCTTGAAAATAGGTTGTATTGATCGAATAAAATGCTAACTGACTATAAAAAATTGGTTTAGTGTTTTGACTGTAAACATTCTTATCTTGTGAGTTTTCTCACTACACCAGATGTTTTGTTCTGAGTATCCTTGAAACTCTGCTGCAGTATTCTGTAAAGTTTGTCAGTTGTACATTGTGCCACAAGTGCAATGTTATGCTACATGTATCTACCGGATTTAACATGTTTTTTTTATTCTTCTAGTTTTTTCCCAGTGCAAGCTCATGAGATTTGATTACAATAATTCAATGAACAATAATATAAAAAATGTTAAAGATGTGTGTGTGATATGCGTAAAAAACAAGACAAAACAAAACATTAATATAAAAAAATATATATATATAATAAAATATAAGTAGGAATTTTATTTCAAATGCTTTACAAATCATTAAAACAACTTCATGAGTACTTATTTTCAGAATTAATTAAATAGACTTGTACACAGTTACATAACCAACAGTATGGGAGGATTGCGTACTTACTTTAACACAGCTCGATACAGTGTAATTAGACTACGGTTTTGGTTAGAGTTAAAGAGTCAGGTAATTAAATGTAGTTACATAGTACTTAATAAAAATTTAAAAAACAACTCATAGTCAATGTAGCCAGTGGTGCAATCTAATGAAGTAAAAGTAGTAAACTACAGTACTTGGGTATATAATTTAGGTATCTGTACTTTACTTCACTACATTTGAGAGCAGTGTCTGAGCCTTTTTGGTTTTTTGGTTTTTTTTTTTTGCATGTTCATAGTTTGAGCAAAGAGAAACATAACAAAATCATTATATTTAAAGCCTTATAAGACCACAAAATCTCTGAAATACTTTCTTTTTATTCTTTAAGTAAGCCTAAGCAGATATTTTTTTATTTGATGCTTTTTTTTCCCCTTGAATATTTTTTGCTTCACTATCTATTTTTACTGAAGTAACAAAATTGAGTACATTTCCATCACTGAATGAAGCTTACAGGGACAAGTGATCTAAGGCCCTATACCATTCTGTTATCCCTATTTTATTTTATTTTGTTTTGTTTTCTTTTATTTTTTGTTTTTATTGTATGTTTTATTATTATTATTATTATTATTATTATTATTATTATTATTATTATTATTATTATTATTATTATTATTATTATTATTATTTATTTATTTATTTTTATATTAAACCTCTATAGTCCGTGCTTTTCATGTTTTATGAAATTACATTAGCCTGTTTTCTAAATTTATTTGATTTACAATAATGGCCCTAAAACGTATTAACTAAACAGTGACCTCTCGTGGCAGGCGGGTGTAAAAATAACTGCTCTCCCGCTGGTTGTTATGGAGACCTTTCACCTTTACGTTGTCTCGTTAATTGCTTTAATAAATCAAAAATGTTAACGTGGCTAAGTTAAATTTAGAGTAATGCGCCATAAAATGTTAACATGTTTTGATTTAATTTCGCAGTTTTGTTATTAAGTAAGTTTTAAGTAGCCTCCAGAAAAACAACGATATACGTGGCTAGCTTAATAGGCCTTGAAACTTGTGCTAGCTTAATAGACGTTGAAACTTTGTTAGCCAAAACCTGCACGTTTTATTTTGAACACGGTACGAAAAGGGGTCTGTAATTTGCTATTTTAGCTTTAATTTTATTTTCATAATTAATATTTCTTCTCATATTTATGTTAAAATGCTAAAAATGTGTCAAGCTAGCTCATTAAATAGAAGCCTAGCCCTGTTTAGCCCATCACTATTTATAATCGGTGATGCAAAGAAAACTTAGAAAAAATTTAGCCTATTTAGTTACAAAATACTGAATAACGGAATTAAAATGTATTTTGTCACATTACATGGGCCAGGCAGAGTGCTGTATTCTGAATACCCTGAATAATTTTACACAGAGATTTATTATATCAGTATATAAAAAAATAAAATTGATAGGCTCTGTAATTACAAACAGCTCGGTTTTTGTTGCACTGTTTGTTATGCATTCATTCATGTCCAATTAGAGTCGAAAAATCACCCAAGGATGAGATGAGCTGTGTTTTCTTTTCACCACGTAGCTATTGCTTTAAATTTAGGAAAGTAATTGTTCTGAAAACCACCAAATGAAAGAATAACTGCACTTTTTCATTTGGAATACAGGTACTCAAAGTTAGTATTCAGGGTGCATTTATTTGGTACATGTATTCAGTTACATCACAGCACTGCCTTTAATGTATTTTTGATCTGTTATAGAGCTCCTTAAGGCCTAAACCAGAGAAGAACCAGAGCTGCGGGGATGTGACCGTGGAGAGGTGAGGGTCAGGATGGACGGGTGAAAGGTGAAAGGTGAAGGGGCTACGGGAGGAGCGGTGTCCAGGGTCAAACTCAACGCAGGAATGTTCTGAAAGTAAAAAATTTTTTTGCATGTATTTAATCAGATTTTTTTTTCTCACTATGAATAACTAAATACTAACTAAATAGCCGACTTCAAAACCATGCATTCTTAATTTGAGTGGGGTCGCCTCTCCACAGACCTGACGTGAACCTGGTGGTGCCTCTGGCTTGGCTTCATGGAGATAAATACATTTAATGCCATACTGCAAAACATTCTAGGCAAAAGCAAGAACATCTTCATGGCGACAAGCAGGTGACAGGCCCTCTTGCTAGAAAAGTTACACGTAGTACTCCTTTTCATTCAGTACATGTATTCAGCTTCTCCCCGACACTGCCTATAATGTATTTTTAATCTATTATAGAGTGCCTTACTAGTTGTTTGAAATATTCTACACATTTAAAGACTATATTTGCTTTCGTTTTGCCTAAATGTTGTGTTTTTGCAGGACTTTGTAAAAGAAGTAGCCTTGAGTTGTCTCCTAACCAGCCTGCAGTGTCACGTCCCACCCAGTGTGCCCCCTCCATGCTGCGGAGACATGTGTGAGGTAAGCACATGTGGCGCTGTGGCTTAGTTGGTTAAAGTGCCTGTCTAGTAAACAGGAGATCCTGGGTTCGAATCCCAGCAGTGCCTATTTGCTGCAACAATTAGACAGACAATAAAATAGTTTAGATAAGAGTTGACAACAATTGTATGCTCATCACCAACAAAGATAATTGCTGTTATATCACCAGAATGTGCAGAAAAAAACAATTTGTTCACATGGGGAGTTGTCAGTGGTGGAATGTAACGAAGCAAAAGTAGAAAAGTACCGTAGTTAAGTACAAATCTTAGGTATCTGTACTTTATTTGAGTACATTTTTAGGGTGATACTTACTTTTACTTTTATTACACTACATTTGGGAGCAGGTATCTGTACTTTCTACTGCACTACATTTTTGAACTGGACTGAACAGTAGACCTGCTGAAAAGGCTGAGGGTTCATTTTCAAGTTCATAATTTGAGCAAAAATATACAAATAAAAACAGGAGAAATGATCGATTCAGTTGTTTCTGTTGAACAAAATTCAGCACAAATCTTTTAACAGAATCGATACATTTGAAGCTTCATTAGATTTCAGAATATGTGTGGAATACCTTGACTTTTTACTCTTTACGAACATTTTTTAAACAGGTACTTTGATCATTTTACTTAAGTAGACGTTTTCATGTGAAACTTTTACTTGAGTAGATTTTGCTCCGGTATCTGTACTTTTACTTAAGGAACAAAACTGAGTACTTCTTCCACCCCTGGTTATTGTTACATGCATGTTGTTATTAATGTTTTATCAATACTTTTTTGCTGCCTGTAGGAACGAACACTATGACTAAGGAATCTCGCTGAGGCCAAACACAGAGAGAATTTGACTGGCTCTTCGCTACAATAATACATGTGAGGTAGGTGTCTTGTGTTAATATATATGTCAGCGCCTGTCTAGTAAACAGGAGATCCTGGGTTCAAATCCCAGCAGTGCCTGTTTGCTTGATTAGTTGATTGAAGCAAATACATTGGATACAGACAGAAACCTGTTTATTTGCTTATATATATCCTCTATACCAGTGGTCCCCAACCATTGGGCTTGGGACTGGTACCGGTCCGTTACGCATTTGCTACTGGGCTGCACAAAAACATTAAATAATTTATCAGCGACTGCATTTTCTCCGATGTAACTTTCGCCCGTGCCTCATGACACGCTAATAAGCTTGTCCATAGATATGTAATGAAAATCCTGATAGAAAATCGCCACAGAAATCTATTTGATGTAGCGGCAAGTATATTATCTGCTCTTGTCTCCGTGATGACGTATCACATATAACACATCAGACACGTCGCCCAAAAGTAGAGCCACAAGCGAGTGAAAATGACCCAAAACAAAAGTCTTTGAAGAACTTTTTAACAAAGGAGAAAAGGCTAACTGAGGAGCCAGAAGAGGAGACTGCAACCTCCAAGAAAAATAAAGCTAAATTTAACAGACAACACCAGGAGTCCTACTTAAAATATGGGTTTGTCGCTAAAGGTGACTCACACGCAGAGTCCGCTCTGCGTAATATGTGGAGGAAAAGCAAATGAGGCAATGAAACCTTCAAAACTACTTCGACACATGGAGACTAAGCACCTGGGATTAAAAGATAAGATTTAGAGTTTTTTGAAAGAAACAAACGTGAGCAAGAAGGAAAGAAACAAGTACAGGGCTCCCACTGATGCAGCGGTGAGTTGTATTTTTTATTTTGCACTAATTTTATTTTTGCCACGCGTAGATGGCTGGTCCGTAAAAATAAAACCTACATTATTCCAGTCCGTGGTGCAAAAAAGGTTGGGGACCCCTGCTCTATACGACCCTTTAAAGTCCTGTATTAAAGCCGCTCTACCTGATTATGACTGTCTTAAAACATCAAAAACAGAACCAGTTGGACTATCATGTCCAGTGTTTCTGTAATTGTTATCAGTGAAAGCTGTATTTGATTTGAACATGTTTACCTCATCTCTGGGACAAAGATAGGCCATAATTATAGAGTTTAAAGTCCATGTCTTACATATGGTTTCTTTTAAATGTCATATATATTTGTGTGTTTGCAAGCCTTACAGAAGATCACCTGAATACTACTTGACGCTAAGGAATATTTCTCAGGCTGACATACACTGGCAGAGGATTTGATTGGCTCTTCTTCATTCGCTCTTGTAATAACATAACACTATACAAACATATGAGGTAGGCGTATTTATGACTCATGGACAAACATGAGACATGGATCCCAGATACATCCTGATAAACTGGTCATTGCTATATGTTAGAGAGTGGCGCTGTGGCTTAGTTGGTTAAAGCGCCTGTCTAGTAAACAGGAGATCCTGGGTTCGAATCCCAGCAGTGCCTATTTAGTTTCCACGCTGAAGGAAGCTGTTTTTAAGCAGCTGTTTCTGCAGTGTGAGTGGGAACAACCCTCCACAGTTACAGGACATATATGTGAGGGGTTAAGAGAAAGCTGCACCCAAACTCATAAGTGAATCTTATCATGTTCAAAATTACATCAAAGGGCATTATGTAACATTTCTGCTTCATCTTCTTGTCTCCATGGAGATGTTTTTGCCTGTAATCTTCCAAAAATTGCTTTAAAGGGTCTGTACCCCATTTTTCCTACTATAAGTCAGTATGTTCTATCTGCCTCTAATTATAAAGCGTTTTATTGACTGATAATCAGGAAGTGTGAGTTAGGATGCTAGGAATGTATAAAGTAAGTGAGGAATAACTTTAGACCACTGCAAACACTGCAAACAGGAGGCGTCCCGATATGTGGACGGCTCCTGAGACCTGGCGTCCACATATGGGGACAACACGTTGAGGGTTGTCTAGGCCATAATGCAAATTTTTAGAAGAAGTGTAACATCATACAAGAACAGCAACAATGCAAATATATTATATTATATATTATATATTTTTGTAAAGGCATATGTCTTCCTGCTCCTGTCAGCATCACTTCACATGAGACACATTGTTCCAAGAGGCACAGTTGTTGTTTCTCATTTTGTTTTGACATTCAGGACAAATGTTGCTGTGTTCAGGGTCTTAATAAATAGTTTTTGCAAATCATTATTCAAATGTTTTATCAAAATGATTAAAATGTCCACATATGAGGATATTTGTTTTAGATCACTTCTCTCAGAAACTACATAATGTAAAAAGATAATTATTTCTATTTACACTTATCAGGTCCAATCAGCCCAAATAACAAGGAGAAATTAATAAAGAATGTCATGCAAGAGCTCGGGTCTTAGGAGGTTAAAATAAACTAGTTCTGTTTTTCACATTTTTAAGACTGAAAAAACAGGTACAGTGCCCTTAAATTGATATTTTACCAAGGAAACATGGATGTAACAGTTAGAGAGGCAGCCTGCTCCTAGTGAGAGTGCATGTTTTTGAGCAGTACAAACACCTGTATTAGAAAAATTCAGGATAGACAAGTTTAATACCATACTGTGGAACATTCCAGGCAGCTCAATAACTAATAACCTCTTTCTCCCACCAGAAGACTTGTGCAGGTTTATATTTAATTTAAAAGTAAATTGTCCACAATTATTTAATAATTCCATGTATCTTGATTCATATATTTGGTGTCTTCTGTATGTATCTAAAATGTAGAAAGTAAGAAAAAAATTATATAGTATTATATCATTTATAAAATATCACTGTAAGTTTGCACCTTCAGTTTGCTATACACTGAAAGCAGTCCAGCAAAATGAATGAAACATGCACAGTAGCAGCTAGCCATGCTGAATAATGATGTAACATTACTGGTCAAGCTAAGAAAAACAGCATAACTTTGTTTTTTTTTTATTTAGGGATGGTCCAGATTGATCTTTTTTATTTTTTTATTTTTATGTATTCATTCATGAAGATTTCAATAACAAAAACAGATATCTCCATTTTGAAAAAAAAAAAGCCCATTTTTTCCCTGACCATCTTCTAGAGTTATTTGCAATGGCAATAATTTATAGTTGATTTTAGCAAGAAGGGCTGGAATATTATTTTGATAGCAGTAAAATACATTTGGTTTTTGAAAATATTACTGTACTAAGAGAGAGTAAACTAGAAGTCTACAAGTAAACTACAAGTAAACAAGCCTCCAGTGACTTATTCAAATGGCAGTTACCTCTAATCTGTTTTTGCAAATGATCTCTTCATATTTATTTACTGGCTAACAATCTAGCTAGCTAATGTCACATGGGCTCTCAGACTTGGATAGTGTATCAGGCCTATACCGATATCTGATGAAAAACCCTTTGACATTACTGATACCGATATATAGCTCAAAATATGTTGAGTTTCTGATTACACTGAAGAGTTGAATATGTAGTTATTATCTGAGCCACCAGGAACCAGACGATGATGAAGCTAATACTTACGCTTACTAGTCCAGTGAGTTTCATCTGATCTTCTGTTAATTCATTTTAATACATTCTTTTTTCAAACCAAGGTTTAGTTTATTTTTATACCTGACAGTTTGGACTTCTCACTATGGGTGGAGGCAGGATGACAGCGCCACCTGCAGTCCGACTCCTTCAGAACAGTATCCCAGGTGTGCGAGAGTAAAAAGGCCCCCTCGTCCCGGTTTAAATCAGCTGACCGGACTCATCACAGCAGCATCACGTGACCACTCTGAGGAAGACCCTAGTGAGCAGATGTGAAACAAACTAAACCCTGGTCTTATTCTTACTCCCTTATTTCATTGCTAAAGTTGAGATAAAACTTGCTAGGTCATGTTGTTTTGTGGTTTGTTTTTCAGCCGCGAAGTGTGAGCTCCAAGGGCATGTGAATACTGAAGTATCGCTGCAGGTACACAATGTGCAGTACAACGCCTTATGTAACACTAGGCTTCTCTTACAAGGGGAATAAGTAAATAGAATCTGTATCGGACTGAGCAGAAGAATAAATTACAAATGCAACTGGAATTCATTTGTTTTGAGTGTGCACATACAGTAGAATATAAAACCTGATTATTTATGTTAGTGACAATAGGCCTGTCACAATAAATACTATATCAACTTATTGTTCAGTCTATGAAAGATGGAACGATCATTTTTGGGGTGGGGTACCTTTTGTTATGTTTTGTACTTTTCTGTAGTTTTGAGCTGTAGAGATTTGAATAAATTATATTCATTACATAAATCAAAAAATAGCACAATATAGGCCCTTTAAGTGTTTCGTTTATTTATTGTAGTTCATGTTCATTAACAGTACTGTAGATATAGAATAGTTTTGTATGTGAAATCCTGCTTTGGGGTTATCGAGTCGTTTATCGTCTGTATTTTTTTCAGCAATATATCGTACTTCAAAATGTGTTATCGTGACAGGCCTAAGTGACAAAAAAGGGCTATAATTTCTGGTTTATTTTTCAGACTTTACCACAAATATGATCAGATTACAGTAACATTCAACTTTTTACTTGCCCCCATCTCTACCACACCTTTTCATTAGGTTCAGCTGAGTAACATTGTCATAGCAATTAACAGTTCAAATGACATCGCATCATTTTAAAGTTGCACTATGTAACTTTTTGGCTGAGTGTCTGCACCTGCTTGTTTTCACTGAGATGTTATTGCTTTGCCTCGAATGAACTACAATATGAACAAACCTGTACCTGATTTGTACTTTGTATTTGTCTTTAAAAACGTGAAAAACAGGATTAGCTCTTTTTAAACAGTTTGCAGTGGTCCATAGTTATTCCTCATTTGTCTCATGCATTCTGAGCATCCTGATTATTCACCATGATGAGTTTATAAGCACATTTCACAACTTTCAGAGGCCTTTTTCTGAGGTACTGGGGCAAGATGAATTTTGCTCAAATACACAGGATAAATGGGTACAAGGCCTTTAATACCCTACTTCCTAATCCAGTCCTCTTAACTAAGTAGTTACTAAGCCTTAATAAACATTTGTTCATTAAGAAGTAAGTCTTTATTCATGATTTATTAAGGTTAATTAAGGTATAGTTATTTTAAAGTCTTACTACAGTAAACAGTTAGCTTGTTGTCGTCGCCGTCGTACAATCGCTCACCCGGTCCTGCCTTTTATTCTTAGCACTTCTTTTTATAGCCCCTCCAACTGTCACCCGCATGCCTTCTCCTCCCAGCATGCACCTCTCCCTCTCTCTCTCACCGTCTCTCCCTCCCTCCCTATCAAGTCTTTAAAGTCCTTCCAACTAGTACTTTTGATAACGCAATCCACCACGCGGTCTAGATCCTACTAAACGTGTAAGTGGGTTTTGAATACAGTACTACTCTGAGTAGTTTTCAGACACCATATTTTTACTCGTACTTGAGTAATATATCAGCCAGTGTAACAGTACTTTTACTCGAGTAAAAAAGTTTACAAAAGCTTTATGTTGACAAAATGAAATGATTTGAACATTTGTGTTTCTTCAGATATAATTTAGTTTTTCTCAATACCACATTTTGTGCATTATTTAAAGGTGCACCGTGTAACCTTTCTGGTAGAGGTCTGCAACCTGCTTGTCTCCATGGAGATGTTATTGCTTGACCTGTGATGTTTCAGAGTATGGCATTAAACGGTAACTTTTTTGCATTTATACAATTACAGGTGCTTTTATTAAACAGGAATTCTTACTCTGAGTGGGCTCGCCTCTCTGCAGATCTGATCTATAACATGGCCTGGTGCATTACCTGCTTGAGACCGTCATGTTTAATGCCATTCTGTGGAACATTCCAGATAGCAATAAGATCTTCATGGATACAAGCAGCTGACAGACCCTCCATGCATTGTTTTGTCCTTCAAGTTACTTTAAATTCAAATTATAAATCAGATGTTACGTCCTTGCAGTTACTTATACTTTAGTAGTTTACTCAAATACTCTTTTACTCTTACTTGAGTCATTAATTCTTGGGCCACTACTTTGTATTTGAGTAACATTATTTTGAAGTAACAGTACTATAACTTTAGTGTTGTTTTTTTCCTACTCTACGCACTTCTAGTTACACATCAAAGTTCTATCCAAGTTGGACACAAGTACTGCAGCTGTCCCCCCTCTCCTCCTCCCCGTCCGACGTGAAAGGGAGAGAGAGAGAGAGACTCAAATGTTGTCCCACGTCTTGTAAAGTGCCTAAGCGGTTTGACATTTTGCAGTCCTCCCCTCCCTCCTCCAGCCATCCCTCTCTCCCTCTCTCTATCTCTCCTCGTCTCTCCTGCTTGTAGGATGAACCAGGACCATAAGAGAGGCCGCTAATGCTACATGATCCAGCCCGGACTTACACCTCGGACCCGGGCCCTTGGTTTTTGCCCCTGGTCGCACATAGTTGGACATGAAACGGATACTGTTGCGCTAACCTGGAGTTTGTGGGGATGTGCGCCGGGATTCTTGGACTAGAAAATGGATCAGCTCTAGTAAGTGTTATTAGGGGCACAGACAGTATGGTCATAGGGTATAGCTGGTAAGCAAAATCACAAAGGTAGAGGTGTTTGTTAAGGTAAAATGAAAGAGTTGTGAAAAGTTAAGTGTGATTTGAGATAGCATTAGCATTAGCAAGTAGTTTAAAGGACACACACACACAAGTTTTATAATAGATTTAATGTGTTTTTTAATTAATTATCGTTGTTAGCTTACTGTCATTCTTACCAATAAATACAAATTCTCTAAACTAAAGTAGGCTAGTTTTTTAAATTCAGATCAAATCAAAGTATTAGCTACTAAGCACTTTAAAGAATACTTTTTCAAGCTTTTTCTGTCATTCTTAATCATTACTTAAAGTGTTTCATTTGTGTCAAAAAAAAAAATACAGCCCACCAAAACTGGAAAATGGCAACATAATTTGAAACACAATTTTTTTATTTAGATGCATTTATTAATTTATATATTAAAAATAAATAAATAAACGAATGATATGTGTGAGAGAATGTGATTTGTGAGAATTGAATGTAATGTGGAAAATTAGCTTTTGTGTTAGCCAGTAAGTAGTTTAGCTAACACAACATTTTTAAACCACTAAAACTTCAGATTATTTGGACATTTTGTGAAATAATCTGTGTCTATTTTTGTTTCTGATTATTGTTAGATAATTATTATTATTATATTCTTAACCATTACTACTTTTATTTTATTTTTTGTAGATGTAGGTGTTTTTCAATTCAAGTTAAATCAAATAACCTCCTGTCTGTGTAATCTGGGCAATGATAAAAGGCAACAAAATTTGAAAAGTCTAATTAAAATTTAGAATTATTTGTAAATTAATAAAATAAAAATAATAATAAAAAGTGAGCGGTGTATGATGTAAAAGAGTGTGATAAATGATTTTGAGTTGTGAGAAATGAATGTAGTTTGGAATATTAGCAGATTAGCCTATGATTATTGTTAACTTACTGTTATTTTTACAAATCTTTTGAAAGTAGGTTACCCCACAGCCCGCCTCAGATCTGCTAAATAGCACCAAATTTGAAAAACACAATTTGATTCAGCATTCAGCATTTATGAAAGTATTGAAAAAAATATTTCAAAAGTGAAAGGTGCATGTAGAGAATGATGGATGTGTGTGAGCTGAGAGGAGTCCCAGTTTGGAGCAGAGGCCAGAGCGGTGACATAAGTGTTGTGTGACATGATGCACTGAGCCAAAGGGGCCAGCAGGGGCGCTGTTATATCACTGCTCCTCTAATACACAAGAGACTTTAACCAGAACAGTCTCATCTATGTGGCTCTGCAGTACAGTCTTGTTATTTACATATTTTGTTTTAAATTGCCAGCAGCCTGCCCCCAGTATGGTTTACATTACCATTCCTGAAGAGTACAATAATGACACTAATAATAAAGATTTCGTACAAACTCCTGCAACTTTATTTTTTATTTAAATGTATTCTCTCCCACCCCTATTTATCAACCGCAGTTTGTTCAGTGCTGACCAGTGTCTTAAATGAACTGTATGTAATTTTTTTAATTTTATATTCCATAAACATGACCTAACTATGTCCCCAGATGTGAGGTAAACATGTTCAAATCAAATATAGCTTTTACTGAAAAATGCTGATTTAATCTTAATTACATAAACGATGGACATGATGTCTCATCTATTTTTATGTTATAATTTGGTGTTCTGTTTCTCATGATGGTTATCCAATTAGCGAGCAGAATGAGCCTCTCATGAGTCTTTCATTTGGGTTTCCAGTTTCAATGTTGAAATCCAGTTGGTTTAAACCTAAAAGGACTCTCTCTGATCTGAATGGTCACTACCTCAACCCCAGCACCCGCAGCCAATCATGAATCAGTGCTAGTGCAGCCTCTGCAGCTCAGTGAGTGAATTCTGGGGGTTCTGAGCTTTCCTATAAAGACTGTCCATATACTGAGACTTGCAGGTGAAGGCTCTGGCAGCACAGGTTCAGTTGTGATTGTATGACCTTTTTAAGCAGTACGAGTGCATGCTACATACAGTTCATTTAAACTAAAAACGAATTTGCAAAGTTAAAAATTAAATACATAGATATAGATGTAGGTGTTTTATTTTGATCTAGACACATCTTAGCTAACGTTCTGTTTTTCAGATACAAAGCCCAACCCCTCTGTAAACAAAATGGCGGATGACCCCGGCTGCAGCCCCCGCCTCAGCGCTCCCTCCAGAAGACCAAGGAACGGGCCCCCTCCTCCACAAGACCCCGCGCCTCCCAACTTCACCCGAAAACTGCGTAAGGCCGCGGTGGGCACGGGCTGTGACATCCGCCTCCGAGTGTCCGTGACAGGATGGCCCACGCCCGCCCTCTCCTGGTACCATGGCGACCAGCCCCTCCCCCTCTCTGAGTCCCAGGACGCGGGGGGGCTGTGGATCCGGGACTGCAGGACCTCTGATGCTGGACTGTACACCTGTGTGGCCTCCAACGCTCTGGGAGAGGCCAGCTGTAGTGCTGTGCTGGCTGTTATGGACCTGGGAGAAGGTAGAATCACTCACACATACTGCTAAGAGACAGATACTTGTGACATCACGCTGTTGGGTAATGCATGTATGTCTATGGTGGAATGTTTAGCAGTTGCAATGGTGACACAATGCACACATTAGCGAACACAGTCTGATAAGTTCTTACATGGTCTGAAAACTTGAGAAAAAACACAAAATGGATTGAAACAACACTTTTTCAGGAGCCTGTGATCGATACAAGCGTTGATGGTCATGTTTAGTTGTTGGCTTTTAAATAAAAAGGTGAGAGTGACTGACTGATTGCTAATGTTAGCTAGCATGTGTCTAACACTAACTGGAGTAAAAGAGCATCATTTGGCCAGTATATCAGGCTGATATTTGCACTTTTTAGCATATCAGCTATTGACCATAAACATCCAGCACAGGTTGATATTCTGTTTTGGCCAACCTACACACAGCTCTCTTAAATGTTTGTGGTAAAAACGGCTGTGGGTGAGTTTGTAGTAAATTGAAATGACATAATTTGGGGGAAAAAATAAAAATCTCCCCTACATATTGGCCCAATACTATCAGCAGATCATATATGCCTTTGGTTTCTCTGGATTCTGAAACACTGACATCAGCCATCAAAAAACCCATATCAGTCCATCTCTACCTCAGAGCAGTGCCTGAAGATACTTTCAACCCACAGGGCAATGTTGATGACATCTGTTGCAAAGTATCAGTTGGTGGTTTTCTGATTCTACCCCACTACAGGGACAGCAGTTTTTATGCAGAATAAGACAGAATATTTAGCTGTTTGTGAACGAAGTGGGGGTACTTCAAAGAATGCAGATTTGCTCTATTTTGAGTTTATTTTATTTATTGAGTAAGTTCTTGGATAGAACTTCTGTAGCAATGGTGCAGTGCTGTTATGCGCCTGGTTTAGCCCTAATTTAGACATGGAGTCTAGTTTAAGACCTGGTTTAGATGTCGTGGTACATCGAAAGCCAAATATTTTCTTAGGTGGTGTGGAAAGTTTGAGAACAACTGTTCTACTTCATATAGAATGTATAAAGACTCCAGGACCACATTTTGATGCATGTATTAGATTGGCCAAAATTACCATAAGTAGTATGTTTTACTGCAACTTTACAAATCCTCCACCACCATAAACTTAACCTTTCACCTTTGACCACCAGTCCTGTTTTATATTGTCATATTTGAGAACTTCAAATCTACAGATATATTGTAGAAGCAGCTTTTGGGGTCTGTTGTGTGCTGTCTGCATCTAATTATAAAGCATTACTGTCTGATAATCAGGAAGTGTGTGTTAGCATGCTAGTTGTTGTTATAAATTAGCTTTTATAAACAAATTGTGGTGAATAGTTAGGATGCTCCAAATGCATAGTTCTGTTTTTTTACACTTTTAAAGGTACAGTATGTAATGAAAGCTGCCTGCATGATTCAATGGAAATAAAAAGTTAAAACCATACCTCATAGGCAGAATATTCTCCATGGAGACAGATACGTTTTATCCCATATGGTGGAATATTATAGCCAAAGAAACAACATTTCCATGGAGACAAGCAGGAGGAGGCCTTCATGCAGGCCATAATAAGAGTCAGGTTTGTGGAGATGCAAGCCCACTCAGAGTAAGGACACATGTTTCAGTGCAATAAACACAACCAAATATTTTACAAATGCTTTTATTTTAGTCAATTTTTTGCCCAAAATGTTACATACTGTGACTTTAAGACAGTAAAAATCACGTTTACTATCACGGCAAAAAAAATCACGACAGTTGTTTACACGTTTCCTAACACGTTTCTGGCTGCATTGAAACAAGGCAAAGAATCACAATCTACAGTTTATAGTACCATGACAAGATGTTTCATTTTAGTTGGTTATAATTTGTTATACAAGTCCATGATGATGTGAGAGTTTTGATACTGGGATGTTGCCAGTGGAGATGAACCACAGTGAGATGAGTGCTTATGTGTTTCAGCTCTGATTCATTGTTGACAGACCCACTGGACTAGAACCCCTCTATCTTTTTGAACTTTTGCTATAATATGATTCATTAGATTCAGCTGCTCATGTTCTATTAGATTACTCCCACACCGTGATGTACCTGATTTTAAAACATGAAAAACAGAACTAATTAATTTTGCAGTGGTCCACAGCTATTCCTCATTTACCTTCTGCATTTTGACCATCCTAATTTTTCACCGTGATGAGTTTATAAGTTCTTTTCACAACTTTCAGAGACCTAAGTGGAGTTTTGCAATCATGGTAATGCTAACTAAATATAATATGCTAATTGTGCACTTCCTAACTATCAGACACTTTATAATTAGATGCAGACAGTACACAGCAGGCTTGTTTTGACCTCAAGATCTGCTTCCACAGTATGTCTACTAGTGTTGTAACGATCATAAAATTTCCAACTTGATTCAGATACTTATTGCTGATTTTGATACCACGATGATAATAAAAAACACTCTTTCTTTAGACGATAGAATGTGATTTTCCAGTTAGGTCCAGGTAGGTTCCATAGTGGTCCATGGGCGTATACTAGTATATGTGGTCTTATACTCATTTCTGTCCTGTGAATGTAACTATTTTATTATTGATACCTGCTCAAAAGAGTATCTAGTTTCGATACTAGTTTTAGTATCGATTAGTATCTGATTTCTGATAGTTTTTACAACCCTAATATATACTGGGGCAAGACAAATTTCACTCTAACACATGAAAAAAATTGGATACAGGACCTGTAATAACACAACCAGCTACTGTAAATGTGATGTCTCATACGTGTCTTGTTTTCCTCAAATGCAGACTGACCACAGCTGCTCCATTAGCCCTGTACCAAATGCCCAACACCGCCGGTATAATTAGCCCGTCTAGAGTGAGAATACTAGGCCTGGCTCTGGAACACAACATTGTAAACATCCTGGTTTTGTGGTGGACTTGAGAACACTCACTTTGGCTCGTATTATGATAATGCCTCACGCTTCTGTTAGTGTTGTCACATTACTAAAATTTCAAACTCAATTTCGATACCAAGGAATTGACTCAATACTCGATGCTGATTACGATTACCAAGATGAAGATAAAAAAAAAAAAAGTATAGTACTGTCTTTATCTTAGCATGAGGTCGTATATTCATTTTGCTAAAACTAAAAATGACACTAAAACTGTTCTGGAAAGCTCAAATTTTGCCCTAAGAATGTGATTTTTTTTTGTATCGATACATGCTCAAATCAGTAGTTTTGATATTAGTTTGAGATCGATTAGTGTTTGATTCTTCATACATTTCACAACTAGTTTCATTTCAAGCACAGACAGCAATCGAACACAGGCAGGATGGATGAGGTGCGTTCCCCAAGGACACACTCAAACTACTGAACCACATCCTCCCTGCTGTTACAATGGATTTCTAGTTGGAAATCTGCTTTTATTTTATCTTATCTGTATCCACATAAGAAAAAAAAGTATGTTAATTTTGTACTTTGTCTTAACGGGCCTGTACATAAGTTTTTTCATGTATTAAAGTAACATTTGTCTTGCCCCAGTACAGATATAATGCAAAAACAGCTTTTAGGGTCAAAATGAGACAGGTGTGTACTGTCTGCTTTTGTGCAAGTGTTGCTATCCTCCATGAACCAGCAAGTAACACTAGTGTACTGTTAGCATGCTAATTGTTGTCAGCATTATTGCAACATCTTTTTACTTTATACTACTGCACAAAGCAATGCATTTTAGGCTCTGGTGCCTAGTGCTTGATTATTACTTACACAACTTTCAGAGACAAAAACTGACTTTTGCAGTGACGTAAAGCAAACAATAAGTAGCATCCTAATAGCACACTTCCTGATTATCAGCCAAGGCTTTATAATTAGATGCAGACAGCACTCAACAGACATATTTTGACCTCAAGAGCTGCTTATACAAAATATCTTGCTCTTAAATCTTACACATTTTGCTCAAATACATGGATAAAAATAAGATACTTCCATTTTAATATGTCCATGATAACAATATGAGTTTTTTGACCTTGCAGTAGTGCTATTTTACTACAAGAACTATATAAAAATAGTGTCCTTTTTAACAGTTTTGTCTCACTTAAAGGCTGTTTGTCAGTGAACACATTCCGCACATAGCAGCTACATTGTGTGTCTGCTGTACTTCTCATTCACAGTCTTAAATTAGCCCACTGCACAGCTGACCCCTCCCCATCCTGCCCGCGGTGTGTTTACTGAGCGCAGGAAATAAAGGCTGTGCGCATCTGTCATGTGATGAGGGCCCAAAAACCATCAGAGGGGCCCCGCTGTGAGCCAAACCAGGGGCCGTATACTGTTTATAACATAAGGGCGTCTGCTGCTGCAGTAAATGGAGTTATGGTATTGTCTAAGGAGTGTCGGAAATCAGGTATTAATCAATACAACAAAGGGATTAGTTGGTTACAATGAAAGAAAGTTGCATTTGGTGATAGCGATTTTCAACAACAAAAATATAAAACATACTTGGATGCACTGTGCAGTTTATTCTCTGAAGGGGCACTATTCTGGACGAAGGTCTGACGCCTGTCTCCATGGAGATGTTATTGCTTTGGCATTAAAATGATCTATTTTACATTTAGTCAACTGCTGAAAATATGTTAAAAAAAACTGGCATTCTTACCATGTGCCGGATCTCCTTGCCACAGATCTGACCTGTGACTGTGTTGTAACCCCCATCTCTGATTAAGTACTCAATTTTGTTATTTAAGTAAAAGTACAAATACAGAGGTAAAAAGTTTCTCAAGTAAAAGTAACAGTATCTCATGAAAAAAAAGACTTTATTAAAAGTATTAAAGTACCCGTTTAAAAATGTACTTTGAGAGTAAAAAGTATTTCACGTAGTATTTCAAGTGTTGATAATTATATGTGTATATGTGTTAAATATAACGATCGTGATTAAAATGATACACATTTTTGTCACCAGTAGCAATATGAATCAGTTTTTTATTTTTTCTTATGAATTTTGTTTATTTAGTTTTGTTTGCTCAAAGCTGAAGCTTGAACTCAAAAACTTTAGTCAGGATGTTGCCACAAACATGATAAAAATAACCCCTCAAATTGTATGAAAAGTACTTTTTACTTTTCAGGCCAGTTCAAAAACATAGTTAAGTAGAAAGTACAGATACTGCTCTCAAATGTAGTGAAGTAAATTAAAAAGTATCCACTGTAAAATTTACAAACTACTTACTAAAGTGTAGATACCTAAAAATTCGACTTAATTTTGTACTTAGTTACCTTCCACCACTGGACCCTGTGATTCTTTACACTCAACTCACGCCTCTTCTGTCAGATACGCACCAGGCAGGAGACACTGGACATTGACTCCATTTTGTATTTGCTAAGTGCTTCCATGGTGTATTCCTTTTGGAGCTTATTCAAATTTGATAGAACACTGAAATCTCAGCTGCTAAACTAATCCAAAAATCTCATGCATTTCAGATCATGTTTGTGGAGGTCTGTTGTAGAATAAATTGTAGTAGCCCGAGGACCCAGCACCCGCAGACACAAACCCTCAACACACTGTGATAGTGCTGTCCATTCCAGTCTAGTACTGTCCAGTCTGGTCAGTCTAGTCTGGCTATGCGCCCATTGTAGGGAGTATTATACTGACGACGTAGGCCAAGATAAGAAGGACTGAGCTGGCAGGTTGGATACAGATTTTTGATGAGTGTAATCCATTTTTCAGCCCATAATCTCCTTGTAAATGTGTTCACTCTGCTTTTTTGTCATTTGTACCCAGCATATGTTATCACGCTTCACTCCACTCCACTCTCTAGATGCCCCTCCTCCCCTCCCTCTCTCTCATCCCCCTCTGTGTCTACTCCTGTTTCTTTCTGTCCCTCGCTCTCTTACTGTCTCCTTCTCTCTCCCTCCCTCCCCCGACTCTCTCTATTTCTTCCCCTTACCTCCTCTTTCTCTCCCCCTCTATCTCACTGTCTCTCCCTCTCTCACAGCCTCCTTCTGTCCATCTCTCTCACCCTTGCACCCCCCCTCTCACTGTGTGACCCCCTTTCTCATCTTCTCACCCCCTCTTTCTTGCAGTGTCTCTCTCACCTCCTCTCTCTCAGTCTTTCTCTACCTCTCTCACTGTCTCCCACCATCTCTCTCTTCCCCTCTCACCCCCTCTCTCATGTCTTTCTCCACCTCTCTCTGTCTCTCTCACTGTGTCTCCGTCTCTGTCACCCTCTTACCCCCTCGCTCTACCTCTCTCACCGTCTCTCTCTCTCTCTCTCTCTCTGTCTCCTCCTCTCACCCCCTCTCTCTCTCACGTCTTTCTCTACCTCTTTCACTGTCTCTCTCACTGTGTCTTTCTCCCTCCCTCTCACCCTCTTTCTACCTCTCTCACTGTCTCCCTCACCTGTCTCTCTCTTACCCCCGCTCTCAGATCATCTCCCCCACCCTTCTCTTCCCTCTTCTCCCTCTCTCTCACCCTCTCACCCCCTCTCTCACAGTCTTTCTCTACCTCTCTCACTATCTCTCACCATCTCTCTCCCCCATCTCACCCTTTCTCTCACGTCTTTCTCCACCTCCCTCACTGTCTCTCTCGCTGTGACTCTCTCCCTCTCTCACCCTCTCACCCCCTGTCTCTCGCACCTGTCTCTCTCTTACCCCCCTCTCTCAGATCATCTCTCTCACGCTTCTCTTCTCTCCCCTCTCTCCCCCTCTCTCTTTCTCCCATATATTTTGGTATCTCCTCTCGTCTGCGCAGTCTTCTCCTGTTGCACGGCCCCACATCACTGTTATAATTATAACTCGAACGCACTGTCACGCTCAATCATATTCACCACCTCTCAGCCTGTACCGCCTCTTTAAGACCCCCCCCCCCGCACACACCCGCCAGGGCAGGGTCGGGCACATGTCTAGACTCCGTGCTGACGTCACCCAAGGGTGCTCTGTCGTCCATGCACAGGGTCAGAGCATCAAGGCAAGTTGACATTTATGATGAAGACCTGATTTTTGCTCATGTATTTGAGCTAAATTTGTCTTGGCCATGTACTGATATATTGCATAAGCAGCTCGTGAGGTCAAAATAAGTCAAATGTGTGCTGTTAAATCTACGGTAATTACAAAGCATTTTATTGTCAGACAACCAGGAAGTGCGTGTTAGCATGCTAGTTGCTGTTAGCTTTACCTTGATGGCAGACTCCGCTCTAGTCTCTGAGAGTTGTGAGCTATAAACTCATCATGGTGAATAATTAAAATGCTCAGAATGCATAAGGTAAGTGAGGAATATCTTTGGACCACTGCAAACTGTTTAAAATAAACTAGTTCTGTTTTTCACATTTTTAAGACTATAAACGTCAGGTACAGCACATTTAATCCAACTCAATTGGGCAGGAATGATATTGATTAGAGAAATTTAAGATGTGGGCACATTCAATTTTCATGCTATTAGTGACACAGGTTGTAGAGTGGTTGTTAGTTTGACTCTTTGTGAGTTTGTGGTGTTATAATGTTACTAGATTTGCAACCCTGTTTTTGTTTTAAGTTGGTTGACAAATATTCTATGTAGTGATAACCAGCAGTACCATTGCATAACTTCTGCAACAATACATATTTGTCCTTGCACTAAAAAGCATTGCCATAGCAACTCTTACTACTCTTGTGTTTGCCCAATCACCACGGCTGCAACCAGTGGCGGATTGGCAATCGGGAGACATGGGAGATTTTCCGGTGGGCCGCTGTTGGGCTTGTTTGGGCCAGAAGGGAGAGATGGGAGAGGAGCACACGGCTGAAGGAGCACAGATGGACTCTGCTTCCTTTGCGTCATATATTTCAGTTTTGTTTCATCGCGGGCCACACAGTGCTGTTAAGTTGTGACCGGGGAAATACAAAACCTCAGGAAACTCAACTTCTTGTGGACCTTTCAAAATAAAACCATCTGCATTGACAAACTGCAGAATGGGCCTTATTGTGAAAAGTTTTTAAATGACAATGCACTAACTATGCGTAAAACAAAAGGCTGTCCTGTCCCGGACATCAGTGGGTTCTGATGATTTTTAGGCACAAATTATGCGTTGAATTGAACATTTTATTTTGATGAGATCTCACCAACTTATTGTAATAAGCCAGTTATTATTGGCAAACTATAATAACTAAAATGCAGGAGAATACAGGAATTTGTGTGATTATTTTGAAAAATTCTTCGTGGGAGAGAAACCCCCCCCCCCAAATCCCCCTACACATTTGGGTGACTTGTTTAGACATTTTTTAAAACAACCATGCTGAAACGAGGGCTGACAGATTGGTGATGAGCTGCTGCATTGCCAAAGCTCCCGGTAGATTTCAGAGCCCCATTCTGCCCCTGGCTGCAACTAACGATTATTGTAGAAGCTGACTAGACCATAATAATTTTTTAGTCCGTGACTTTTTTGGATAAAGCTCCAAAAGAGTCATCTTTGTATAACACACCTTCTTCTGTCACAATAATCTCAGTCGTTCATTATGATTATTGTGATTAATCTTTTTGCATCCCTACCAACTGCCATATTAAAATGCACCTTTTTATTGAAAACACATAGTCAGTACTGTCCTTATGTGTCACTCACCAAAAGTATTACCCTCCCTCCTGTTTTATTCCCCGATATATTTACACCCACGTCGTCATTCACACTTTGGCTTTCAAGGTTCCTCCATCGTAAATAGCATAGCCTCTCCATACTGCCACTTATCTCTTAACGTATATCCTGACTCTACCATGGATGATGCAAAGTCCGCCACCACTCACTCACCCTCCCGCTGCTATAGAGTTTCACAACTGTCTCCTATCCAAGTGGTGCAGAGGACACACTGAGGTCGTCCCATAATCCCCTGGCTTTAAATTCTGGGGCGGGGGCTTTCTCAACTGTTGGACCTAGCGAAATGTTAGCTTGAAAGTTAGCTCGAGAGACATGGGATGAGTGAGGAGTAGCTAACTATACAGGGCGCTTCGGAGATGGGTTTAATTTCAGCTAAAGAGGTGTGCTAGCTAGTTTGACATGTACCGCAAAGAGCTGCTGGACGCTAGGAAGGCTTTGCGGAGTGCAAGAGAGAGTGGAGGCAGGAGCAAGGCACTTCGAGGTGAGTGCGGGATAGAACCCACACACATGCATTGAGTTGGTGGTGTAATTTCCGTGGGCTGTTAGCTGGAAGATTCAAGTGCGTTTCACTTGAAAATTTGGTCACTAGCTAATTGGATAGTCTCAAGTAATGTGCTTTCAGTGGAAGGTTGTATCATTGCGTTGGTTTGGTCTTAATAGAATTTCTCAAAATGTGAATTCCATTGTTTTTGGGAGACTTTGAAATTCTCAAGAGTTATATTGCCAGACAGCAAGTTTAGAATGGATGAATGTTGTATTGGGTAAACAAATCTGATATAAAAACAAGCGAAACATGACAGATTGGGCCAAGAGGCATTTCTGACACTTGACAGAATTATTGAATCTTCAGCAGCAGATGCAGCTGTTGGAAAAAAATAGATTTATAAAGTTAGAAGCAGAAGTGATGCATGATGATGTAATTGTCAAATGGAGAAAGCGCCAGTATTACTCTATTAATTGTACTGTTTTGTATATTTCATTGAAATGTCTGTTCCAGAAAATCTTAATTTTGACTTTTTACTAGATATGTTCTATATCCTGCTATATTTAGCTTGTCTGGGATCCAGAATACACACTACTTCAATAGGCTCAGATGCGAGTCTGGTCACCACTGAACCTCCACGAGTTCAGATGGGCGTGATTGCCACACTGACAGGTGTATTAGCCACTCAAGGACACGCTTGACCTGTCTGTATAAAAAAATAAAGCAGTAAAATATCACAGGGGGCTATAAAACATTGCAGATTTCTGCAGAATGAATGAGCAGAAACTCTGTTAATCTGAGATGAGAGAAATTTGTTAATAAAAAATAGGTGATCAATGAGCTCCTTCATTTCACGTGTCACTGAATAAAGAAATCTGCTTAGATGGCCGTGTTTGAGCCTGGCTCGAGGCAACGCAGGGCGTGGTGGCAAGGCTGTGTAAAAAATGCAGAGACAACATTCTGGATTTGCCAGGAAAATACTTAGCAAACCACTCGACAAAATGTGCATATTTACTGCAGTAATTTGACCCCACTTTAAAGGTGCTTTTTCCTGTTTGTATTATTGCTTTGCTTGGAATGTTTCACAGAATGGCATTAAACTTCTCTATCTCCATCTAGAAAAGCATGTGACACCACCAGGACAAGTTACAGATCAGGTTTGTGGAGAGGTGATCCTGAAAGAATTCATGTGTTTGAAAAAAAATGTAATTATAATTGAATAAAGGACACACTATGGAACATTCCTTACAATTTTGAGGTTATTTCACCATTCAAAAGATGTAATATTTTGTTTTGAATTGTTAATTGCTATGGCAACGGTGCTCATTTTTCATCATTGTGAAACCCATGGATAGAATGTGACACCTGAAATCCTTACAAGATGAAGTAACATGTGTGTACTTTTATACTTCATACTCCACATGTTAGCATTCCTGTGTATGTTGGCTTTAGCGTGTCCATTGTGGTGCCTCACAATAGCTCCGTGTGGATCATCCCTCGCTCCTAATGATTTCACATTCTCCAAATGTTCCCTCGCTCTGGATTAAGCCCCACTTCACTTCATTAGCCTGAGTATTAACTCGGCTCGGGATCTTTACTGTCTCTCCCTCCCACCCTCTCTTTATCTATCCGTCTCTCTGTCTTCCCGCTCTCTTTTTGTTCCTTTCCCATCTTTTTGCTCTCTTTTTTCTCTCTTTTCTCTCACTGACTCCCCTTTATCTTTCACTCTCTTATAACCCATCCATCCCTCTCTTCTTTTCTCCACTCCTTTCCCCCTCTCTCTGCCACTCCTTCTGATGCTCTCTTCTCTATTCTTGCTTTCCCTTTATCTCTTCCATGAATCTTTCCTGCTCCCTTCAGCGTCTTGTTCCCTCACTCTCTTTCTTTCATTCTCTCCTCTCTCTATCCTTTATCTCTCTCTCACTCTCTCCTTCTTTCCTACCCCTCCCATTCTTTGCCACGCTCTTGTATCTCTCTTTTCTCCTCGCCTTTTCTCTCTCCTTCTCTCCCTCTTGAATATCACTCTTTCTCTTTTATCCTCTCTCCAGCTCCTGGTCTTTCACTTCTCTCATGTTCTCCCTCTCTCTCTCCCACTGTTTGTCATGCTCTCTCCTCTCTCTCTCTTCTCACTCCCATTCCTCTTTCTCTCTTTCTCCCTCTTTTGGCAGTGGACATGTTTGTGTCCCTGCACAGGTCTCATAGGGACTGGACTCTAGTGGACTGGCTCTGGATTAGGTGTTAGGATCGGGTTGCTCTCTCACTCTCTTATTCTCTCTGTCTCTGTCTCTCTCTCTCTCTCTGCCCACCTACAGGCAGGAAGACGAAGCTCACTCTGATGTGTTTACAAGTGTGTTGTTATTGCTAGTTAACATGCAGATGGCGTTTAGATCAGTGCTTCTCAACATGTGGTGCAGACTTTGATTGGTTGAACATATTAGTAAAGAGATCATCAAGTATTTTGCAGTTCAAGTACTATTTAAAGTCTGTTTTTTGTCATTGGTTTTCTTAATCCTGGCTTAGACCTGTTTTCGATCCTGATAAATCCTTGGTTCTGATATGGGAAAGATGTTTTTGTCTGTTATGTAGTTATGTTATAATTTGGACATTTAAAAACATAACATTGTTCTAGCCTGCTGAACTAATGTTTATGGGGGTTAGGGTGAAACTAGAATTTCTGGAGCAATGGCGTCTTGAATGCAGGAAAATAACGATTACTCAAACGTCAACATGCATGAAACACTTTAAATACAACTTCGAGAGGTTAAATGAAAAAAGAAGCAACTATGACATGGTTAAAGCTCTAAAAATGTACATGTTTTGTAGCATTTTCCCTTTAAAGCCAACCTTTTATGCAGAATCAACTTTTCAGAGCTTTTCACCATGCTATAGTTATTTCTCTTCTCGTTTGCCCTCTTGAAGTTGTATTTGGAGTGATTTGTGCATGTTTGAGCAATCTTTAATCACCTTACTGCCAATGTATCTCTGTTTTCCACCGCCAGCATACACTCATTCCTCTGTACTTACTTCATTCTTCAATTTTATTTTCTTAATCGATGATATGTATAGGATTCAGCAGCGTCATGTTTTGGTACAAAAAAAAAACAAAAAAACACTACTTGCTACCACGATCTGCAGCTATCCATAAAAGAGACCGACAGGCACACGGCTCTTTGTTTTGATGACGTTTCATATTAGTCCTGCTGGTCCTCGGATGTCTCTGGTCTTATGATGACACAAAGTCCAGTTTAAGTACCACTTTAGGTGTTAGGTTTGTCCTGATTTAGTCCTTGTTTACCCTGTGTTCAGTCCTTTGATATTGTTATTTAGGTCATATTTGAGTTACTATTTTCTTATGTGGTACTTACTTGACACGAAAACTACTGACAGATCATTGTGCATGCTCTTTGTAGCTGCGTGATAATGTAAAATCAGCTCCATTTGGTTAGCGTTAGCGTCAGTTAGCTCATGTCAGACCGTGCTGATAAAGCCGTACTCCTTGGATCTATCTGTCACAGCCCTGCCCATGTCATGCAATCAATAGGCTACCATTCTCCCTCCCCCTATCTCTATGTTTCAATCCCTCTTTCAACTATTTATTTATTTTATTTTAAAGGCAATGCCAGCTAATAACTGACCTGTGTGCACGATTACAAGTCATAGAAATAGTAAGTTATTGCTTCTTAATGGTGTGCAAACAGACAGTAAATGCTAGCTTCCTTAAAAATCAATGCATTCTGCCAAAGCTATTAACTATATAAGGAGAACTGTAAATCTATAGTGACGTTAGAAAGTGAAATGGATGGATACTGTAACAATGGATTCCTGGTCATTAGATGTGACTGGACCTCATGTGGCTAGCTTAAATGCAAGACGCTAACTCTGTAAATGTGCTATTAGTGTAACATTAATGTTTCCCTACAGAGGAGACATTAGCGAGATGGCTTTTGTCACTCTATGCATCCAGATGTGTCCATATACAGGTTTTGTGAGTCTGTTATTTAAAGCCACACTGTGTAACATTTCAGCCAATAGATTTCATCCAGGGTGTTTTTATTGCTTATAAATAGGCATGTCATGATAATTACCTTATTGATTTATTGTTCAATATATGAAAGCTAGAACAATATATTTTTGGCTTTAAATTTTGTCATCGTGACAGGTCTACTCATAAATACCTCAAAAAAAAAAAAAGGATCCGTAGCAGGCTTGCCTCTCCATGGACCTGGCTCGTACCTTGACGATTAGCTGTAGATTTACATTAAGACAAAGAACATGAAAGTAAATTTATATTAAGTAAAAAGTTATAACAATATTGTTTTGGTCACATTTTGATTTACTTGATGAACTTTCATTAGCTAGTTGATGAAAGGCTAATTGCTAAAAAATAAAAAATCTGTAAATTTTGATGAAAGTATAATGTATGTAATGTATAATGTTTGTATATTTTATGACATAATACTTTTCCTTTTTGGCTCTGTTTATGTCTGTCTATATATGATTTCAAAACTAAGGACTATTTTATTGACTTTTTATGCAAAGCATATGTGGGCGGCTGAAGTTGTTTTTTATTTGCTATATAAATACAGTTGAATTTAACTGAATCACTCAAAGATCACTTTAAAACTGTTCAAGAAAGGCCAAATGACTGTCTAGTTTAATATCGATTAGTATCTGATTTTCAATACTTTGTCAATAGTAAGCTTATATGATATACATCTAAAAACTGAACACGTATGAGACATTCTTGTGGCTTTAATTCCCCTTTAAACAAGATTTTGGTCACCTTGGGATCAGTCTTTCACATTTTCTAACTTAAAATAATGTCTGTATTTGGAAAACACACTTCATAAACTACACCTCCAATTTTCAATGAGGCATTTACGTGTTGGAGCTCCCTCTGCTGTCAGTAATAGAAATTAACTGTCAGAGAGTAAATCAATTTTACTCTCTGATAGTTAATGCTAAGCTAACAGAGCCACACGTTTGTTGTGAACACAATTTGAACACAGAATGCATCCGGTGATAGCTTATTGACTTACAAATCTCATAGGAAAAGTCCGGATTTGTACATAGGATGCAACAATCTGGGCAAAATGCAAACTGAGCATTTTGGAGAACACGCAAAAAAACATTTTGGATTAATGAATTAAAGTAAATATAGTGATTTGGACATATCTAGACCTTCATTGTAATGCATTCAAGAATAAGACTGTCACCAATACATAGATCATACAGTCTTTCATACATGCAGCTATGGTTACTGCATATGTGTACAACTAGATTACTGAAGGCCTGTGATTTATGACCCTCCTACAGTAATGACATTAGCTTAGCCTGGAGCCTGCGTTGCATTTCACTGAGTGGTAGAAGCCCATTGTTGTTGCTGGGCTGGATGCACTGTTTTTTTCTATGCAGACAATCCAGTGATATTACGAGGGGTTATTGATCTGAGGAGGGGGGAGGGGTGGAGTATATCCTGTATCACAGATAAAGCTGCTGTTGACCACTTTGGAGAGAGTTTTTTATGTAAATTGTCAAACTGCATTATAATTTTTAGCATGAATTGGTTGGTATTGAAAATCAGAGGCTAATCGATGCTAAAAAAAAGTCACATTCACAGGACAGAAATGAACCTTTCTTGAACAGCTTTAGAATGATCTTGAGCTGTATCATAACAAGTATAAGACTACATAGGCTAATATACGTCCATGGACCACTATGGAACCTGCCTGGACCACTGAGAGATTACACAAGACCACATGGTAACATAAAAGAAAGTACTACCATTTAATGTTGAAAATCACATTAGTACTACTGTGAGTCCCATCACTAATATTTATACTATTTATACTTTAACAGCTTGTATTTTATTCAATAATGGGTCTAACATTTTATAAAGTTTCCCAGAAAAACAGAACCTGTAACTGTCAAAATTTGCAATTGACTTTCCAAAAAAAGAAACCAGAAGCTACTATTCCTGTCACTATCCCAGGCCGGTGTTGTCTGTCATGGTTCAACGTCCAACGTCACAGTGAAAAAATAGATTAAGTGGGTGGGGCTAACATTATGACACATGTTCTTTGCTCATGGTTCAAAATGGACTAGTACAGGACTATGTGTGTGTGTATGTATGTATGTATGTATATATATATATATATATATATATATATATATATATATATATATATATATATATAATAGACCAAGATATATACTGTCTTGTCTACCCCTCAGCAGATGTTGTCGAGAGCGTGTTTGTGAATGCGGAGAGCTCTTGAAGTAGGCAGAGATGTGGAGGGATGCAAATCGGATGAACCACAGTGTTATGTAATCCTCTGCTTTTGTTTCAATAGGGAATCCTCTTCAGTCAATACTGGTATCTACAGACATTTTGACAAACAACATGCTGATAGTCAATAATCTACCATACTATAGAAATTTGTGACATCACGCGCAGCGGGGGTTCTTTTGTATGTCTATGGCAGAATGTTCAGCCGTTACCATGGTGACACAATGCACACATTGACAAACACAGCCCTATATGTTTTTAGCTTGTCTGAAATTTTAAATAACATATTTTCAGGAGCATCTGATCAATACGAGCATTCATAGTTCATTTAGAGGTTTGATTTTCAACAAAAAGGTGAGGGTGACTAACTGAAAAACTGCTGGCTGATGCTAGCTTGTGACTGTAATGCTATTTGAAAGCACAAAATCAGTTCACCTGTTGTAATTCCAGCTAAGTCAGATTTTTATGGTCAAATTGTGTTAAAACAAAGCCCAGATTAAAGTCTAACTTATGTAACAGAGCTTCAGACAGAGCAGTGTTTCTAGTTAGCATCACACCTTCCAGAGAATATTGATGACATCAGTTGCAAAGTATCAATTGACTTTGGCGTTCCAAAATCAATGTATAATTTGTTCAAATGGTGTTAACTTGTTATCAAGCTAAAATGGATTAATATATATTGAATTGTAAGTTTCTTTTAAATGCATTATTTTGTTATTTGTTTTGTTATAGTGACTCCAGTAACTAAACATATCCCTGGAGATGTTATTGCTTTGTCTGGAATGTTCCACCATATGGCATTAAACTGTCAATCTCCATGTAGACAAGCAGGTGACACTCCCAAGGTACAGGTCAGATCTGCGGAGGGACGATCTTGCTCACAGTAAAAATGTATGTTTGTATTGTATTTCTTTGGGAAGTAAAACACCTAGAATTGACTATATGCAAGATAGCTTCAATGCCTTAGTGTGGGACATTAACGTCTCCACCATTATTTTTCCCAAATATATTTATTGCTCCCAGAGTTTAAAGGGCCTATGACAGGTTGGACTGCTTATTTTACTAAAACACACTTAAGCCATTTTTAGCTTTAAATTTTTACTTTTACTTACATGTATGTGTTTGTGTCTAACTTTTGAATAGAATTCTAGTTCTAGTTCCTAGTGTGATGTTTAGAACTTTTTACTTCCTGTACATTTCTGCCTATTTTCAACTTTTCTTCGCAAACAAATATTATCCCACCAAATGAAGTAAGATTAGAGAATCATAAAAACCTGTCATATGCACTTTAAACCACAAGATTTTTGGTTATTTATGTAATCGTAAATAGAAAATAGTTGTTTGTATCTGAACTAAAGAGCATTTACTATCGAAATACACCAATCAAATGTTTCAAATGCAGAACTGGGTAGAGTATCCAAAATTTGTACTCAAGTAAGATTAAGGTTACTTCAAAATTATATTTCTCAAGTAGAAGTATAAAGTAGTGGTTCAAAGATTTACTCAAAGTATTGTATTTGTATAAGTATAGTATTGTAAAGTATTACTACGATTCAAGTAAGAGCATAAGATCTGATTTATATCTTGTCACTTATAGACTTACAGTGGGAAGAGGAACCACAGCTTATACTCAAGTAAGAGTACTGTTACTTTAATAAAAATATTACTAAAGTAGGAGTAAAATTATGTTGCAAGAAAAGTCCTCTGAAAAGTACAATTTCTTTAAGCTACTCAAGTAAATGCAACTGAACTCTACCCACCTCTGATCAGATATCACTGCGAGATTGATTCAGTGTCTTGGTTTGGGTCTTTCTGCATCTTTCGGTCGATAACCTTTGGCTTTTTAGCCTACAATTTTTAGCGTTAGCTTTATATTGTTATCTTGTTTTATTGTCAGTATCATTGCTTCTCTATGGGACCTGAACATAAATAATTGAGGTAGTACGTAGTGTGCTCAAGGCTGCTACCTGTCTAATACAACTGCCCAGAGAGTCATGGAAAAACACCATAGGAAAAAAACAGCTCTGCCTTATATGGTCACTATCATAACTCAGCTAATATTGTCTCCATAGCTTTAGTAATGCAGTGAAATGTTAGCTGACACATGTGGCCATCACCACGGTAACAGGCTCGCAGCAGCGCATGAAGCAGTGAATATGCAAGGTTGTATATTTAAATGAAGCTAGAATGTATACTCGGTTAGCATTGAAGTCGTAAATGTATAGAGAGTATCCCACCCAGGCCCGTCGACAGGATTTTTGGGGCCCGGGGCAAAAAGCCTGACATGGGCCCCCTTCTAATATAAATGAATAGGATGAAGGTCCAAATGTAGGCTCCTAAAACCCTGGGGCCTGGGCCAGCAGACGCCTTTGCCCCCTCCCCCCACCCCATGTCTGCTCACCTTATCCCACCTCATGTACAAAGTAGTAAATGTAGGCTTCATCCATTAACCCCTTACGCAGCTATGGCAGATGAAGTTGTGTAGTAGTTTTCAAAATAATTTAATATTATTAGCAGTTAAAGGTGCTGTACTGTATTTTTACTGTCTTAAAGCATCGTAATTATTCACCATGATGAGTTTATAAGCACTTTTCACAAGTTTCAGAGACCAGAGTGGAGTTTTGCAGTTACGGGAAAGCTAACAATAACTAGCATGCTAGTAGTGCATTATTGGTACTTCCTGATTCTCAGAAGATAAAAAAGGAGGCTTTAACAAAACAATATAAAAAGAGAATAAAAGAGAAGTGGAACAACCCAATATGGTGGTGGGTCATTATCACTTTATAACGTCTGAATACTTTTGAATGAATGCTAATTTTAGTATGTAGCATCTTAAAGAGGGGTTATTTTGCAAAATCAACTTTTTAAAGCTTTCTATCTTGTTATGATGTTATTCACTTCAAAAACATGCCTTGAGAGATTTTACATGTCATCCGTGCATGTTTGAGTTATTTAGCGATCTCTCCCGGGCCCTATTCAAACCTCCCTTACAATTAGCAGTACAATTCTGTTCTAAATTCTCATTGCAATTTTCCATAAACATATAAACGCCTGATACAAAACAATACACTACAACTTCACAAACCTGATGCGATGTGCGATAGTTTCATTAGCGGGATGCACGCCGACTGTGTTGTGATAGAGGTCTGAGGGTGGGTGACTTAGCTTGGAGAGCAAAGGGAGGGGGACTTAGAGCACCAAAAATGAAAGTGAAACATATTAAACATGTTAATACATTGTTTTTGACAAATATAGCGTTTTCAAAACAGTAAAAGGTAACATGGGGATCTAAATATGTTATGTGTTAGCAGTTTATTCCCCATAGAAGTAAAATACCCTCTCTTTAAGAACCCATTTTTTATTAAACATTATTTATTAATCAACAAATTCTACAAAAATATGGATCTAGGCAAGTATTTGGTTGAATTTGATGCGTGACTCTTCCCAAACGTTAAAAGCAGGAGCAGTGTAGGACGTGTTATTTATTTTCACGATGCCTCATATTTTGTGAGCACCCACCATTCCTCCCCCACCCTCCTCCTCCTCCTCTCCTCTTCGCTTTCTATTCTTCCCCCTCCTCGTCTCCTCACTCCCTCCCTCGCTCCCCTCCCTACCTCCTTGTTTGGTTCCTCGCCCCCTGTCGTTTTTGATTTGCGCTCCTCCCCCCCTCCTCTCTCTCTCTCTCTCCTCTTCTCTCTCTCCTCTCTTCCCTCTCTCCTCTCCTCTCGCATTCAGTTCAGCGCTAGCACAGACAAAGGCACCTAGCTGCTCCGCTACATAGCATTTGCATCCTCCATATTTTGTTGTTTTGTTGTCACCCCAAGGCGCCCACGCACAAAATCTTCCAACCACCACCACACCCAACGAAATTTGTTTTTATTCACAAATTTTACGGATATTTTTCGAAGCTACAGGTTTTTTGCGCTTTGGGAATTTGAAAGTGAAATATGAAGAAAATTTGGTCCAAAAAAAGATTTCAGGTGAGTTGCCTTTTTAATATTATAATTTCAATTGACGTACACAGTGTTGACTTTTTGGAATGCCACACCCTCTACCTGGAAGATGTTAGTCGTTTTGTTATTTTAATTAAAATTTCAGAATTAGTTAATTGCTTTGTGAAAAAAATCAGTTAATAACAGACGGAAATGTACTGAAAACATTATGTAATTCTTGCTATGCAGACAGCTGAGGACACGTCAGGTCAAAACAACAGACAGATCTAGAAAAATGGTTGCTATAGAAATGCCAGTCGAAATTCTCTTCAAAATCTGAAAATTTTCTTCCAAAAATTCCATCAGTCTCAAATAAATTTTAAAAAATACCGTTAAATTCAGTTATTATGATTGTTGTCTTAACTATTTTGATGAAAAAACAAAATTGCAACTTGAAATCATTTTAAATTTTTGGTACCACTTGTAACTACGCCTTGATAAGTCTTAATTCATAATGAAGAATTAGAATGATTCAGGCTTAGTAACTACTTAATAAGGGGTTCGGTTTAGGGTATTAAGTGAGCCTGAATCATTCTTAATAAACAATTAGTTTGATGTTAATTAAGTCTTTAATCATGCCAACTAAGGCTAATTAGCATTGTTATAATTACCAAATTTTCCAAACCCAATTTCAAATTCCGCTCACACTCTACCGCAAAACATTCACAGTTCTCTGGCTGTTCTGTCTCATCAAAAATGCATGCGGCTGTGAGCGAGGAGACAATTCGCCGTGATAATAAGTCATCCATCCAGAGCAGGGGAGGTAGGTTCCCGGGGCCGGCCCAGATGGAAAGTGTGTCAGTGGGCTACGCTGTACACGGCGACGGGGGGTGGGGGTACCTCCAGAAGCAGGTTAGTTTACGGGGGTCGTCCACAAAAGTCAATATGAAAACCTCCAGGGAATCGCTGCTTTTTATTGTGCTTCGTCGACAAATGTAACCTGATAATGCCAGCATTTTTCAGACTAAAGCTTATGGGGGTTGGGTTTGTGTTGATATAAAGGTGTTGTTTAGACCTGCTTTAGTCCTGGTTCTGTTTGGGTTTAGTTTTGGTTAAGTCCTGGTCTGGTGCTTCTTACTCCTGGTGTTCTGGTTCTGGTTCCTGGTTGAGGAAAATCGGAACGCATTTGAACCTGATTCTATCTTAGTTTAGTCCTGATTTAGTCATTTTAAACTGGGTTAGACTTGATGGATAGCCTGTTTAAACCTGGTTTAGTTCTGTTTTAGTCATGGGATATAGTTCTGGTGTTGTCCTGGTTTAGCCCTGGTTTTGATACTTGATGTTTACAGAGCTTATGCAAACCTGATTTAGTCCTGGTTTAGGACTGGGTTGGTGTGTCTTTAACGTCTGTCTACTCCTGTTTAAGTCATTTTAAACTGGGTTACACTTGAAGTATGTACTTTTTGAAACTGGTTTAGCCCTGGTTTAGCCCTGGTTTAGCCCTGGGTTAGCCCTGGGTTAGCCCTGGGTTAGCCCTGGGTTAGCCCTGGTTTAGCCTTGGTTTTGATGCGTCTTTAACATGCTAAATCCTGGTTGAGTTCTTTTGAATCCTGAATAGACTTGATGTATACAGAACCTGTTTGAACTGAGTTAAGTCCAGCTTAGTTTAGTGCAGCTTTAGTTCTGGTTTAGTCCTGATTTGTGTTTACTCCAAGTTAATTTTAAACTGGGTTGGACCTGATGTATGGAATTTGTTTGAATTGGGTTAAGTCCTGGTTTAGCCCTGGTTTAGACCTGATGCATAGTCCTGGTTTGATCCTGGTTTGATGCTTCATTATCCTATGTTTAGGCCTGGCTAAGTCTTGGTTTAGTCCTGGTTTAGTGATTCTTTAAAGTGTGCTTTGTTACTTTGAACCAGGGTTAGACTTCATGTCTATGTAGAACCTGTTTCAGTTCTGGTTTAGTTGTAGGTTTAGCCTTGGTGTGTTCTAGTCCATATACAATAGCCTAGAGGTGTTTTAGTCCAGGTGCAGTTTTTTTTTAGGCCTTGCTTAGTCCATATCCTGGTTTAGTTCTGATTTAGATTTGTTTTTACTCCTGATTTAGGCCTAGTTGAGTTATATTTTTATCCTCGTTTAGTACCTTATCTTAGAATTGACTTCTTCCTGCTTAAGATCCAAGTTTGGTTTAAAATCTTGTTTAGTCCAGTCTGAGTCCTAAATCAAACCTAATTCTGGATTCTGGGTTAGCTTTGTTTTTTGTACTCCTTTAGTCCATGGTTCAGCCCTGATTTAGTTCTGGTTGAGTCGTGGTCTGGCTCCTGGTATTAGACTTGATGAATATAGAACTTCTTTGAACCTGACTTAGTCCTACTTTGCTTCTTTAGCTCATATTTACTCCTGGTTAAAATGATTTTAAACTGGATTAGACTTGATGTGTAGCCCGTTTGAACCTGGGTTAATTCTGTTTTAGCCCTGGGGTATAGTTCTAGTTTGGTCCTGGTTTAGCCTTAGTGCATAGTTCTGGTTTAGGCCTGATTTAGTTCTAGTTTAGTCCTGGTTTGGATCTTCTTACACCTGGTACAAAAACCTATACACAGAACCTATTTGAACCTGGTTTAATCCTGGGTTGGTGTTTCTTTAACCTCTGTTTACTCCTGGTTAAGTTTTTAATTTTTAAATTGGATTAGACTACAAAACTTGGTTCAGTCCTTGCAATCACCGCCAACATATTGTAAAACAGTTAGCCTTACACTGCGTTTGTATCCGTACTGGAGGGCCCCACACTGGGAGACTGAGAGCTGGTGCCAGAGTGTATGAGGATCCTGCAGTGGATCAGATAGCCCCCGCAGAAGCATTGGAGCCAGGGGAGAGTCTACGGGAGACACTGGGCTGACTGACACACTGGGAGGAGGCATTCTACAATATGCCAAGTCAACGTCAGCAAATGACTACTATCTCTGCAGAGACATAATGGCATCAGAGCAAAGCAAATTGTGATGAGAATTCTCTAATCAAATTCGACTTTGGGGCTGGTTCAAAAGTGGGAAGAAAATGTCCAATTATCAGCAAATCAGTTTAGATTTTTGCAGTAGTTGTAGCAGTAGCAGTAGCACTAGCAATAGTAGTACTAGTAGTGGTAGTGGTAGCAACTCTGCAACTGACCCATCCTTCAATTCTTGTCTGGAGCAGTGTACTAGTAGCAGTAGTAGTATTAGGCTAGTAGGAGTAGCAGCATTATTAGCAATAGTAACAATAGCAGCAGCAGTAGTAGTAGTAGTAGTAGTAGTAGTAGTAGTAGTAGTAGTAGTAGTAGTAGTAGTAGTAGTAGTAGTAGTAGTAGTAGTAGTAGTAGTAGTAATAATAATTTGAGCATTTCATTCAAAAACATTGGGATTTGTGAATGAAAACAAACAAAATGTAGGATGTTGATTGGTTAATACTTCCTGGGGTGGGCAGGGTTTGTTAAATTCCAACCATGAGAAACTCAGCACAAGAGAATACAGTACAAGGTTAGGTGAAAAAGAAACTAACTAACTCAAATTTAATTCAATATATCTTTAACTACATGTTAAACAAGTCAAAATAGCATTTCAGAACTATGTTTTCATGAATTTTCATGTCTTCAGCACTAGTTAAACCTCAACTAAGGCATTTCCCGTTACATATTAACATATTTGTGATTTAATACAAAAAAATAAGAAGCCAGATTATTCATTTTAATATCACCTAGCCCTTAATACAGACCCAAGCTAACCTAAAAGAGCACGTAATAGCATTTAGCGTACTAGTACAATGCTGAATTTAGCTAACACGATGCTAACATTAAAACTATAATGCAGTGTATTCAATCATTTAAATAATGTATTGTTTTCTTGCAGAGAACTGGCCACTCCACTCGGACATTTGGCAGACTGACCCATGGTGTGTTGTCAGTATAACCTTTACCTCCATTCTTACCCGCTCCTCCTTCTTTCCCACTTATTCTTGCTTTTGTGGTTTATTTTTTGATTCATCCCTTTAATATCTCTTCTATAACAACTGTACAGCTTGTGTAATGTATTGTAGGCATTTTCTTGTTTGCATTTTTTTCTTGTAAATTCACCCTGGAGAATGACTTTTCCAATCTTGCTGTCACTGCATAATCTCTCCAATGAGTAATATGGAGTCATTAAGTTATGGTGCCAATATTTGTAACCATCTTTGCCAAAGAAAAAACTCCTTGTAGGCTGCTTACAATTCTCAACATGGCCGTATTTGTACAGTATCTTCATATATCTCCTTATAATTGCATCACTGCTTAAAGTGGAACTGAACACTAAACTTTTTTTTTGGTACTAAACTCTGTATTTGGTGTTTTAATAATATTGTCCGCTGTTCCTAGTCCTTTTTGAAAGCGCAAATCAAGTATATTTTCAGCTTTGAGTTTAAAAGCTGAGCGTCTACTACCTCCAATTTCAAGTACTATGTGACATCACTCAGCCCTGATTACAACCAGGTGTTTCTGATTACAAACATCTAGCTGCAGGGGCGGAGTTTCAATTGTGGATACCTGTTAGACCAATCATACTGTTATTTGAAATGTGGTTGTGGGCGGAGTTTAGGTGTTCAGTCCTACTTTAAATTTACCTTGATTTACACACACACGGGTGGATCTAATGTGAAGCTCTTAAAAATGTGTTTGTACTGGCAGTTAAGGAAGCACTATGTAGCTTTTCTGGTGGAGGATCCTTACCTATGGAGACTGAAATGTTCTACAGTATGGCATTAAACTTGTGAAAGTGAAGTCAGATCTGTGGAAAGGCAAGTCCAATCAAGAAATAATGCATGTTTTTTGAGGTATTCATGAGTAACAAAAATACCCGTACTTAAATACAAGTTAGATGTTTAGTGTCCTACTGTGGAATAACATCTCCATGGAGACGAGCAAGTGGTGGACCCTCCGCTGGAAAAGTTACATAGTGTATCTTTAATGGGAATTGTACTTATGTTCTGGAATAGATGTGGGCGATGTATCGTCTACACGTTTATACCGAAGTGGCTGTTTTTAAGATATGGAAAAATAAATACATCTAAAATCTGTAAAAGGAGGTCATTCAAAAATCTTAAAAAAGTGCTCTCTATCTGTCTAAAAAAGTGGGAAATTTTGTGACTTTTTTTGTTAAAGCCACAGTATGGACATTTTTAATGCATTGAAAAACATATAAAAACATATGTCTTTATTGTGAGTGGGCTCGCGTCTCCACAAACCTCACTCTTATTTGACCTGGAGGAGGGCTTCTTCCTGCTTGTTTCCATGGAAATGATCCCTTTGGTTATAATCTTCCCCAGTATGGCTTAAAACGTCTCTAGCTCCATTAAGAATGTTCCGAAGTATGGCTTTGATGTTTTATTTCCATGGAATCATTTAGGTGAAGCGATACCTCAAGAAAGTTACAAACTGTACCTTTTATTTTGTAGTTCATTCACTTTTGTTCTAAATAGAATCCCCCAAATTCTTATATTTTAATTTCTGTCAATATCGCCCACCCCTATTCTAATCTAGTGTATTTTAATCAGGTTTCAGAATGAGATGTTAGCTTATTTAATTTTGTGGTGTTATCCGGCAGCCGGCCTCCCCTCTGGGCTGCAGGTTTTTTAGACTTCTAATGGGTACGAAGAGGATTGGTCGTGTGGGTGAGCGAGATGCTGGTTTCCATAGTAACGCTGCTCTCCCGTCTGCCCTCTCTTGCTGCCACTATGGAAGCGAAGTTTTCCGCTCCTGCCGAAAACAAAGCTACGGTAACGCTCGTCATTCACTCTACCTACGTCATCTGTGCCCCCTTGTGGTCAGCGTGTTATTATTTATTTCATTTTTATACTGTTGTTGTTGTTGTGAATGCTATCCATAAACTCCATACCATAGTAAATTGTACTTCTGTGTTTCATTTATGCTTGTCTTCTCCGTCACCAAATGTGTTGTTTATTTTTTCCTATTTACATTTTTTCGCTTTTTATTTGATTTTTTTGTGTGTAAATCCCATCCCTTGTGCTTTCTATGTTTGAATAGACCTTCTCAGTACATAGCAGTATAGGGTTTGGAGGTGCCTCTAACTACATAGGGGCAGAACTGGTCCCAAGAAATGTCTCTGCCAACAACGAGTAAGAGTAGCCTTCACTAAAGATATCTAGTTTTGCCAGGATATAACCTTTAATGATCATACTTTTTAAATTTTTAACTAACATAATGAATGAAAAAAAATTCTAAAATTTTTAAAACGAATGTATTCCCTACTAGTTTAAAAATGGGACCGTATTTTTGTATTTGTGGAGACAAAAAAGTTATATCTGCTTATTCAAACTGGTTTTAATTATAGAATGGCAACCCATGGTGACTAGCTCATTCTGCTTTCTGACTGGATGACCAAAACAGAAAATGTAAACATGAAAACGTCACATCATGGAACATTGTGTAAAGTATTATTATGATAGTGAATAAAAAAAAAAAAAAAATTACAATTCTTAGCTGAAAATCAATATTTGATTTGAACATGTGCACTTCATTTTTGTTATTTATATATATATTTTTTCCTACTTAGACACATTGGTTTTATTTTTACGGGCTTAAAAAAACAAAACAAAACAAAATCATAGCTAGTTCATTAGAAATGGTTTGCACCAGTCTCGGCACGTTCCAGTCAGTTCCTAACACATCCTGAGCATCCTAATTATTCACTGCAATTAGGTCAAGCGCTTTCCAGAACTTTCAGAGCCCACACCGAGATTTTGCTGCCACGGTTACATGCTAACAACAACTAGCATGCTAACACGGCACCAGCATTACTTCCTGACAATAACGGACAATAAAAATACTTTGCTGCAAACAACACACGGCGGTTTCATTCTGACCCCATAAGCTGCTATTGCAATATATCAGTACTGGGGAAAAATGTTCTTTATTACATGAAAAAAACATTACTGTTCTTTCCTTTAACTTCCCCTTTAAAGATTACATTGTAGTCTCAGCTTTTCATTTGACTGGTGCAGAACAAATGCTCCAACTATCCTATTTTGGGTCTGTGCTCCACAGAACCCTTCAGTCTCACACCATTTACTTTACATGAGGGAGTTAAGGGGGAGACAGGGAGAAGGGGGTTAGGACGTAGGCGCTAAACGAATGTGAAATACCCCCCTGTCTTCCATCTACTCCTCCGATGTTTCCTCCTTTTTTTTCTCATGTGTGATTTCTGACTATGTGTTGCAGACTCTGAGACTACGGAGGATGAGACGACCGAGCCCCAGCTGGAGACCAAAGAGGGCAGACAGCAGGACAAGGGCGCGCGCAAGGGACATACAGGTACTCGCACATGGGCCCTCGAAGTACCCGGGGGCTCTGGGGGCTCCGAAGAGACCTGTGCATGCTGGGATACACATGAGCAGGGTTTGAGTCAGAGGTTGGTACGGTTTGGTCACGCATGGTTTACGTTGAAAGAGTGGTTCATTTTGTGGCCAGATTACTGCTGTAGCAATTTTGTTGAAGTCTGCTGCAGGGGATATTTTTCGATTTCTGAAAAACATCCACCAATTACTCCAAAGAAAACTTGCAATAACTAGACTTGTCAAGAAAATTACTATATCGACTTATTGTTCAATATTTGGTAGATGGAACAATACATTTTAGGGGTCAGTATTTATCGTAGCTACTTTTCTTTGTACAAGGAGGCTACTTTTTGGTATTTTTCTCTTCTACAATCAACAACACACTACGTTTAATGCACACAAGGAAAACAACATCCATACTCAGAATTTAAATTGATTTTTTAAATAACTTTGAGTGGGGAGGACTGTTTATTTGTCACACAATGGAGAAATTTAGTTTGAATGTCCCAAATCCCAAAAACACAACTGGAGATCTCCAATCATACTCAAAGCACTGCTGCAGGTAACAGCTCAGTCTAATCACACTAAAAGCAGTCTAGGAGAGGCATTCAACTGCGCAGGGTAAGAAACAGTCTGGAAAATACAAATACTGGTAAACTACTGCCCCTCCACCGCAGACTAGCTTGTGTTGCATCATTGCTTTGGTCTGCTATTTGGTCCGTTAAAGTGAAAGTAAAAACTTCCGCAGCTTCAAAGTGTAATTGTGCTGCAGAAAGCAAACATGTCTAAAAATCAAATGCTCAGTGTAAATGAGTTGCACCTATATTTCCAAAACCATGTAAACATATACTATTAATAGTTTTTATTACCGATTAAAGCTAGGAAGTGTTAGCGCTACTGATAAATTACGAGACTTCCCTGAACATGTCTTAGCCCCAAATTTGCAGCTATTTGGTTCTTTGACCTACATATAGACTGGAGACACGAAGCGAAAATCGTGTACTCAGAGCTACCTTCCCATATAAAGCCCTTAAACCATACCTCACAATGCTGCTGTAGATTCCTGTGTCCTTGTATCCTTCTGGCGTTCTACTTTTTTCCCCACAGCGCTATAAACAAAATTAACTCACTACTTTCATCACGCCCTCTACATTTCTATTTTTCTCTCACCTCCAGAGAAGAATTTGTCAATCCACTGACACCGAAACGCACCAGTGTCTACGCCGCTCAGAGTAAAGGTGTCAATAGCTCTGATCTATATAGAGACACACCGCTGCTCGGGTAATAGGCAGGAGGGGGAGGAGAGCAGGTTTACAGGCTCCCAACTACATTTTCACAAATTCACAAAGCACTCAGAGGAAGTCTTATATGCACGGACTTGTACAGGGAAATGGGAAATAACTTAAAGCAATCTGTGTCTAGCCTAACTAACATGGCATTTCTCCTTTTTTTTTTTTTTGGTGTTGTAAAGGTAGGGTATCATCATTAGATTTGGAATTCGAAATCATTTTTATTTATTTTTTATTTGTATTTTTATGTGTTTATTTATTTTATATTGTTTTAATTTTAAAATGTTATGTTTTTTATAATTTTTTATCCAGCTTACCTTGTTTGGTGGCCGAGGAGTGTAGATGTTTGGCCACTGATCCGAAAGTTGCTGTTCAAATCCCGCTCTCAACTTAAACATCATTGGTAGAGCGGTCAGATCCACTGGCCCACAGGTTGGCGGTGTGATTCCAGCTCCTACAGATGAATGCTGTCATTGTGTGCTTGGGCAAGACACTTACCCACCTTGCCCCCAGTGTCTGTGTACACTGGTGTCTGAATGTGTGTGTGAATGGGTGCGTGGTTCCTTGATGTAAAGTACTTTTAAAAAATGTGACCATTTACCATGAAGAGTGAAAGATATTGGACCAAATTATATAGCAACTCTGATTTCCAAATAAAATAAAATCAAACCAAACACCAAACCAAACATCAAACCAAACCGTATGAATTGGTAGCATTTCAACCCCGAACCTTTTGGTAATATGATGAGCACACTACCTCCTGTGCCGCAAGCTAAATTTAATATTTTGTGTCATTATGTGATCTCATGCACAGTAGCATTAGTGACCCTGACAAATTCTCTCCTTGAGTCTAGGATCAGGCCTTTGTTCTAAATGGGACACCATTCCCCGGAGGTGTTGTGGAAATTTCACACTCCAAACACGACAGAGTGACAGCTAACAGCATGTCGTGTCTACCACTGCTCTACCAACTCATCTGAGCTCCAATACATTCCAGGCCTTGTTCTACTGCTGTGACGGTTGCTATTACAATTACAGTTACAGTTATTACTACCGGCATCCATCTTTGCCACCTGCCGCCATATTGATTCCTGTTGCTAATGTAAACAAATATAAACGCCAAAGGAAACTTGCAATAACTAGTTCTGTCATAATAATTACTATATCCACTTAATGTACAGTATACTGTATGGTTGATGGAACAATACATTTTGGGGGTCAGTATTTATCATGAGTACTTTTCTTTGTACAAGTAGGGAACTTTTTGGTATTTTTCTCTTCTCTCTCTTTTTTCTTTTTATTTGACCCTCTTTTTCTGAGAGGGTCAAATAAATAACTTTTATAGCTCACTACTGAAGTGCTTCACTCCACTATTAATTTATTGCAGCTCATGTTTTTAGAATAGTTTTTTGGGTATAATCTTGCTTTAGGGTTATTGTGTCAGGGGCATAAGTTACTTTTAATATTATCTTTTGTCGTCTATATTTTTTTCAGCAATATATCGCACTTTGAAGTTTCATATTGGGACAGGACTAACAATAACTGCCCAAATCATCTCTATTTCAAGCTTTCAGTTCTTAGAATAATTAGAGTGTCTGTTATAAGCCATGAAAAATCCTTTAGGAACTACCAACTACTATTGCTATTACTATAGATTGGTTGCTATTAATATGGAAATTGCTATTGCTAATATTACTGTCAGGCCAAAGCTCACACACTGTCAGACAGCAGTAACGTAGATAGCATCCAGTGGTGATATGTGAGAATGTAACATGGCCTAGTCAGCCAGTCTAATTATGGATGGTACTGTCTTTAAAAGAACTAGATCCTTTCATTTGCAGTTACTTACCTTACGCATTCAGAACATCCTAATTATTCACAGCGATGAGTTTATAAACGTTTTTCACAACTCTCAGACACCTTTGCAAAGCTAACCATAAGTAGCAAGCTATCACACACACATTCTCACACACTTCCTGATTATCTGACAATAAAATGCATTTTAATGAGATGCAGGCAGTATGGAGCAGACTTATTTTGACCTCAAGAGCTGCGTATGCAATATATCTGTACTGGAACTCAAATACATGGTACAGGGCCTTTAATAAACTCAGTAAAACGACAAAATTCTCATAATCCAGATGTTGTGCGCTTGTTAGCTTAATGTTAGCTTAGCAGACTGTAGTGTATACAGGCTATCTGCAAAACTAGGCCAGTGTGTCAGTCCATAGTCAAATATAAGAGGCCATATTGCTCAGCACACCAGGCACGTCTACAGCAGAGGAGCTAATAAACAGCCCGCACTGCTCCTCATAATGTCTCATCAGCATCAACACATGAGCTTGTTCTGGCACTTAGCGCTAGCTGCTAGTACTAAATCACTTCAAGTTGGTAATTAAGAAGGCTACTGCTGAAAATGTGTAATATTCTCCATGAATAGTTCATCTTCATCAGTTCACATGGACAGATTTTAAACACTAACAATTTGTTCAAAATGGAATTACTTTGTCAGGGTAGTTGATAGTAGCAAACTTAACAAAGCTAGCCTCAATTAACCAGTAGATAATGATATTTGGCAGATTTTTACGAGGGTCATTCAATAAATAAGGTGAATTTTTCGGTATAAGGACTTTTAATACAGTTAGAAGCTGTATTAAAAACTTTTTTTTTGTTGTTTTACTTGTTTTTCACATGGATTTAATTTCTTTTGCAGATACACAGTTGACATTCTCCTATGAATTTCAACGGCTTTGCACCCTTCAGCAACCAAAAACTTGATAACTGACCGCTGTTCAATCCTGGAGCATGCTTCTTGGTTGGCCATCTTTGTTAATCGCCAAAACTCTCAGTTTTTTTTTAATCTGCAAAAGAAATTAAATCCATGTGAAAAACAAGTAAAACAAAAAAAAAAAGAAAGAAGTAAGCTTCTAACTGTATTAAAAGTCCTTATACCGAAAAATTCACCTTATTTATTGAATGACCCTCGTATATTCTTTTGCCAGATGCCCTTCTTGTTATAACCATCCATATCACTGCTTGTTGTGGGTATGTGTGGGAATTGAACTGGGTAGCATCTAGTTCATAGGCTTAACCTACTACACCATTGCCACCCACACCAGACACCGACTATGATTTTCGAAAAGGCGGTTTATATAACTTTTCTGGTGGGGGTCCAACACGTGCTTGTCTCCATGGAGATGTTTGAAACATTTGGCATTCTTACTGTGAGCAACCATCAACTTGGTCTTCTGGCTTCACTGTTTAATGCTATACTGTGGAACATTTTAGACAAAGCAATTACATCTTCATGGACACAAAAAAGTTATACTATATGATAAATACAATATATAGACAATTCAGTATGCAATGTTATCAGAATGTTACAAATTCCTGAATGGAGGCAACTGGAGGCAAAATTTAATCAACTATATCTTTTCAACAATTAACTGATTTTCAGAGACGAAGAGCTAAGAGCTACAATTTTGAATTTCCAGTGTAGAAATGTCAGTTTGTTTGCTTTTCTGTTACAAAATTGATTTTTTTAGCCATAAAATTGTATATAAGCCTCACAAATAGTCTAATTTGTTTTAATGTGCCATATCTGTAGATAAAATGTATTGTGGGGTGAATATTCTGTAAGTATTAATCCAGTAAAAATAAAAGGATTTTGCCTTGCTAAGTGTATGCAATAATCTCTTCTTAAATAAAGTACGGATAAAGTTATATTTTTAAGAACGTTAAAAACGTATATAACAGTATGACAAGTTTGTAGCGAGCGCTTAACTCTACTGTATATCACGATCATTTCTGCATAAAACATATCGTTCCTTGTTGCTTCACACAGGACTTTGCTAGTACAGATACCGCTGACTCAGATATGGCAATAGCAGTAGTATGCTAGCTGGCGGTGCGTCTGCGTGCTTCCTGTAAGTTGCTGACCATTCCACGTTTCCGCTGCCAGTGCACTCCTCCCGGGCACGCTCATCACTCACGCGTCGATCCTTACCTGATTTGCGGCTCGTGGATCTCTTTAAGTGGCCCGCCTTCCTCTTTCAGCCTCATTTCCTGTTTAAAGAAATCGATAGCTGCTTTATAGGACCGCTACATCTGCATCTAGTCTGTGTCTGCCTGCTTAGAGTCGCGTTTTACATTAGACACGATTTATTAGGCTCATTAAAATGCTATTTATTATATTAGAAGTAGCGGAGATGTTGTGAGTAAGGTTACGAGCTGTTAAAGTTCATATTTTTATAGCATTTATAGCTAACATGGCCTTCCCGTTGACGTGTTCGCTTACAGCTGCTATGTGTTCTCAGTAAGACTTGCCCCCATCGTTCACTGCAGAGGAAACTGAGGATAAAGACTTGTGCTGTCACATGTTATCTCTGAAATGTCAAACGATAAAGCACAAACGCCTGAAATAGCATTGGCAAACTTTAGAGATGTATGACCAAAAGGGGGACATTACTACACTTGTAATCTGTCTCTGTGTCTCTGTGAGCTGAAACACTTTGTTACAACCACCTCTGCCTACCTTTGTCTTACTCCTGTTTTCTCCTATTGAGCTCAGAACAAGTATAAGACACATAGACTAGTATACGCCCATGAACCACTATGGAACCTGCCTGGATGACTGAGGGATTACACAGATATAAGACCACATGAAGAAAGTACTGTGATTTAATGTTGAAAATGTGTTTTTCTTATTATTGTGGTATCAGAATCAGTATTGAGTATATTTCTTAGCATCAAAACTGAGTTTGAAATTTCGTGACAACACTAGTCTTGATGCCAGTATTGTCATATGTGTATGTGCAGGTGAAGGAGGCCGGATGATGGACTATAACCCAGACGCCTCAGACCGTAGGGCCACTCTGCCCGGCACGTATGACCCTGTGGTGGAGAGAGAGCTGCGCGCCCTGGGCTCTAGGCCCCCAGGGGCCCCTCTGGATCCCTCCAACCCCTCCAGGCAAGGCCCCGCTGAGGGCGCCCCTGTGCGGCACCTGGGTGTGGAGCCACTGATCCGAGCATCCCACGCTAACCTGGCGCGGCAGGCTGTGCAGGGCTCAGAGGAAAGTGTGTCTGTGGGGAGTGACTACTACGGCAGCATGTTCAGCCTGTACAGAGGCAGAACCTTCTCCATGCCCTTATAGCACAGGTCACTCTGGCTCCACCTCGGGACTCTAAAACTCTAAAACTGTACACTGTCTCTGTGGTAGACCCAATGCAAAAAGCATCAGTTTCATTGTGCTTTCATTTCTCCCACACTTTCCTTTGGCTCTGTGACTGATGTGCGTGTGTTTTGTTTTAACTGTTCACTTCTGATAGCCATCCTGTTCTGAAGCACTGCTAATAATGACTCAGCACTCCTGGAAACTGTGAGCACACGTTTGACACTGCATGTTTCTCTTCAACGGCGGCCATCTTTGGATTTACACCATATGTTTATAGAGCTGCTGTGGCACGCATGGGTTTGAGCCAAGCTAATTTTAGCATGTTGTTATTACAACTAATGATCATACGATCTCTTTTACGCATGTTGTTTTGTATTTACTGTGGCGTGGGGACACTTTTACAGGCATTTTGTAAAGTTAACATCTTGTTCTAGTTTTGCTGAAATAATTTGTATAGTGACTTCTGGTTTGTACATTGTGTTCTGTGATAACGAGACAGAACACGCTCAACTAAAGAAACAAACTTTTCACAACTCTTTTAGGACTGAAACTACCCCCCAACACTCACACACAAACAGTGGTCCCTTTTCTAAGACCATGACGCCTAAAAGCACTGGCTCTAAGATCTCAGACAGGGTGAGGGCCTTTGAGGAGCGCAGAGCCAGCGTGGACCTACCAGAAGACAAGAACCCAGAGAAGAACGAAGGGGCCGCCCAGAGGAGAGCTGCATTCAAACAACGCGCCTCTTCTCTGGAGGACAAGAGCACCTACACCCTCAAGGTCCAGGACTACCAGAACAAGTTCACCGAGGAGCTCCAGAGAATCAAGAAGCTGGTGGGAAAACCCAACCTGAAGAAGGCCTACTCCACCGAGCAGCTGGCCCAGAAGGAGAGACCCAGCCTGGGCAAGCTGGAGCCAATCCCACCCCAAGTCATCCGAAAGCTGGAGGCCCTGGAGGAAAGAACGGTGAAGAGTAGAGTGGGAGGCATGACACAGGCGGGATTGCAGGGGAAACCTGTGGATGGCTCATCAAAACCAAGCTCCAGGACCATCTCTGTTGCCATGGAGACCGCATCGGCTCAGCAGTTACCGGGGAAACCATCGCTAACAGCCAAAAGGGCAACCCCCACAAGGTTTGCATAACGACTACATTCAATTTTACGGTTGTAATAGATCCTTGTTCATTTGTGTAAGGGAAGAGGAGGTATTGGAGAGGCTGAGAAGGCTGAAGGTTCTGCTGTTGTGGTGAAGATGGGATGGTGGGTTATAGGAGCCATAGGAAGAAGGAGAGAGAGTGCATTTATATGAATGGCTCAAGAGGTTGAGAAGCAAGGATAGTATAGGCTATGATTATCTCACAGTATTATGATGATAAGAATGAAAATAGGTTGAATTCATGTCACAACTTAAGATGGAGGGCAGGGGCCTATATAACTATGGGAGATCCATAGATCATCATTTGTTTGGGATCAGCTCCACAAATCTATCATATTAATGTTATGTCTTAAAATCATTTCAACTGACAACAATCATGTCTTAGGTGTCTTTCTGAAGCTATTGTGAAATTGTTTTATTTTTGTTTTATTTATACATACAGAAAAGATGTTGAACTTTATGCCAGTTTTTGTTTCATGTGAGTAGGTTTATGGTTAATCACAGAGATATTAACCATAAACCAGGTCAACAAATCTGCAATTCTGTCTCAAACCTGTCTCCAACTAAACTATAGGGATTCTAGATTGTTGTGAAGTCACATGAACACAACCTATTTTTGATATTTTTAAATTTCTTTATTTGTCAATGTAAAAAAAATAATAGTAATAGTAAATATCAAATTAAACCATTTTTAAAATGTTTTTACCCAGAAGCAACAGCTCACCTCTCTCCCCATCCCCAACAACCAAAGACCCGACACTGGACCAGGCAGACCGATCTTTGAGCCCGACTGGGAAGCGAACATCTCCAGTGGGCACAAGAGACCAGGCACCCAGGCCCCAGACCCTCTCCCCCCTTACCCCCTCCGCCGCAGCTCCCATCAGCCCCCTCACCAAGAGACGCAGAGCCGAAGGGGGGGCGAAGCTCACCATCCCCACGATCCTGGTGGAGGACGAACCCATGGAGGCGGAGTGCGAGGGGGACCGGAGGAGGAGAAGGAGGGGGAGCAAGAGGGGGCAGCCAAGATCTCCGGAAGAAGGTAGTTAAAATTATGTTGTTAAAGACGTTGTAGCTTACTTTTACTGTCTTAAAAATACGAAAAACAACTAGTTCATTTTAACAACTACCTAATAGGCACTTCCAGGGTTGAAATTATCCAAATAGTGAAGGTGTGTGGAGTTTTGAACCACAGTGGAGCACTTCCTGTATTACCACATGACATCACAGAGTGTTTCCTGTTTGAGACAAGAACTCAGCTTAAATATGCAGGGCTTGTGTGTTAAACATGTGTGAATGAAACAAAACACAACTCCAAGCATGTTTTTGACATGGAAACAACATTATAACATAGATCAGAAAATAGTGTAATAGAGTCACCACTATCACCCCAAAAATATCCATCGTGAAGGTTGCCACTGTCAGACTGACTTTCTCACCTTTGGGTGTAGGACATGTGTCTAAAAAAGAACACGCCTTTAGGATCCGACCCCATTACAAACTCATGTCCTCTGTCCTCTACAGGAGCCTCCTCTGATGACTCCTACCAGTCTGCAGACGAGGAGCCAGCCGAAGGCCCCAGGAACCAGAGGCCCCTGAAAGATGGGACAGCAGCTAACGGAGCAGAGGGGACACAATCTGGCAACCCTAGACCCACAGGTAGGACCAAATTGTTACTATGGCGATGCTGAAAAATCACAATAATATAGTGATAATATCCAAAATCCAGTTCTACCTTCGCTGGTCACTCGCTTAGAGCATGACAGGAACAGAGTTTTTGGAGCTTTCTACCATGTCATAACATTGTTCCTTCATCAAAAACATGCCTGAAGAGGTTTTAGATGTCATCCATGAATGTTTGAGACATCTAGCGATCTCTCCTAGATCCTATTCAAACCCTCCTCACTGTTAACGGCACATTTCTGTCCAAAGATCTGCTCACATGCTCTCGATACTAAAACTCTACACAAACCTGATACAATGTGCAGTAGTTTCATTAGCGGGATCCAGCGCTCTGAAGGGGGAGAGACATAGGGCGGAGAGGGGGCAACTCAGCATTAAAAACAAAACTGAAACATGTTAATAGATTGTTTTTGGTGAATGTAGCATTTTCAAAACAATAAAAGGAAACATGATGATCTAATTATGTTATGTTTTTGCACTTAATACCCTATAGAAGTGTAATATCCTTTCTTTAAACTTTGTTCATTGTAAGACACAATTTTGTTCTAAAACTGCTTGATAATAGAAATATATCCATTGACTTCATGTTCAGTGGACCATTCGTCATAGTGGCATTTCATTGTAACTATACTAGGCTGTCAGTTATGTGTTTTTCTTGTTGAAAAATAGCTATGTGACATTTTTGAACCCTACATATTTAACCCAAGGTCTAACTTATTTGAATAATCGCAATTAAGGACAGAACTGTGGGCGGGGATAGGGGGGTAGGTGAAAAAACAGATTTTCTGAGCACGCAAACTTCAAACACAAACAGAACTATTTCAAAGTTATTTCTCACTTACATTATGCATTCTGAGCATCATATTTATTCACCATGATGAGTTTATAAGTGAATGGGAATTTACCTTGACTGTAAAGTTAGCAACAATTAGCATGGTAGTGGCGCACTTCCAGTCACTTTTATCAAAATTGGAAAACATAAATAATCAACCTTAAAATAAAGACTACCCACTGATTTTTATATGTAGAATACTTCAGTTTGTGGTGTTGTCTTAATATTTATTATGCCTCTAAATTAGCATTAGCATTACCACTGAGACACAAACATCTCTCTTTCTAAACACAGAAGTGCCCTCTGGTGAAATGTTCATTTTATTTGTGTAATTTTTAACATCTTGTCAGTGACATTCACCTGCAGCTCCCTGTCCAGTGCCTGACCTTTCAGTATTTTCTCATTTTAGTGTGACTCTGCAAAAACCTTATAGAGATAAAGTTGTACAGGAAGTAGTGACGCTAGCAGTCGCCGGGCGCTAATGTGCACAGAGCCAATTAGATGCAGACAATTAAACATACGCATTTAGACTCCAACAGCTGCTTATACAATATATCTGTACTGGGGCAAGACTAATTTTGCTTAAATATATTGGAAAAATCTGGTAATCTGGTAAAGGGCCATTAATAATGATAGAGCACCGTTTTGTGATTTTACATAATATATCTCCTTTTTGTTAGACTTGTAACATAAAAACAAAACAACCATCTTAAGTCCTTACCAGCGTTCCTTTCTGACACCTCCTCGCCTGGTGCATTGTGCTAAATGTGTTTGTCCGTGGGAGGAGGTAGAGACCGGAATGCTCCTCTCCTCTCACTGATTTGGTGAGTAACCAGAGGATCCTAAAAGCCCACGGGACAAGCACTCATAGGGTCTGAGAAGCTCGTACTCTGCCCCCACGACTCACTTTGACGGTCTATATGTACAGTCAGGGGAGACAAAGCAAGCCTACATCAAAAAAGAATATATTTGGGATTGAAATGCTGAAGTGAAAATATTTGAAATGACTTTTTTTTTTTTACAAATTAAAAAAGTTTGAAAAAACATTTAATGTCCCTGCACACTATTTTATCCCTTTTATTTGAGCAAAAATCCACTGTTTTATACCAATTGTTACATATGAAAGGGGATAGGCTGAAATAACCTTTTGCTTCTGGCTACTCCTTTTGAGCATTGCTGTGTTTTTTTTCTGTAGTGTTTATTTTAAAAATCTTTTCCTTGTGTTACACTGTGTAAAAAATGTATAAAAAACATGAACTAAATGAAAAATTGTCTTGCCCCAATACAGATATATTGTATAAGCAGCACTTGAGTTTAAAATATGTAATCTAATTATAAAGCACTTTATTGTCCAATAATCAGGAAGTGTGTGTTAGCATGATAGTAGTTAGCGTTACGGTCACAGCAAAACTCTACTCTGGCCTCTGAAAGTTATAAAATGGACTTATAAACTCATCACGGTGAATAATTAGGGTGTTCAGAATGCATATAGTAAGTGAGGAATAACTTTGGACCACTACAAACTATATAAAATTAACTAGTTCCTCTTTTTTGTGATATTTTAATGTTTTGCAAAGTTATATGCAAAGTTATATTATATTATTAGCATATTTCTGTAGCAATCTTCACTTATGCCAGCCTTTTGCATTTACGATTACACAAGAAATCTTCTATCTAAACTTAAAGGCTTCAAAATTGCTAATAGAAAACACAGTGTACATTTTTAAATGGGAGATCATTTGCAATTTTTACTTTTTTGAGCTTTTAACCATGTTATAACATTGTTCCCTCCTCAAAAACATACCTGGAGCTGTATTTAGCTTGATTCATGCTAGTTCTGTAATCCTGTTTATAAGGTCTTCTTGCTCTGAGCCACAGAAATATTCCCAAGATAACAGAACCCAGCAGTCTCCTGTGCTGTTTTTAAGTCCATAAACTATGACCGGAAGACTTTTGCACTCAAATTGTAATTGCCGAAAACACACTGCATATATTAGCATGACAGATCTGTTGCTAACGGCTTGAATGGCAAATTTTAGAGAGATTTTAGCTCCTCATTTCCCTGGTATTATGTGGTCGGTGTAATCCTCAATGATAACTATTTTGTTTGTTCTAGCATTGTCACAGTACTAAAATTTCAAACTCGGATTTTGATACTAAGGAATAGACTCTTGATAACGAGTCTAATATCACTATCATGATAAAAACACTCTTTATTTAGGCAATAGAATGTGATTTCCAACATTAAATGGTAGTACTTCTACCTTATATCTGTGTAATTCCTCAGTCGTCCAGGTAGTTTCCATAGTAGTCCATGGGAATATGTGGTCTTATACTTGTTCTGATACTTTTCACAACACTAGTCTGTACAGACGTTTTTGTCCTCAGTTTATCTTAGATCATTGCTACATATTTCACTGAGTACAAATTGTAGTTTTAAGGATGTAGCTTTGATTTTTCACTTTGACGTTATGTTTAAATATCTGATGGTGACGCGTTGAAGTGAAATGCCACTGGGCTGCCTGGTGTTGAGTCAGTGGGTTTAATCTGGTGCCAGCCTCCTCCACACGCCACGGCTTCTAAACTACAAAGGGGCCGACAGTTACCATGGCAACACGTCCCATCTCCAGGGCTCCGAGCGCACAGATGTCCCACGTCACACAAAGCAGAGCCCCCCAGTCCTAAACCGCTTTCAAAACACGAGACTGTGATATCGGGAAGCTATGGGGGGATTAGCCTATTTAGATTGGAACAAGGAAAGTAAAACAGAACTTTGTTAGTTTTTAATCATAGATAGCCATCATTTCCTTCACAACCTATGCTGTCTTATTCTGCATTAAAACGGCTAACCCTGCAGTTTCGATCTGCGCAAACGTGTTCTGAAATGTGATTCTTGTTCTAGTTTGTCAGTTCATATTTCAGTCAATTGAAAAATTCTTGTCGATTCTTGTAGACGCTCTCAAAATGTGAACTTTGAACAGAAGCCTAGTGTTAAAACATAAATCGCAAATAGGGATGCAGTTCCAATATCCATTCGAAAACTATAATTTTCAGTATCTGTCGATTCCCAATATCAGCTGATACCAGTGCAGAGTCTTAAAACCGTAGTTATTTCCTTTAAAGAAAAATGAAATACGACAAAACTGCCCCAAATGTGTTATGTAGCTGTTTCTTATCCCTCAAGTAACCACAGAGCAACTTTGCATAAATAAAAGTGCACATTATGACACTTTCTGGGCCAGGATATCGACTGAACCGATATTTGGAAGCTGATATCTGAACCAGCAGATTTTTCAGCATCAGCGCCGATATACGGATCAGAACATCCCTAATCGTAAATCTGACCACAATGCTTCTCAGAAAGATTGCAACTAGATATTTTTCCCAAATCGTTCAACTCTAATCCTAGTTTAATCCCAGTTTAGTGCTTATATAGACTTGGTTAGTCCTGATCTAGTTCTGGTTTAGTTTCCGGTTTAGTCTCCATGTTGATGTGATGTTATGTTTGTGTATAAATATATTTTTATTTCTTAATACGAGTTGCTTTAATTTGGGCTTCATGTAAAATAAAATGAAATAAAAGTAATAAAAATAATTGAGGAACGAAGTTTGTTCTCAAATTTTCCCCAAACGTAAAATTGTTGCTCCATTGAAAAATCATTTTAAAAAATTGGATCAGAATTAGAATAAAAATGTTTTGAAACAAATGTAAAGTCCACTAGTAGACTAAAGGGAGAGGAGACTTGTAATAATCATAGCTGGCCATCCCTATAAGGCTTTACATGACTAATTTTAATGTTTTGAAATAATTTTGAAATTAATTAGATTTTTTTAAAATTAGTACTACTTGTTTATAACTACTACTGTGTTTTTTCTAATTCCTTTGAGTCTTTTCCATGTATCCAAAAACAAAATTCCGACTGGGAGCATTGGCGTCATATCTTGGTGGTATCCGTGAAGCAGAACCTGTCTTCCCATATTTGGACAGTGCAGTCTACAAGTATTTTTAGCCCTCCTCTTGTCCTCTTGTGATTGCAGGCTGCTTTGTGTCCCTTTGCAAATCTTATTGTCAATTTTATTAGTGCAACTTTTCAATCTCCCTTTTTTTAACATCATGAGTCAACAGAATAGTGCCAAAAAGGTAGGAGGGATATGACTCATTCCAGGTGACTATTTTATACAGAGAATTCTGTATGCCAGAAAATTGGGATGATGTGAAATCTCCTTGCTTAGACCTGGTTTAGTTCTAGTTTAGTCTTGGTTTAGTTCTGGTTTTGTACTTTTTTAGTCCCAGTTTAGTCCTGGTTGAATTTTGGTTTAGACCTGTTTTACTGTTCTTAGAAATTCTTTAGTCCTTTTCTAGTCCTACGGTAGAGATTGGGTAGAACGTGTTTAGATGTGGTTTAGTCCTGGTTTAGTCCTGGTTTAGTCCTGGTTTAGTCCTGGTTTTGTCCTGGTTTAGTCCTGGTTTAGTTCTGGTTTAATTCTGGTTTAATACTTTTTTAGTCCCGGTTTACTCCTGATTTAGTCCTGGTTTAGACCTGGTTTAGTCTTGGTTTAGTCCTGGTTTAGTCTTGGTTTATTCCTGGTTTAGTCCTGCTTTAGTCCTGGTTTGGATCTGGTTTAGTCCTGGTTTAGCCTTGGTTTAGTCCTGGTTTATTCCTAGTTTAGGCCTGGTTTAGTCCTGGTTTAGTCCTGACTGAGTTCTGGTTTAGACCTGTTATACTGTAGTTAGAAAATCTTCTTACCTTTTCTATTCATATGGTAGACACGGTGTAGACCGTGTTTAGACCTGGTTTAATTGCTAGTTCAAATGGTTTAATCATGTTTAGACCTTACTTAGCACTCAGTAAATCCTGGTTCAGATCTAGCATAGTGCTGTTTTGTACTGGTTCACTCCTGTTTAATCCAGTTTAACCATAGTTTAGCCTTGGTGTAGTCACGAGTATGGTTTAGTATTGCTAGTTTGGACCTGGTTTAGTCTGGATTCGGGCTGACTCCTGCTTTAGCGCTAGTTTGTGTGTCAAAGTCAGATCTCAGAAGCAGGAGATCAGGTGGTTGGATACCAGTGTAATGTCATTAGGCAAGACACTTCACCCACATTGCCTTGTGTGAATGTGGTGTTTGAGTGTTGGCTGTGGTCAGAGGGGCTGATGGTGCAGATTGAGAGCCTTGTTTCCATCAGTCTACCCCAGGGCAGCTGTGGCTTCAGTACGAGCTTACCACCACCGAGTGTGGAGTGAATGAATAATGCAAGAAATCATTAAAAAAAAGTGTCTGGAAAAGTGCTTTATAAGTCTGTTTTTTGTTTACTCCTGATTTAGCCCTGGTCTAGTCCTTACCAGTGGTGGAAAAAGTTGTCAGTTTACAGATACCAGAGGTAAAAAAAATACTCAAGTAAAAGTATCACATGAAAAAATGTTCTTAAGTAAAAGTATTAAAGTACCTGTTTTGGACATATGTTGAGGTCTTATAAATCTTCAAATACAGTGATTTTGATAAAGATTTGTGCTGAATTTTGTTCAATAGAAACAATAAAATAAAACAAATGAATAAATACAATTTCAAATGTTTTTATTTGTTTATTTTTGTTTGCTCAAACTATGAACATGTTAAAAATAAAACTGTCAGACTTTTCAGCAGGTCTCAAACTATAATAAAAAATACTTTTACTTTTCAGTTCTGTACAAAAATGTAGTGGAGTACAGATACCTGCTCTCACATGTAGTGAAGTAAAAAGTATCCACTGTAAAATGTATTTATGTAAAGTACAGATACCTAAAATTTTTACTTAAGTACAGTACTTTTTTACTTTACCTCGCACCACTGGTCCTTACATTCACAGTACAATATAGTAAATATACTTGTATATACTGAAACTTAGCTTTATGGTGTATCTATGCTGTTGTTTTTGGTCCTTGCCGCCCAAACACAGTAGGCATGGCATTGATTCGCAGTGTGCAGGGGCAGGAGCCGTGTAGGACCAGAAAAAAGAGGGAAATGAAAGATCTGAGTGTTACATAAGAGCTGGCAGGTTTGTCTAAAGCACCCCAGAGATTTACTATTGGGAGCCGAGGAGGACCGAGGAGAGGGAGTTGGTTTTAAAGATTTTTTTAGCTATTAATCAGTTATAGGTTTTCCTTGGGCAGTGCAATCTAGATGGAGATGGAGAGTCTTTTTAATGGAAAGGTCCAGATCCAATCCTCTGTCAGTGAAACTGATTTGGAGCAGACGAAGACTTTGGAAGAGGGAATATAACTTTTTTGTTGAATTGCAGTGATTAAAGGACTGTTTTGTTTGCGTTTGGTAAATTTATATTTAAATTCATTATTTTTTCAGACAAATTAAAATTAAATTGATAATTGTATTCGATTAATATCAGGGAAAAAAGTGTTGTTGTTTTTTTTTGTTTTAATCATGCATGTTTCAGTCATTAAAATTTAGGTATCAGTTGTATTATCAGAGCTGTACACTGGTGGGTGAGTGACAGTAGATTTAACCAATCACAGTGAGGGGTGAACTCTGAGAGGAAGTAGATGGCTTAAGTTATCTCTGAAAAGCAATGATGGCCCTAAGTTTTTTATTTATTTTGTTATTAATTGTTTGCCATATCACCTACTTATGCTTTAATTACAATTGTGCTCTGCAGATTGGTGCAAAAAAGTAATCGTAATCATAAAAATATTATAAAATTAAATAAATACATTATTAGATTTTGGAGAAGAGCAGGGGGGAAAGTACACAGCCTTGAGGACATGTAGTGCAGCGTTAGACAGTAGGAAATTCATTTAAAGCACAGAAATCATTGTACATTGTCCCCTGTACTTTCAGAGACAACCCAGAAGCATCGTGGGAGCACCAGGGTGGGGTCCGATGAGGAGTATCTGAGCCCTCAGGAGGAGCCCATGGAGGTCACGCCTTCCACTGCCCCCATCAAGAGAGTGCATTTTAAAGAGCCACCTCACTTCCAGGTAATCAGCTATTCTTATTATAATTTTTTAAGTTTCTCCAAAACCATAATGTATTGTAATTGTTCATTTATGTCCTGCGAATGTGAGTTTTTCAGTATCGATCCCTGCTCAAATGAGTATCTAGTTTCGATACTAGTTTTAGTATCGATTAGTATCTGATTTTCGATACGTTTGACAACCCTACTTCCATGTAATCGCATTTACTGTACAGTGAGTCTACAAGATTGAAATGTATTGTAATTGGTCTTTGCTAGTCTGCACAGCCATTTTGATATGTTCTGCTCGACGTATTAGAGTAATTCATATCATATTTCATTTAGAGGCTACCCAAATTATAATTGGATAAAGATACAGCCAATCAGACGTCACAACAACAACAGCACCAGCTTCCAGCGAATGCTAATTGAAAAACATTGAAGTCGGTACAGCACAGATAGGCCGCTCTCCATTTCATATACACTGTTGTTATATGAGAATTACTGTCAGTCGAGTGAGATTGGACTGGGAGATGATCCAAGTCCCCTATATTTTAATAAGGAATGAATAGGTCTGTCAAGGCAGTGATGAATAAAGCAAGGGCAAGGATAATAATGCCTCGTGAACCATAAGATAAGAGTGTCACTGAAATTACATTTGACCAAAAAGTTAAATATACAGTAGTTCTGTCATTAATTCTCATTAGAGGGGCACTGTGTAATTTTTCTATTGGATGATATACATTGAGATGTTATTGCTTTGTCTAGAATGTTCACCAGTATGGCAAAGTGTCCTCACAATACAAAAATTTGAAGCTTGATTTTGATACTAAGGAATAGTCTTTTTCTTTAGACAATTGAACGTCATTTTTAACATTAAATTGTACTTTCTTTTATGTTCCCATGTGGTCTTAGTATGGCATTAAACTTTTCTCTCTGTATAGAGACAAGAAAACACCACCAGGTCAACTTTCAGGTTAGATCTCTGAAGAGGCGAGCCCAATCACAGTATGAATGTATGTTTGAAAAGGAGCAATAAGCATTTTTTAATCAAATAAATGCAACATGGATAAGTTTAATGCCATACTGTGTCACACTCTAGATAAACAATAACATCCCTATGGAGACAAGCAAGTGGTGGACCTCCTACGGAAAGTTACATAATACACTTTTAAAGACACCATAAAATAGTTTGTGAATTAAATAGGGTCTTTTCTTGTGAAAACAGCCAATGGATTCTAATGTGTATTTGCTACATAACTGCCATGATTGTCAATTATTTATTGTTTATTTAAAGGTGCACTGTGTAACTTTTCTGGTGGGGGTTTTGTCATCATGGAGATTTTATTCAGTATGGTATTAAACTTGTCTAATATGTATTTAGTAAATTATGGGTATTTTTATTGGTCAAAAATACGTTAAAATCATGCATTCATACTGTGAACGTGGTCACCTCTTTGCAGCTCTGACCTGTAACTGGTGCTTGGCTGGTGGCATCTCTTGTTTAATGCCATACTGTGGAACATTTGAGTCAAAGCAATAACATCACCGTGGAGTCTTTTTTAGTGTAATTAGGTTTCAAGAAATGGATAACAAGATACTGAAGCATGACTTATCTTTATGAAGTTGGTTGATTTTTACATCGAAAAACCTTACAGCCCTCATTTGATCCCACAGTTAGCACCCAGCGACGTCTCCGTAACCGAGGGCAACGACGTCATCATCAGTGCCAGAGTGCGAGGCCAACCTCCTCCTATGGTCCACTGGTGAGACACAATCCTCTACACAGATAACCAAATACACTCACATCCCATAATGCTTCAGTCTGACCACTCTCCCAGGTCCAAGGACAGAGCCAGCATCACTACGTCAGGCCGCTACTCCCTCACACAGACTGAAGAGGGCGCTATCGAGATGAGGATTACAGCAGCGCAGCAGTCTGACGCCGGGACCTATGTGTGCAAGATCATCAATGAACACGGGATCAAGCAGGCCCAGTGTAAAGTGGATGTAAACGGTAAACCACTGTCATCTTGCCTGTCTAGTGATCTTGTTAAATTGTGTTACGTCTACTTTTTTGAGCTTTTAAACATATTTTTTTACAAACTTTCCTGGAATAATTCTTTCCCGCAGCATGAATATATTTGGTGAATAAATTCTCAGCAGCCAAATATTTTTTTTCAGTTTCTTCTTTGAAACTATTTAAAGTAAGAAGTGTTCCTGCAAGTCGGTCTTGCTCATTTCAGCACAAGAAAATGCATTCAATACAAAGCTTCTATTGGCATCACGCTGACATTAGCCATACTGCTAATTTACATTTCAAACTGCTTCACTACCCGCTGTTTCCATCAGGGGGCATCTAAATTTATTTAAAGGAGAATGGTATAGTTGTTTTCCCTTCTCACTCTGGCGAAGTTGTATTTAGGGTGATTCATGCATGTTTGAGTCATCTTTATTCTCCTGTATCCTCCCTAAAAACAACACAGTGCCAGAACTTTCAACTGAAAACCAATGTTGTTTGTTTTTTTAATAGAATAGTGCAATTTAAAATGTCCAAAATATAAGTGAAATATAACAATATAAAGCAGACAAACGTATACAGTAATAATGTATAGTAAACAAGTAAAAAGCAAGAATATACCAAAGTATGTCCCTTCTAATAATATAATCTATTATCTATGACCGTATCAGCTTCCAGTGCAGCAGCCTCCTTGAAGATCCTGAGGAACGTGAAGGACGTGTCGGTGCGGGCGGGGGAGTCGGCCATGTTTGAGTGCCTGGTGTCTGGTCCGGCTGATGTGGACGTGGACTGGCTCTCCAACGGCAAGCTCATCCAGCCCGCCCTGCTCAACTGCAAGATGACCTTCGATGGGAGGAGGTAATGCTCAGGAAACTTAAGTGACTAACTTTGATCGACACTGGTAATTACGTGGACACAGAAGTAGAAAAAACAATGATAGTGCAAATAGATTACTAATAATAATTATAATCTGCATAATGATAATATGTATTTATTTATTTTAGGTGCCGCCTCTTGTTGAACTCTGTGCATGAGGATGACAGTGGGACTTACATGTGCAAACTGAGCACCGCTAAAGGTACTACGCTTAGCTAACTTTTTTGAAATCAACAACTGAAAAGGGAAATTTCAGTATAGCCAGTACAAGGCCACAAAAGTAAACAGAATGTCTCATAATGTTGTTTTCATAATGTTTATATCTAATCAACAAAATCTAGAAAAAATGGAAGCTCTGAAACTTTTACAACTTTTCAACTTTATCATATATTTTAGTAGTAGGGCACTGCAAAGAGTTGCAGTCGTGTTACTTTACTTGCTAAACTTATCTATTATCTATTTTGTTGTTTAGTTTTGTCTTTAAAGAGGGGATATTATGCAAAATCGACTTTCTGGACCTTTCTACAGTGTTATACCATTGCTCCCTCATCAAAAACATGCCTGAAGACGTTTTAGATGTCATCCATGCATGTTTGAGTAATCTAGCGATCTCGCACAGGCTTTATTCAAACCCTTTTTATGGTTAGCAGCATGGTTCTGTCCAACAGTCCACCCACACGCCTATGTCACCCATGCTCCCACATGACAATTCTCCCTAAATATACAAAAGCAGGACACAAAACAATGCACTACAACTTCACAAACCTGATATGATGTTCAGTAGTTGCATTAGCAGGATGCACTCGGATTGTGCAGTGATAGCACTCTGAAGGGGGAGTGAGTGCGAGGAGCAAAGGGAGGGGGGGACTCAGCATCATAAAAGAAACTTATTAAACATGTTAATACATAGTTTTCAGCACATATAGCTTTTTCAAAAGAATAAAAGGCAACAATCTGGATTTAATAATGTTATGTGCTAGCAGTTAATGCCCCATAGAAGTGTAATACCCCCTCTTTAACTATAGAACCATGGATTTGTTGACAATAATCTTATAATTTATATCATGGTACATTTTAACCATACATGTCTCCTGTCAGTGCAGGTCATATAGTGAACATTTTAGTGTAATCATTTCAGAGTAACCCATGGCATTTTTCTTGTCTTGTCTTCCTGTCCTCCGTGTGCAGAGGAGCTGACCTCCAGTGCCCACCTAAAGGTCAGTCCGTCCTGGGAGCCTCTCTTCACTCGCAAACTGGACGTGCTGGAGGTGATGGAGGGGCGCACGGCCAGGTTCAGCTGCAAAGTCAGCGGAACGCCTCCCCCTACAGTTTCATGGAGGCACTTTGGTAGGAGCACTTTGGCATTAGAATGTGATGTCATTAATGCCAGAAATAAATCAAAAGAGTTTTTAAAGGAGTTGAAAAATAATAGAATTTGAGTGATCTTTCAAGCAAGGGTTGAGTGGTGTGTTGTTGTTTTTTTTTACTGTCAAATTGTTTATTTTACATATTCATTCAACTTAAATACAGCTATGGGAAATCTAATTGTTCATAATAAACTCATATTATGATCATATTTTCAATGTATTCTATTAACAAATCACACATCAAACAATTGAAAAAACAGAGTGACAGTGACTCAGAGGCTAGAGCACTTATCCACACAAGAGAACACACAAGAGTCCTTAACCAAGACACTTTACTCACCTTGCCTAGTATGAATGCAGTGTGAGTGTGAGTGCTGGTGGTGGTGGTGGTGGTGGGAGGGGCCAATGGTGCAGATTGTGAGTATGGAGTGAATGAATAATGACTACAGTGTAGCACTTTAAGAGGCTTCAACAACCCTGCAGTGAGCAATAAGGCATCGTTATTATTAAAACAAAATATACTCTTACTCTGCATAAAAACTGCCAAATCCGTTGTTTAGATCTGTACAAACATGTTCTGTATTAGATTTTCAGCTCATTTCAGGGCCTATTTCAGCGTTTAAAATGTGAACTTTGAACAGAATCATATTATAAAAAGCCTTTGTGCTATCTACCTTGAAATCTGAGTATCTAGAAAAACTCTTGTAACACTAATACGTCTTTGTCAGTATCACCCGACCCTACCTAACGCCTCCATTCTTCTATATCTCACAGCTCATTATAATGCATAATGTGTGTTTCTTTTTATGTTTCAGAGAGCCCTGTGGAGGAGAGTGAGAATGTGCGCGTGCTCCAGGAGGGGGGCAGACACTCCTTGGTCATCCTCCACGTGAGCACCCACACAGAGGGCTTCTACACGGCCGTCGCCCATAACCCCCACGGGAGAGCGGAATGCACGGCCGAGCTGTACATGACAGAGCCCCGCGCAGCACTCACCTCGCACATGTAAGACTGCAATAGGCACTTTGGAGCTGCTGTGAACTAATGAGGAGCTTAGCAGTAGCAGTAGTGGTGGGCAGTACTCAGTTACATTTACTTGAGTAATTTTTGTACTGTGTAGTTTCCAGACACTGTACTTTTACTCCTACTTGAGTAATATATTTGACAGTGTAACGGTGCTATTGCTTGAGTAAAAATTTTGGTTCCTCTTCCCACCGTGAGTAAATCTACAAGTGACAAAAGCTTTAATCTGACAATGTGAAATGATTTGAACATTTGTGTTTTTGCACCGCTCCTTCAGATATGGTTTAGTTTAGCTAATAGTCCAATGGTCTTCCAACAATTTATTTTAATAGGTTATTTTTTCTGACAAAGGTTCAGTTTGATTTCATACGGTTTTGACTGCCCACTAGCGGTCTTCTTCAGGGTGGCCACGTGATTTTGCTGTGATGTGCCTGACCAGCTGATTTATACAGGTTTTAGTGTTGTTTTCCTACTGGTGGAGGCAGGATGACAACGCCATCTGTAGTCCGACTTTTTCAGGGACTATAAATCAGGACGAGGGGGCCTTTTTACTGTGACATACCTGTCCTGAAGAGGTCAGACTGCAGATGGCGCTGTTGGCCTGCCTTCACCGGTAGAAAGACAGCAACATCACGTGAGCACTCTGAGGAAGACGCTAGTGAGCAGTCGAAAACAAATTTTTTGTGTCTGTCCTTTGAAAATACCAGATTTTGAGCATTATTTAATGTCCTGTTCTTCAAATGACATTAACTTCAAAGATGTTACCTTCAGAGAGTTCAGAAAGTTACTCTTCAGTAGTTGCTCAAATACTTTTTACTGTTACTTGAGTAATTTCTCGGACCACTACTTTGTACTTCTATTTGTATAATATTATTGTGAAGTAACATTAATAGTAGTAGTTGCAGTAGTAATAGTAGTAGTAGTATGCTTTGTTGTATCTTGTAACACTAGTAGTCACAACAGTTGGTTTATCTAATAGCGGTATCGCCTGTAGCTATTACACTAATGGTATAAGTAGTATCGTTTTAGAAGTTTTAGCAGCAATAGAAATATTAACAATGGTAGATTTATGTGTTGTTATTCAAACAATTTTTTTTTTATATATGTCAAACCGTTTACCTCTATGTTTTGTGCATTCCCAGGACCAAGCTGGAGAAGATGCCATCCATCCCAGAGGAGCCTGAGTGTGCGGAGGGGGAGGTGGAGCGCAGGAGCATGCCGGACTTCGTGAGACCTCTGAGCGACGTGGAGGTCATCGAGGGCAGAGAGGCCGTACTGAAGTGCACTGTGTCCGGACTGCCTTACCCCTCCATCAGCTGGTACCACAACAGCAAGCAGATCCAGAGCAGCGAAGAGCGCAAGATGACACACTGTAAGCTCCTACATTGTGGAGTTTGTATTTTATTTTTACTATCTTAGCTGCAATGAGATGGTTTCAGTGGTGGTTGTCTGGACACTGTTTTTACAATCAAAACGCTCCGGCTCCCACCCAAAAGACATTTTCAATTTGATGGTGCTGGATTGAAACACTTGGACTTAATCCTACTTTGAGTTACTAAGTCCAAGTAGTGAGAGTAGGATCAGTTCCCAAGCCAGTACCATCAAATTAATCGAATTGGATAAGAGCAGAAATGTTTTGATTTCAAAAACAGTGTGCAGATGACTACTGTTGAAACGTCTCTACATTGAATTGCTACTGCATGAATGAAGGATTACACCATTATTTTAACTGCAGTTTTTAACTCCATTGGCAGACTAGAACATATCTAATGAGCCTAATCAAAACTTCTCAAAACTGACAAACTATATACATTCTGTCTAGCTGTGGACACTCAACGACACATTCACATTCACACATGTACTCACAAATTCATACACATACTGGGGGCAAGGTCAGTGTCTGCCCAATAGAGGGTGAACAGCTGGGTGAAGGAACAGTATATAACTTTCTGGAGGTGGCATGTCAACTGCATGATTTCATGGAAATAGTTAAGTTAAAACCATACTTTGGAACATTCTGCATGGAGACAGATACGTTTTATGCCATTCTGTGGAAGATTTTAGCCAAAGGAACAACATTTCCATGAAAACAAAAAAAAACATGCTCTTATTTGAGTCTTTGGCAAAAAAAGTTACACACTATGGCTTTAAAGTCAGTTGTACTAGACTTGATGGTGAGTGTTGTGCAGTGAGTGAGTGTTGTGTATGTTCTCAGACAGGGATGTGCACAGTCTGGTGATCCGTAGTGCGTGTCACGCCCATGGAGGGGTCTACAAGGCTGTTATATCCAACAAGGTGGGCAAGTCCGCCTGCTACGCTCATCTCTATGTCACCGGTTAGTGTCAACAGACATATTAAGATTTTTTAGCTTATAAACTGTTACAAAGTATGTTCTTTTTTCACTTTTTGTACATACAGACATTGTACCTGAGGCTCCGGACGGTCCTCCAGAGATCGAGTCCATCACAGGGAAGAACATCACTTTGAGCTGGAAGAGACCCAAGAGGAGCGACGCTGCACTAGGTACATGTGCACAGGCCTTGGACTTACTGGGATGAAAATAGTTTATATCCACATTTAACGTTTGGTTTGGTTGTTAAAAAATCTAATCAAAAATACAATAATCTAATTAGCTTTGTTAGCAACTGTGTTGACAAAGGTGCATCATTTCAGAAGCTTCTTTCATTTTAAAAACAGTAAGAGCACAGGCTACATCCTTTAATTGGCATATTTGTGTGATCTATAGAATTGCATTGACTATATAAGAATGTTATGAAATGCAGCTGTGGCTGCATTCAGCCTTGGCAGGTCGCCTCAGGACACATGAACCATTTGGCATTTGATTTATATCAGAGAGGCTCCCGTTCACTGTCACTCGCTAAATGTCAAGAGCACTGCACTTTTACTTTTCCACAACTTAGCACACATGTCACCCCATTTTCCCCCAACAGATATCAAAACAGTGGAATGTTTAAGTGCATTATGACTTGGTTTGGTGAGATAGTACCTGTGCTCAATATTTATCATAGTTTTACTTCAGTTACGTGGCAGTTTGTGGAATAAAAGTTGAGAGCCAAAGCACAAAAATGCAGGAAGGAACGGTGAGTTCTAAAATGGAATAACTGTACCGATGTCATCAACACAAAACACAAGACATTTTATGCACAAGGAAGACATTTTTCTGACAGTTTAAACCTTCATTTAACAAAATAAAGGAGTTGTCATTTATTTTTATTAGTCTAATCATAACTATTCTGCAATTTAGACAGGTTTTGGCAGCTGTTAATATTATCGTTGCTAGGTAACACAGTTTCATGGAGTTTATTCTTAACAGAAACAAAAACGATTATATTTGACCATAACCATCAAAGTCAGCTGTCTTATTTATGAAGTCAGACTTAACTCAGTTCTGCTTTGTTTTCTAAATGTTTAAATGCATCATTTTTATGGAGCAAGTATTTATCAGTAAAACAGTTTATATTCCAAGAGGAAATTTGATCGAATGATTCTCAAAAATTAGGTTTGTCCAAAGTCCAGTTACTAAAGCAACTTCAGCGCTTGAGCCAAAGTATTTGGGCATGTGCAGGTTGAAAAATGGTGCCAAATCGGGCACTGACATCCATGTCCAACCAGGAAGTAAAATTATAAACACCAAAAATAAAAAATAAAAACTACAACTCTAAACTGTCATATGCACTTGAAGGTTTTTTATGTAAAATCTCCATTGCATGCAGATTCCGGGTCTTTGCTGTATGTGGTCCAGCAGCAGGCTCTAGGCTCTATCCAGTGGAGCGTGGTGGCGTCTAACCTGAGGGAGACCAGCTACACCATCACGGGCCTGTCTAAAGGGGTGCGCTATGCCTTCAGAGTCCTCTCCTCCACGGGCAAGATGTTCAGCAAGCCTTCGCCTTCCACAGACCTGGTCACACTGCTGGACAGAGGTATGGAGATTTCAATTAAAATTTTTAAATAATTGTATTTACTTGATGTGTATTGCTTTGATTTGGATGTGATGTTTTACATGTGCGATGGAAATTACTTGGACCCAGTACCTCACACATCACAATATTATAACAAAGAGCTAAAAATAAGTCAGGGCTGTCAACTCTCACGCATTTGGCATTTGAGCGCCTTCACACTCTCTCACGATATGACATGATATCTGAGGCTTGAAAAAATATAGGACTACAGAAAAAAAATCTGATCTACTTATTTAGATTGAAAATAGCCAAACTAGTGAGAGGATAATGCTCTCTCATACACATAATATGTTGATTTATGTACTTAAGATTATTGTTTGACAGCCCTGATAAGTGGTTAAAAATGCAAAATAATGATAGTAGATCACAAAAAGTGAAAGGCTTGTGTCAAATAAAACATAAATGTCTTCCCCACAGGGCCATATTTGAGGAAAGCACCGGTTATCATGGACAAACCTGATGTAGTGTACGTGGTGGAGAACCAGCCCATCAGCATCACCATCCAACTCAACCACGTGCACGCCACTGTCACCTGGAAGAGGTCTGTCTATGGCTGTAAAGGGGGTCTACACTAACTGACTTTAGTGAGCTTTCAGACTGTTTCAAATGTTACCTGCTTGACTCCATGGAGATAAAAAGGTGCACAATGGTGCCGTGCCAGCTCAATGTCAGCTCATTGTCACTACTTCCTGCCCAATTCTATCACTATGAAGTTTTTGAGCTAAAATGATTAAATGCTTATAGATCAGACAATGGACAGCGAGGTGGGTGAATGGTACTGACAACATGTTACATACTTTAGAGAGTATAGGAATACATCACTGGAGGACACTTCTGCGCTCATAAAGCTAGGTTTTTGTGTCTCAGTGCTAACACTAATGCCAATTTTGAGATGTAAAAAATATTAAAATAACGCTACAATCTAAAATAATCTATATATAAATAATTGGGTAGTACTTTTACTTTTAGCTGGTTGTTTATTTTATATTTTATGTTTTAATAAATGCTAGCAATAGCTTTTAGACACAGCATGCTGGCCAGCACGCCACTGTGCACAGATCCTACTCCTTTAAGACACGCAGGTGGCATACCCTCCACCAGAAAAATGACACAGAAAACAGGTTAAAAAGTGTTTTGTGTCCCACAAAATGTTAAAACTGTGTTGATTTTTATCTGATGTCTGTGTGGTTTGGCTCAGACGTGGCACACCTCTGGTGCACCGGCCGGGCATATGCGAGCTCTCCATGCCTGACGACGATCAGCACATGCTCCGCCTCCTCCGCGTCCGCTCCACAGACCTGGGCCAATTCATCGTCACGGCAACCAACCAACACGGCAGCGACATGGCCACGCTCCAGCTCGCCTCGGCAGGTCAGAGCTCTTCACTTAGGATTCACGCAGGCACATGTTTACTGCCAGGAGAGCTCCACTTCTCCTGCAAGTGTCTAGACTGTCAGCTGAAATTGTCTAAAGTAAAGTTTGTTTGTTTTTTTTTAGTGCCGCCAAAGTTTGAAAGCATCATGGAGGACGTGGACGTGAGCATTGGGGAAACATCTCGACTGGCCGTGGTGGTGGAGGGGAAGCCAGACCCCGACATTCTCTGGTTTAAGGTGAGACAAGTAAAAGCACTGTATTACAATTTGTCCAGGTTCATTTAAAGGTACACTATGGCCTTGTTCCTATTGGTTCCCTTTGGAGCAGATCACAACAGGCTGTTTGAGGGGTCTAAAGTGGACCCTGGGAGGTACTAGCTTTCAAAGTGGTCTAGCTCGTTTTGGCTCCTGGATCACTTTAGCTTAGGGAAGAGCTAAGCACCAGAGCAAGATGACTGGATAAGAGAGAACGCAAACTGAGGTGAAAACCAGACAGCAAAAAGCAAACAGAAACAATAAACAAAAATGTTTTCTCACCAAACTCTGACTAGATTTTGCAATAAACTGCTTGTATTTGCAATGTTGGCATCTTATGTTGCGCTGGCATGATGAGCAAAACAAAGCTAGCATATTAGCAACAGCTGTTACTTGTTTATCGACTGCACATACTCAATGAATATATAAAAAAAATATTATTTCTAGTGCATAAAGAATCTACTATGAGCTAAACCCATTGCATTACATGAAAGACATTACAACATAGCGTAGAGGTGCAAAGAAGTGAAATTAATACATAATTGACAATTTATCTGCTAACTTTAGCCATGTCTCAAAGTGCCACAAACTTGGAATTACTTAAAGACTTTTGTTGAGATCAGCTTTATGATTATTCAGGTTTAGTACTTTTTTTTTTTTTTTTTATTAAGTAAACATTATTTTTTTATGTAGCAGAGCCCTGCCCCTTCACCTGGAGCATGGAGACTGCACTGGAGGTGGCCCCACCAAACTGACCCATGCTAAAGCAGCCCCAAGTGAAACATGCTCATGCAAAAAGGCTTGATGTAACTTTTTAAATACCACCTGTTACAATCTTGTCACATTGCAGGATGACGTTCTTCTGGCCGAGAGCAATCACTTCACCTTTGTGTACGATGACCCTGAGTACTCCCTGGTGGTCCTGAACGCTCAAGCCGACCACACCGGAGTCTACACCTGCACCGCCAAGAACCTGGGGGGCGCCAACTCGTGCAAGGCCCAGCTCACCGTACATACCGGTAACTTTCGACTACTGCATGATTTTACTGTCTTAAAAACGTGAAAAACAGAACTACCGGTAGTTAACTTTAAACGGTTTCCAGCGGTTCAGATTCCTCACTTTCCTACTGCATTCCTAGCATCTTAGATATTTGCTCCAATGAGTTTATAAGCACTTTCCACAATGTTTAGAGGCCAGAGCAGAGTTTTACTATCACAGTAATGCTGGCAACAACTAGCATGCTAACAGTGCATTCACATAAACATCAGTGCTATATACTAGGGTTGCTACAACTTTTTGGATTAACTCATTAAGAACTGTACCCATTTTTTTACATGTATTTGAGCAAAATTCATCTTGGTGCATTATAGAAATATTGTAAAAGCAGTTCTTGAGGTCAAAATAAGTTTGCTGTGTGCTGTCTTCATCTAATTATAAAGTGTTTCATTGTCCGGTAGCCAAGAAGTGCGTTGCTAGCATGCTAATTATAAGCAATACACCTTTAAATAATTGCTGTTTCACACATTCAGGTTCTCTGTATGCTCCAACCCAAATGCTGTAGACCTCTTCATTAAAAAGACCCAAGCTGGTCATTGACTAATGGAGGTGACTAAATCTCAGTTCAAACTAACAGAGATTTAGTCATGATGACCCACACACACAAACACATAAACACACTAACCATATGTAACCTGTGTCTCCCGTGTGTTGTAGAACCAAAAGAAGAACCAGAGTCTGTGGAGGACCAAGGCTCCATATTGCGCAAGATGAGACGCCTGACGGACTACTACGTGGTGCACAAGGAGATCGGGAGGTGCGTGTTCATAGACAGGATTAGGGTTCTGTCAAATTTGTACTGCAATGTTGTTTATCGAGGAAATGGTTTGATATGAGTGATAATGGAGGTTTCCCCAAATATCAGTATCAGCCTGATATTTAAAACTTAGCCAATAGCTGGGGTGTAGGTAGTGATGATTCAGATCAAAGGGAGTTAAGGTCAAGTTTAACAAAGTTAAATCAAAATCTTGCATCCAGTTCTTTTAAGATTAACATAATTCCTTAGTTGTCTGTGTAATCCCTCAGTCATCCAGGTCTGATCTATAGCAAAACACGAGGTTTAAATCTGTCAACTGATCAAATCGTTGTAGGATTTGTCCAGTTGACAGATTTAAGCTTCGTCTTTTGCTATAATTCCTTAGTTGGATAATTTGGTAAGTTACAGTTATAGTAGTTATAATAATTAGTATTTGTATTTTTATAAAAATACACGACATCACCTATATTTAAAAATATATAATTACGTAATCATTAAATTACAAAAAAGCATGCCATATGTTCTTTGACATCTGAAATGCTCAAATTCTACTTCAGACAGAGATGAGTGAGCAGCAGTGATGACAGCCCCATATCAGCTGTACCAGACAGGCGGAGACAGGCTCTTAGAATGAATAGTGCAGTGATCCAAGTCAGCAGTACCAAGACAAGCCATCAAAACAAAGGAGAGAGAGTTCTCGAACCAGCTTCACAACATCTAGAATCCCTATACTTTAAACTGAGCTGGAGACAGGTCAGAATTCTCAGGAGGAATTTCCTGTTTAACTGTCAGATGGCAGATTTGTTGACCTGGGTTATTGTTAATATCTCTGTAATTACTGGGTCTATCCACATGAAAGAAAAACTGGGACAAAGTTAAATGTCTCTCCTGTCACAATAGCTTCAGAAAATGGTGCCATTATTCAACCCCAAAGACGTGATTGTTGTCAGCTCAAAGGATTTGAGCCATGACATTAATATTACGCGTTTGTGGAGCCAATCCCAAATAATGATTTTCTGAAACATTTCTGGATCATAAGTTTGGATATTTCTTTCAAAAACAGTGAATCTCCCATTGAGTTATACAGGCCTCCATCTGAGATTATAACATCATCAAATTCTACAACGTAAATGGAATGTCATGTTATTATATTCATTCTCCCGTGACCAGATTGAGTGATATAAGCTTACTCTCTATTCCCATGATTGGCATTTGTCCTCCATCCTGAAGGTTAGAGGATCAATCTCTGCTCAGACTAGTGTGTGCTGTCATTGTGTCCTTGGGCAAAACACTCTGTTCACCTTGATTATGTATGAATGTGGTGTTTGTGTAAGGGTGACTGCACGCAAACTTGAACAAACTCGGAGTAAATGTGTACTAAAAGTTCAAGACTAAACCAGGACTAGAACAGGATCAAACTAAGTCTATGTCAGGATTAGACTGGGTTCAAATCAGGACTAAACTAGGACAAGTGTGAACCATAGACTGCATAATAGAAGTGGAGTGGGTGAGAGAGTGTGACATCATCCATAGCGTTGGGTTGCAACCAAATGAAGCCAATCAAGGCTAGCAGCTATAGCAGCTAATCTGTATCCAATGACCACATTTGAAAATCTGAGCACTAAACCAAAGAGCCAATCAGGAGCAAGGGTGTTGAAGGTACTCACCCCTTCTCACCCATACCGATAGTTTGGCAGGGGACGGGTGCCTAGTAAAAAGGCACAATCGCTGTCAGTCAACTTGTTACTACTGCTAGTGGCAACGACTTTGGGGAATGAAGGCACCTGATTGATCTGTTATTAAACATTATATCTTGATTTAGGGACAAAATAGCAAAAAATAAAAACACCAGGATCATGTGGAGTGGGTTAAAGCAAACATTTTAAGAGCAATATGACGAGCCTGGCAGCAGCAGTTACAGAGACAGGGCCACCACTTTTCAGTAGAAGTCAACTGGAACCAGAGCCCGTGCTCACTCATTTGGAACGTGGCGGCTATCAACTATAGTAAAAAAGGCACTGCTGGGATTCAAACCCAGGATCTCTTGTTTACTAGACAGGCGCTTTAACCAACTAAGCCACAGCGCCATACATCTTCAAATATTAATGGCCGGTTTATCAAGTTGCATGTGTATTGTATCACTTGTATTTATTTGTGATCCTGGCTATTGTCCTTTCACAAATGAGTCATACAAATAGACCTACCTCATATGTTTGTATAGTGTTGTTATTACAGTGAAGAGCCAATGCTTTCCAGTCTAGGTCGGCCTGAGATATATTCTTTAAGACCAATTAGCATTCTGGTGTTCTACTGAGGCCTGAAAGCAAAATAACATTGATGAATAAAACCATAAATGTTGATATTGTATAATCAGATAATCATAAAAGTTTAAAAGAAATGTGTCTGGCGTTAAAATTACAGAGGTTGCAGATTACATCGTGTTGAGAGATTGGCATTTTGAGCTCTGGAGACGGAGACTTAATATACTGGATTACAGAAATAACAGCTGCCTGTATAAAGTCCGTTAGACCAAATAGACCACATGCTCTGGAAAAATGCTCATAAATGTTATTGGATCACATAGTATATATTTATTATCAAAGAAATAATATTATAAAACTGCAGGATTTTTGTGCTTACGAGTGCTCCTGACTGGTCATAGGATTTGTTCTTCCAGACGAACATTTTCAGTTAAGAAAACATTTTCTGAAGTACAAGTTGTTCATAAGAGTACTTCATGAATGAGGCCCATTGCCTTTTAAGTTCTTTTACATATTATTGTTCAATGTACTGGTTTTGATTTATATTTTTAAGAGCTGCACTATGTAACTTTTCTGTGGGAGGTCATTACTTTGTCTGGAACGTTCCACTTTATGGCCTTGAACTTTTCTATCTTCTTGAATATAGTCAATTCCATTGGAAAACAACCACACATACCATGAACGATTCGGCTCTCCACAGATCTGACCTGTAACATGATATGTTCATTGACGTACTGTTGAGCATTGCAGGCAATAACATCTCAGTTAAGAGAAGCAGGTAGCAGACCCTCTTTCTCTTTTATTCAAATTAATCCAATAAGTAGGCACTGCTGGGATTTGAACCCAGGATCTCCTGTTTACTAGACAGGCACTTTAACCAACTAAGCCACAGCGCCACATTTTGTGTTATGTCACATGATGTCACATTAGCACAACCCATTTTCAAGTCTAAACCACATATAAACATGTTTTTATTTAGTTAAACAGCATTATCCGATAGATTTCACTTCAGAATTTGATGACGTCCTAATTTTAGATGGAGGGCAGAGGTCTGCAACTCTATGGGAGATTCACTGCTTTGGAAAGAAATATCCAAACTCATGATCCACAAATGTTAAACCTTACCCTTATTTGTTTGGGATTGGCTCCACACACTTGCCAATAACAATCTTATGGTTTAAAATCCTTTCGGCGTTTTTTATTTATTTATGCTGTCAGAGAAGGCGCTGTGCCAGTTTTTGTTTCATGTAGATAGGCCCAATAACAGAAATATTAACCACAAACCAACTAGAGACACTACTCTGTCTGAAGCCTTTAGTTTTGTTTTAACACAATCTGACCATGAAGTACTGACCTAGAACTACAACAGGTGAGCAGATTTATCCCTCTCAAATTACATTACAGCCACAAGCTAGTTAGCATTAGCTTAAAGTTTTTCAGTTAGTCAAACTTTTTGTTAAAAGGAACCTAAACAGGATCATGAACATTCATGTTGATCACAGACTCCTGAAATGTGTTGTATAAATCCTTGTTGTACTTTTGTCTTTGTTCTGATATGTGCATTGTGTCTCTATGGTAACTGCTGAACATTCCGGCATAGACATACATTCAGAACCCCCTTGCATGATGTCATTGCTAGGATCAATTCCTATGTAGTACACGTCTGATGACACTTCAGCTAACCACCAACACACAATCCCTCAAAATTTAAATTCCTCTCCGGCCCCACTCTATCCTCGGTTGACGTGGTTCTACTTTCTTTGCCCTACTTGTCATGCAGGGGTGCCTTCTCCTACGTGAAGAGGGTGACTCACAAGAAAGCCAAGACCGAGTACGCTGCTAAGTTTGTGTGCGCGCGGGGAGCCAAGAGAAAAGAGGCCGCGCTCAAAGAGATGGAGCTATTGAGCGAGCTGGACCATCCCAACATCCTGTATTTCCACGATGCCTTTGAGAAGAAGAACATAGTGGTGCTCATAACAGACCTGTATCCTTCAAGACAATAACATGGGGAATTTATCTGTATGTATAGAGTGATTGTAAGTGTGATTGGCTGAGTTTATAAAACTAAGGCATAAATGAAGCGGGCATGCAACAAGAAGGGACAATGAAAACTTCAATCCTAGAACCCCAAACCAGTAACGTGGCTCACGCCTGACTGATATGTGTAGCACTCAGAATTGATTTCTACACATCATTCTGGGATGGCTCTCACTGAAAGCAATCGGAAAACGCTGAACGCAGAAGATTATTTGTATCTGATTGGTCAAAGCCTTACAATAGCTGAACAAGCTGAAAAATCGAACTTTGTTCAATCCAGTTGCGGGAAAACCACAGACATCTTCCCTGTCCACAAATGCACAACGCACTTTACCTTCAACACATTTGTCTCAAACAAATGGTCCATATTTTTGCTAAAATAAGCTGAAGTACATCTGTCGCCGTTGCCATGTTTGTTTTGGTTCGTTTTGGGTACCTCGCATTTGGCTTCCACACAAACCTCAATGCTGCTCTGTAACTGTAACTGCCCGCTTAACCTCAGAGCAGGAATATCTCAAGATGGATTCTCGTGAGTTTGTGAACTCACAAATATTATGAGAATCTATCTTGCTGTGCAAGGTTAACAAACCAGATCATAGACCAACTCAATGTCCAAGAATATGTCAGTGCATAAGTTAAAATAAAATAAAAATCAAAGTCAGAAGATTAAAACTTCATTAATCTTCTTCTCAAAATGAACACTGAGTTACATAGCATTGCCTAAGTTTGATCCCACATTACAACAGATTGCACTTGGATTAGTCTATTCCACACGCCCCAGCTCACAGTACTGTACAGTCTTCTCTGCATTCACTGTGAGCTGGGGATCATCCATCCTACATGCTCTCTCTCCCTCTCCCCCGCAGGCAGCCTCTCTCGCTCATCACCTACCCATGGAATTACCGCGGGAAGCATTCCACTCATTCATAATTTATCTCCCATGCACCAACTGTTCCCAACTCTGCCCCACAACTTCTTCTTCCTTTCTTCCCTTAACTGTGCTGTGAAGATATCATGAGGAAATGTTGGACAGGATGGCCAAGAGAACCACAGTTATGGAAGTAGAGGTTAGCAGAATACCAAATGGTACAAAGTAATATTAGTATGTAACACAAGTATTTGTATAAGTATTTGTGATGTATTTTACAGATTCGAAAGAGCGTGCAGCAGATTCTCGAAGGACTGAGATATCTTCATGAGAAAAGCATAGCACATCTCGACGTAAAGGTATGGTATCTAAATATAATCTGATAGTTTCAATAGAAAGTTATAGGCGCTGTAGCTGATTTTTGCTCTGTTAAAAACGAGTTTATAAGTACTTTTCACAACTTTCATCACACTAATGCTAACAACAAATAGCATGTTAACAGTGCACTTTTCAGACAATATAACGCTGTATAATTAGTTGAAGACAGCACGCTACGGACATATTTGGACCTCAAGAGCTGCTTATACAATATGTCTATACAGGAGCAAAACAAATGTCAGGAATAGGGCTTTTAAGCAGCAAGCATGGAGTTAACATAGCTCAAATCCTTTCTTAGATAGTACTTGGAGTAAGACAGTGATATAGTGCATTTGTTCAACCCCTAAAAACCCATCTAGGTGTAGAGCAGACTGCAAAAGGACTAATTTAAAATAAAATAAACTGATGCCATTTGGACTTGGATTTTTTAGACAAGAATGTGGTGGGACATGGAGGAAGAGACTCGAGAAAGAAACTACTGACTAACAATAAAAAACTGGAAAAGCAATAAACACCAACATATTACAACCCTGAAAGCCAGTACAACCAAAAACGAATGTCTTTGCGAGAAAAAATATATTATCGTGTTTTATATGTAAAAGTCACATTTTATACAGTTCATGGGGTATAGATAGATAAAAATAAAGGAAACATACAAGTTTTTCTCATTCTTCAGATCAGAGAGCATCCTTTTAGGTTTAAACCAACTTTATTTCAGCAATGAAACTGGCGACTCAAATAAGACTCTCACGTAAATTAAATTATAACAAATAACTTGGATATCATGTCCAATGTTTTTGTAAGTAAGAATAAATCAGCATTACAGTTTTATTTGATTTGAACATCTCGACTTCGTATCTGGGGACACAGGTCAAGTTTATGAAATTTCAAATCAAAATCTTACATACAGTTCTTTTAACTTTAACTAATCAACAAAACTAATAAAATCTAACTAAAATGTGTATCACTGGATTCAATAAATAATGTTTAATTTGTCTATATCACCATTTATAAAGTAAGAAATCTCACATAGATACATTTGTACATTCCTGGATACACTAAATACACTAATTTGCTAATAAACATTTTCTTTGATGTAACTCCCCACAGCCAGAGAACATCCTTTTCTCCAGCCCGAGCAGTGATCAGATCCGTCTTTGTGATTTGGGGAATGCTTTGAAACTGGACACGGCCGAGGAGCGCTACCGCAAATACGGCACGCCAGAATACATCGCACCAGAGATCGTTAACCAAACCCCGGTCTCCATGGCAACCGACATATGGTGAGCCACCTGTTCAGAGGCAGCCCCATACTGGTCCTGGCATCAGCACTTCTGCCACGCACTGTTAATTATGACCACACATTTGAAGGCAGATTTAGGCCTAGGATTCTGGCTAAAATACTTTTCAGTTTAGTTTTAGCCAACAGATTTTTTTTATTCTCTTAAACTGCTTGTAGTGTTGTCATGAGAATAAAATTTCAAACTTGATTTTGATATTAAGGAATAGATTTGATACTTAGTAATGATCCCGATACCACAATGACAGTGTTTAGACAATAGAACTTGATTTTTAACATTAAATAGTAGTACTTTCTTTTATATTCCCATGTGGCCTTATATCTGTGTACTCCCTCAGTCGTCCAGTTAGGTTCCATAGTGGTCCATGGGCGTATACTAGTTTATGTGTCTTATACTTGTTCTGATACAGCTCAAGATCATTCTAAAAGTATTAAGGAAAGGTTCATTTCTGTCCTGTGAATGTGACTTTTTAATATTGATACATGCTCAAATGAGTATCTAGGTTTGATACTAGTTTTAGTATTGTAGTATCAGATTTGTTTTAAATATTTTTGACACTCACCTTCTCCCACATGTAGGCTTCAGAGCAGGACACATTCACACATGTTTGAGGAACCCTTTATTATTAGCTTGTCTACATCTCCAAAGTGCAAATCTGTTCGACCTTGTGATGTCATGAAGCTGTAGTTTTCAAGTTAACACCTACCTTTACCTTGTTCATTAGAGACTGGCAAATTCAGGGTTGAATTAACCAAAATGATCCTAGTGTAGTTGTATGGAGTTTAAAAACACAGTGGAGCACTTCCTGTATTACCACATGACATCACAAAGTGGAAGAGAGTGTTTTCTGTTTGAGAAAAGAACTCGGCCTAAATATCCAGGGTTTTGTGTTAAATGTGTGGATGAATCAAAACACAACTCCGGATATATTTGTGCTGAGGAAACAACATTATAACAGATTACAAAACAGCGTATATATCAACAAACTTTAACCCTGACAAAAACTATGTGCAATTTGCTGTCACCAGAATGAAACATGTAATAACTGTTGTGCTGTTCTCCCTTCCAGGCCCGTGGGAGTCATCACTTACCTCTGGTGCGTTCAAACCATAAACTTGAATCCATTTTACACTTGTCCGCTGTAAAATGGACACACATTTACCGTATTTCTTCAGTCTGACAGGTGTGTCTCCCTTCGCCGGAGAGAATGACAGGGCCACAGCGATGAACATCCGAAACTATAACGTGGCCTTTGAGGAAAGTATGTTCTCGGACCTGTGCAAAGAGGCTAAAGGGTTCGTCATTAAGCTGCTCGTGGTGGACAGACTGTGAGTGTACATTATTTAGAGTTTATTTAATTATATAGAAAACCATAAGCAATATGTGACATATGGAAATTAGTCATAGGATCTGGCAATCCAAAGTTTATCCAATTATTCAATCAGAAAGTAGAATGCACTCCTGACCCATTAAATAATTAGCTTTTTTTTAACAAAATATAAACATAAAAGATTGTTACATTATGCTTTTGTAATTAAGAATAAGTAGATTAGATTAGATTCGATTTGTCATTTTTATGTTACATAAAAATTTAATTGTGTTTCACACAGACACTACAATTCTGTGCAGCAGTAGATGTAGTAAAAGTAAGTCTCTGATTTAACAGCCTAACTGCTTTTGGCAGGAAGCAGTTGAGCATTAGTAGCAGTAGTTCTGTAGACCAACTTTGGCCTTGGACGATACTTACAATGCTTTAAACAATTGTAGGCTGTTTTATTTATGTTTCTTTTTATTTTAGTAAAGATACATCTATTTAAGCGTTACGTTTTTGTTTTCTCTCCGTCAGACCAAAATGCCATTTCTTTAAGGATGTGTTCATTCTTGTCCTGGATTGGTCCTGGTTTAAGATCAGTTTTTGATGTAGACTGTGGTTTGGTCCTATTTTAAACCTGGATTAGTCCTTGTTTAATCTCAGTTTAGTTTCAGATTTAGTTCCATGTAAATCTTAATTTTATTTTGGTGAATGTACAACTGTGAACGCAGCCTTAAATCCTGTCTGTGCAGTGGCATATATTGTCCATTGCTTTAATAGCATCGATTCTTGTTTTCTGTTGTCAGGAGGCCCACAGCTGTCGAGTGCCTTCGCCATCCCTGGTTCAAGGTAAAACTTCACATCCGTACACCTCCCATCAGTATATTACATAACACACAGTTTACAGTGCAGTGTTTTGAAATGCCACTGTTTCTCTTCACAGTCCCCCACAAACAAAAGCATCGCTACTGCACAGCTGAAGCAAGTGCTGTCCCGGAGGAAGTGGCAGGTAGGAGCAGAGGCAGATGGCACTTTTGTGGAAGAGAGGCTCCAAATGAAACTATTTAAGGCTTATTTTTAGGCGCAAATGACATTTAGAAGTTTACGCAGTGAGTCAGACCAGACTGGATGCTAAATCTAAAACATGAAAGTAATAGATGAATGCGTTTTGACAGGAGAGAGGAATAAAAGCAAACAAACTGTCTTATATGGAAAGCAGTGGTTCTAATGTACCGCACAATCAAACTGAGATATTTTGAGTGTCTGCAAACCTGACCCAATTTTATGCCAAGACTAACACTATGAAGAAGTGTTTTTTATTGCAAAAAAACTCTCAAAAGAACAAAAGCAAACTTAAAAAAGAAACATATTTACTGTGAGGGAGCTCACCTCTCCAGAGATCTGACCTGTAAGTTGGTCCCGCGACCCGGCCCCGGATAAAGTGGAAGAAAATGGATGGATGGAAGTTGGTCCCGGGTTTGTTTTCCATGGAGATAGATAGTCTCCATAGAAAAATGCAGGTGGTGGACCCTCAAACACAGTGTATAGTTCATCTTTAATCTTAATCAAAAAATGTTGTGGCAACCTGGAAAAATTTTTAGTTTCTTGTATTGTTACTTTCACAATAAGAAGGTCTTGGGTTAGATTCTAATATTATGTTGGGTATTTCTTTCCATGTTCTCCTCTGGTGTTTCCATACATGAAAAAGTATGCAAGATAAATTATGAAAAATAATTGCAATGTTTAAATTGTGTCAATCAAAAAATAACATATCTGCTGAACGTGTCTCCCTCAGCGCTCTCTTATTAGCTACAAATCCAAGATGGTGATGCGCTCCATCCCCGAGCTCTTGAGTGACTCCTCCAGTCACGTGTCCATCGCTGTGGCCCGGCACCTGAAGGAAGGTACCCCCCCGCCCTCCTCGTCCTCCGACTCGGATGCCGATGTAGACGAACTACCCTTCATTCCCATGCCCCTCTCCATGGTCTTCTCCGGGTCACGCATTTCCCTCAACGACATCCCGGGAGACGAAGATGTAGCGGCGTGGTCATCAGAAAAAGCAAACATGGAAGACATACGTGAGGAAGCAATGGAAGAAGGTAAAAAAATTCAGAGAGTTCCACTTAAAAAAGGTTCAAGCATTGAAACGGATGAATCACAAACCAAATCCAGGCGCGCTACAATGAGGCGGGGTAGCTCTGCGGATTCAGCCCTCCTCCTCCATATTGACCCGGAAGAGGCTAGCGCTAACGAGGAAGCTTCAACCCCTAACAAGACACTAAAGAAGGCAGTTTCCATGGAGCTGCCCAATCGTAGCCCGAGTCCTGGTCCAGGGAAGCTAAGCCAAGAAGACTACGCTCTCAAACTGGAATTAATGCGACAAAGACTATTACGCGGAGGAGGTGCGGACAAAAAGATGAGCGGGTTGCGAGGTCCGTTGTTTGAGACTTTAGGGGTGGAGGAAAATACATCAGCTGGTTCTCTGGATAGAAGTTTGCGCAAATCCAAAACTGGTCCCTCATCTCTTATTCGAGCAGCTTCTTCTGAAACGTCAACGGAAGATACACCCAAGACCAAAGTATTCCGCAAAAGTTCCTCCTTCTCTCAGGGAGATTCAGAACCCATGCCACTTCACCGGAGATTTGGAGCGCCGTTGGAGATCCCATCGGCAAGTAGTAGCAGTGGTAGTATGGACGGGAAGAACCTGCAAGAGGCTACTTCCATGTCTGCGCTCACAGAAATCGATTCGGCGAAGGATTCCCCTACTGTGAAAGCATCGTTCAGTCTGCCAGAAACAAGGGACCAAATGGATGAAAGTTCCGATGAAGGTTTAGTTCTGAAGACCAAAATGCACGAAGGAAAATTGCTAGTCCCTCCAATTATTGTAGTTGAGGAAACCGTTGAGGAGAAGAAGGAAATTCCAAAAATAGTAATACAAGATAAGGATGATTCTGAAAGTGCCGTACTTTCAATCAAAGCTTCCTCGCAGTCTACTGAATCTTTACCAGAACATCCAGCCGTATTCGCCAAAGTTGCAACCACGGACCGAACATTTACTCCAGAAATGCCAGCCCTCGCGCGACAACCTGTACTACGAAGTGACATTAAAGATATCGATTCCGAGGAGGTCTTTGAAGCGAGGTTCAAAAAGAGGGAATCTTCTCTAACGCGTGGTCTCCGAAAACTAACCAGGAATCGTTCAGAGGAAAGGTCACCAGTGAGGAAGTCAAATGAGGGGGGGGAAGAGATCTACCGCCCAGCAGCTAGAGGAGCTCCACTCGAGATGGTCCAGAAAGGCCTTCAAGAAAGATCAAAGTCTGTCCAAGATCTCAGAGAGGTGGAGAAGGATGTCGGTTTGGGATTGACTGGGAGGTGGTCTCTGCGTTCCAAGAGATCATCATCGGTGGAAAAGAAACCTGAGAAAGCCAAAGAAGAAACCGCAGCTAGCAAAAGAGTATCCTGGGCCATCGGACGCAGTAAGTCACTGGACACAAAAGAAGGTTCACAGAAACGAGAGGAGAAATCGGAAGAATCAGCAGTATCCTCCATGAGACGGAAGTTTGAGTCCAAAGTTTCTGAAATTTCTGCCAAAATCAGGACCCAGTCAGAAGAGAGGCGGGACAAGGACGGCAGCGGAAGTCACAAAGATGTGAAGAAAGTGACCGATTCACCAGTGCTGGCCATGAAGCAGAGGTTTGAGAACAAAGTGGCAGGGATCTCCTCCAAAATCCGAAGTCAGTCTGAAGAGAGAAAAGTGGAAAATGAAGGGAAGAGGACTCCGATCTTCAGCCGTCACCGGCATTCCCAATCGGAGGGTCGCGGGCTCAAAGGAATGGGCATTCCGGAGAACCAGCTAGCAAAGCAGGCTTCAGCAGGTGCGTCCAAGGAGTCCATCGAGTCCACCAGCAGCCAGACGGAGAAGGTGCAAGAGAGCGAGAGAAGATCCAGATGGGATAGGTGGGGACTCTCCAGAAGTCGGAAGGAGCGGACATCATCCCAGCCTGAGGTGAGGGGAGCTGGGCAGGAGCAGTTCAGCCGCTCAGCCTCAGACTTCGCTCCGGTCTTCCACATCAAACTCAAGGACCACGTGCTGCTTGAGGGGGATCCGGTGACCCTGAGCTGCTTACCCGCCGGGAGTCCTCCGCCCGAGATCGCCTGGATGAAAGGTGAGGGGATGAATTGGGTAACACATCAAGGACTAAGATTGTAACTGACTGGCAATAACAATTGTAAACCATTAACTACAACCACTGTCTAATTAAAAACGTTAAAAATGTGAAAAACAGAGCTAGTTCTTTTTAAATGGTTTGCAGTGGTCCAAAGTTATTCCTCACTTACCTTATATATTCTGAGCATCCTAATTATTCACCGTGTTGAGTATATAAGTGATTTTCACAATTCTCCGAGATGAGAGTGGAGTTTTGCCATGACGGTAAAGCTAACAACAACTAGCATGCTAACACACACTTCTGATTAGTTGCAAACAGCACACAAAAGATTTATTTTAGCCTCGAGAGCTGCTTATACAATTTATCTGTACTGGAGCAAGACATTTGCTCAAATACATGGGAAAATATCAAGTGCAGGACCTTTAACATTCAAGGACATTACATATTATATTTAGTTGTGTATTGTCCTGTTGCAGACCGTAAGCCCCTGGAGTTAGACGAGCGTATGAACCTGATCTCTCACCCTGATGGCCGACAGCTCCTCACCATCATGAAGAGCGGCCGCAGAGATGCTGGAGTGTTCGAGTGTGTGGCCACCAATCCCATTGCCGCAGTGACCACTTCCTGCACCCTCTCCATTGCATGTAAGAGGGGCTCACAAAATGCATCATTAAACCTACTGCTCCTAATGGACGTAATAACTCTTAGTACTTGGCGTTCATTGCTAACTGGCCACTGTAGCTCGTCTTTGTAACATAGAAATAGAATAGATATCTCCATCTATTTTTTCTATAATTTATTTGCATTTGAATCTATTAAATTTTAATGGAACTGTATGTCCGATCTTACTGTTTTAAAAAAGGTCCTACAAGCAACTAAACCTGTGTTGCCAGAGCCTTAACCTGCAGATAGAGGACACATACAAGTTTTTTTTTCATTCTCAGTGTATGGACAGGCCTTATGTGAAAGCTCAGAACCTCCAGAATTCACTCACTGAGCTGCAGAGGCTGCACTAGCAGATTAATCATTGGCTGCGGGTTTAGGTAGTGGCCATTCAGATCAGATTCACTGTTTTTCAGCAGTGAAACTGGCAACCCAAATGAGACTCATGTGAGGCTCATTCTGCTTGCTGACTGAATGATCATTTTGAAGATTATACGCCAAATTATAACAAATAAATGGGACATCATGTCTAGTGTTTTTGTAGTTATGAATAAATCAGCATTACAATTCCTTTCAGTAAAAGTTATTCTTGGCATTTTTACCTCATATCTGAGAATACAGATCGCTCATGTTTATGGAATTTAAAATCAAAATCTTACATACAATTCCTTTAGCAAAAAAGGATAAACATTATGGAGAGCTAATAGGTTGGGTTCTTAATGTCTGAAATGCATCCTAAGAATAAGAAAATCCTATGGTAAATTTGAGAATTCTATGGTATAATATGTCTTCTGTCAAAATCCAGACCTGGTTTATGGTTAACATGTCTGTAATTACTGGGCTTATTCACCTGAAACTAAAACTGGCATAAAGTTTAATGTCTTCTCTGCCAGCACCAAAGACCCAAGAAAGCTAAATTCAGACATAAACCCAAAACTGAAATAGGTTTTATACAAATACCAACCAACTGAATCAAGTAGAGCTATAGGTTTAAAATGTTATTAAAATAAAATCGTAATAGATGCATGAATTTTAATACACAGAATTTAAAACCATTGGAGGCAACTGAAAACATGTATTTGAATGCTGTCTTACTCATCCTGTCTGGAGAGAAATAGACCCCTCTCTGCGCTGTGTTCTGAGCTTTGTAAATGCCTCTGACACGTCATCTTCACACTTTGACAAATAGCAGCACATTAGCCGCTCCACTCAGGCTCCTGGTTCTCTGCAGAATAGATTTTTCACACGTCACACACAATCCACCTCGTTTCACTGCTGTCTCTGATAGAGTTGGACGTGAGCTACACCTCTCCACTTAAGCTGACGTCTACTTTATATTCCCATAATGTATTGCTCAATTAGGGAGTAGCGGTTTTGCTTCGGTTCAGTCAGCGACCTTCCATTTTCTTTACAAAGGATAATAATTTTGCGTGTTTCGTTCCAATGAGATAAATGAATTTAATGCTTACAGCCAACATGGCAAAGACTGGGAAATGATTTTAGTTTGATCAGTAAATCCTAGCCCAGAAACAAGGAGCTTTTTGGGAAAAAACTTAAGTCCCCAAAGATAAAATAAAAAGTAAATACAAGACGAGCTGACGATCTGCTATAAAGTACAGTGGCATAGTGGCAGAGTGGTTAGCCCTCTCGCCTCACTATAAGAAGTTATACTTTTCCATTTGAGTGCCCTGGTTTCCTCCATCAGCCTAAAACAATACCAACAATAATACTCCAGTTAGGTACTCTGTTCAACATACATAAAGGGGGACTATGTAATTTATCTTACCATCTACTCGTTTCCATGGAGATGTTATCACTGAGATGATTAAAAATATCTTGAAAAGCATTCATTCTTGTGCGGTGTAGCCTCTCCACAGATCTGACCTGTAACTGGACGTGGTTTAATCTAGTCTTATACTGTGGAACATACCATGGAGATAAAAGCGGGCCCTCTACCAGAAAGTTACATAGTTTACCTTTAACTTTAGCTAACCAACTAGGCAGACATACTGGTGAACTAAAACCAGAATCTCAAATGTTGCGTATTCGCTTAAAAATCAGAAAATGGTGGTATTCTTTTTTAAAAAAAGGTTAAAATCACAATATGACTGGTCTCTTGAAATGTTTTGAAACTCAGGAAAATATTTAATCCAAGGCTGCACATTCCCAAACATTTCCGACCACTAAGCCATATTTCCTGTGTTTATCCCGGCGCAGGTGTTCCCAAGCGGCCCGGAACGCCAGAGGTGCCTCAGACGTACAACAACACGGCTCTGGTGCTGTGGAAGCCCGCGGACACCAAACCCCCCTGCTCCTACACACTGGAGCGGAGGACTGAGGGTGAGATGGCACTACACAGTTACCTAAACATCACATTAAAATACTCAAATTTATCTACAGTATGGAAAAGTATTATAGTTTTGGATGCCAGTGCTCGTTTTTTTCATGGAATATACAAGTAAAAGTAGTAAAGGTCTCTAGATTTTTAGGTCTCTGTACTTTACTTAAGTACATTTTAAGTCGATACTTTTTACTTTTACTTAATACATTTGAGAGCAGGTATCTGTACATTCTACTCCACTACATTTTTGTACAGGACTGAAGAGTAAAAGTATTTTTTTGTCTTTGTTTGACCAGGTATAATTTGAGCAAGCAAAAGTTGACAAATACAACCAGCCAGAAAAAAACAAAAACAATCGATTCAGCACAAATCTGTATCAATATCACTACATTTGAAGCTTTATTATAAATCTCAAAATCTGCAAGAAATACTTTTTCTTTTTAGTCTTTAAGCACATTTTAAATTGGTATTTTAATATTTGTATTTAATTTTTTTATGTGATACCATGACAAACATCCGTACACCTGTAACTTTGCCTGGTCACGCCACCTGCTTAGTTTAATGACATCTCCATGGAGGCAAGCAGAAATGTTACGTAATGCACCTTAAATAATGGTCTGGTGTTGAGTGAGGAGACAGGGCTCAGACAGACATGAGTCAGTGCACAGGGGTCCGTAGTCTCCATGGGCCCACGTCACTGCTCTACTATTGTCAGGCTAAAAATAGACTCAAGAGATACAGAGACTTATTCAACCGTTCTATCTACAACACTGTATTCAGGTATATGCAACGCTCCATATGTGTTATGGAACTAGATGTTTTGGATAACATCATAATTGGGACGAGCCTTGGAACTAGAATAATGACTAAACTAGGACTAGTCTAGTCTATATAAGGACTAAACCAGGACTACATCAGGACTACTCTACATATAAAAGTCAAATTTTTGTCAGGCTTAAACCAGGATTAAACTAGGACTACTCTATATGTAAGAGTCAAATTTACATAAGGATTAAACCAGGACGAAACCAAGACAAAGAGTGTAGTCTGTATAACAACTAAAACAGGACAACACCAAGACTAAACCAGGATTATTCTATATATTTAAGAGTTTAGTCTATATAATGACTAAACCTTTTGCACTTTGAATTACTTTGTGTATGAATTGTGCTATACAGATAAACTTGCCTTGCCTAAACTAAGACTAAACCAGGACTAAACCAGAACTAAACCAGGATTAAACCAGGAATAAACCAGGACTATTCTATATAAAAGAGGGAATCCTATATAAAGACAGAACCAGTACTAAACCAGGACTAAAGCAGGATTAAACCACGACCAGATGTGAAAGTAGCCTAGATGAAAAAATCCTGGATCCTTATGTATTCATTTGACAACACTGCCATCTTGTGTCCGCTATGTGAGCTACAAGACCACGTCACTTAAAGAATATATATTAGTGTGGAGTCTCAGAAGACAATTTAGAATCAAATTGTAGCTGAAATTAAATTTGTGACATTAGTGGTCTTATAACTTAAATATTTGAGCATGTAATTACAATACAATTTTCTATTCACAAGATTTTTTTGAGTGGGTCATTTATGCGCCTTACAAAATATATTTATTCATGTATTTGTAATATTTGTGTTATGTGTGTTAAGTGTTATACATTACTTTTATTATGAAAAAAACAACAACGAAAAAATAATTATTAACATTAGTTTTTACAGTTTTTAAGACATTGTTGTTGTTCCCTCCTCCAGGTGAGTCTAGCTGGCTGACAGTTGCCTCGGGGATAGTGGACTGTTACTACAATGTAAGCGAGCTGCCGGAGGGTGGAGCGTTCCGGTTCAGAGTGTCCTGTGTGAATAAAGCCGGGAAGGGCCCCTACAGCAACCTGTCTGCGCCTGTTACCGTGGGAACTACAGGTAAACAACCATAAGCTTATCCAGACTCTAAACTACTCAAACATCTTGTTGGTAGTGTTGTCAGGATATTATTAAAACTCCAATCTTGATTTTGTACATTATGCATTCCAAGCATCCTAATTATTCACTATAATGAGTTTTTAAGCACTTTTCACAATTTTCAGAGATCAGAAGTTTTTCCATGACAGTAAAGCTAACAGCAATTAGCATGCTGACGCACACTTTTTGATTATCCAACAGTAAAACATATGATACATGTTTTAAACTCTATGTTCTTGTACAGCTGGTGATGCCCCTCCCCCTGTGGCGGTAGTGAAGACTGTCCCCGCCCCCTCAGAGCCGGTGGTCATCTCTCCTCTTAAACCTGCCCACAACCACGCCCCCAAGATCACCGTGGCAACTGCTGTCACCACCACCTCCTGCCCCATCACCATCCCTCCTCTCAAACCCGCCCACAACCACGCCCCTAAGATCACCGTGCCGACCGTCACCACCACCACCTCCCTCATCACCACGCCCCTAACTCCACCCTCCTCCGGGCCCGCAAGTCCCACCTCCGTCCCCGAAGACAAACCCGCCACCGCCACCAAAACGCCTCCCTTTGTCATCACCAAAACGCAAAGTCCAGTGAACGTGGTGACGCCCATGACGCAAACACCGCCCACATCTGTATCAGCCCCGCCCACTATCGTAACCCCGCCCTCCACACCCACCAAGCCGGTGCTAAGCTCAGTCCCCACCTACATATCGACCATAGCCAAGGCCCCCACCCCAGTATCCTTCACCCCACACGTGCTGCAGACGTCCAGCCTGAGCCCCATTGCCGACGGGACCAGTACCCCCAGAGGCACCCCCTCTGGACGGGGTACTCCATCAGGACGGACCACCCCCTCCACCACTCTCAGACAGGGAGTACCCCAAAAACCGTACACCTTTCTGGAGGAGAAGGCCAGGTAAGGAGCACTTATATTCACTATTATACGTATAACAGCAAATGAGTAAACACCAGGATACTTGATAAGGAGTAGATTTGAAATTATAATTCTAGGGTCAGATTTAAAGCTTCAATATGTAACTTTTCTGATTGAGGATCCACCACTATAATGTCTCCATAGAGAAGTTATTGTTCAGGCTGGAATGTTCTACAGTATGGCATTAAACTTATCTATGAACCAAAACTTATCTATCTTATCTAGTTACAAGTCAAGGTCAAGGTCACACAGGAATGATCTAGAAAACCATTTAAACACAGAGCAAACCACTAGTACAAAAGGCAACGCCACTCAGTAAGAAAGCTTTTTAATGTTTTTCAGGGTATTTTTGAGTTATAAAAGCACCTATAATTGAAAAAGATTGCTATGTTTAAGGCAATATTGTGAAACTTTCCATGCAAGGAAGGCAATAACGTCTCCATAGAAACAAGCAAGTGGAGTGCCCTCTAGTAGAAAATTCAGCTTTAAATAAAATATATTAGGCTACTTATTTCAAGCTAAAGATGATAACCTACTTTGAAAAAATAAACTTCTTTTTTTTCTTTACAAAAATGTATTTATTTGTAAATCATTTAATACTGGCATATTTTTGCTACTCTCCTCTAGTCTTGCAAGTAATACTAAAATATTTGTTGTAGTTGGAATGAAACAAAATAATTACAATAACTTGTTTTTTAATTTATTAGGGTTGTCAAAATCAGATACTAATTGATATTAAAACTAGTATCAAAACAAGACACTAATTTATTCCCTTTTCTAGCCTCACCACATGACCCTGTTTGTCCTCCAGGGGGCGCTTTGGCGTGATCCGCGAGTGCAGGGAGAACTCCACAGGTAAAATCTTCATGGCTAAGATCGTCCCGTACAGTCAGGAGAACAAGGCGGAGGTGCTGAGGGAGTACGAGATCCTCAAGAGCCTCCACAATGAGAAAATCATGAGTCTGCACGAAGCCTACGTCACCCCCCGATACCTGGTCCTGGTGTCCGAGTACTGCATGGGCAAGGAGCTGCTGCACGCACTCATAGACAGGTAAGTGTGGCAGAGAGTAGGAGCAAATCACTATAATCTATAACGTGAGTAATGGTGAAAGGAGTTTATGCGAGCGTGTTGAAACGTTCCCTTATTACTATTTACATACCGGAGAGTCAAGATCATTGTGTTTTCAAACTGTGAAAGGAGGACGAAGACATTTAAATAAGGGGTAAATAGAATGGAATTATGGGAGCTTTCTATGTTATAACGTTGTTTCTTCATCAAAAACATGCCTGAAGAGGTTTAGATGTCATCCATGCATGTTTGAGGAATCTAGTGATCTCTCCCGCGCTGTAAAATTCTGTCCAATACCATTCTTCATAAATATACAAAAGCATGTACTACAGCTTCACAAATCTGATTTGATGTGCAGTAGTTTAATTAGCGGGATGTAGGCCGATTGCGCTGATATCGCTCTGAAGGGGGTGTGACTTAGTGCAGAGAGCAAAGGGAGGGGAGATTCAGAATGTCAAAAAACGAAAGTGAGGCTTGTTACTACATTGTTTTTTGGTGAATTTGGCTGTTTACCTCTTCTTTAAATCTCTCCATTTCGTTCTTAACTCTCACCTTTGACACATCACTATATTCCCATTTCACATTTTTGTCCACTAGCACAGCTTTAGAACGGCTTTTTCAGACAGAAACGTGAAACAGGATGGTCTTGTGTAAGTCAGTGTTTAGTCTAGTTTAGGTCCTGGTTTAGTCTTTGTGTAGTACGGTACTAGTTTGGTATATTGTATTTGGTTTGGGTTTTAGTCCAGGTTTTGTCCTGCTTTAGTCATGATTTAGTCTTGGTTTAGTCTATATTTAGTCCTTGTTTTAGTCCCACTTTTAAAACCAGTTTAGCATTGGTTCAATCCTGGTTTACCTATATTTACTTAAGGGTAGTTCTGGTTTAGTTCTGGTTAAGTTAGACTTCGTTGTGGTGGAGCTCTAATGTGATCCTGTTTTTGTCTTGGTTTTAGTTTATTTAGTTCGGATTGGTCCTGGTTTAGTCCTTGTTTAGTCCTGGTTCATATGTTCATTTAGTTTTGGTTTAAAGTTCTGGTCTTAGTCTAATTTTTGTTTCAGTTTAGTCCTGGTTCAGTCTTGGTTTAGTTCTAGCTAAGTCCTGTTTTTGTCCTGGTCCTGTCTGGTTTTAGTTCATATTTAGTTCTAGTTGGTTCTGGTTTAGTCTGGGTTTAATCCTTGTTTAGTCCTGGTTCACATCTTGATTTAGTTCTGGTTTAAAGTTCTGGTCTTAATCTCGTTTTAGTCCTAGTTTAGTCCTGGTTCAGTCCTGGTTTAGTTTTAGTTAAATCCTATTTTTGTCCTGGTCCTGCCTGGTTTTAGTTCATATTTAGTTCTGGTTAATTCTGGTTTAGTCTGGGTTTAATCCTTCTTTAATCCTGGTTCACAGCTTGATTTAGTTCTGGTTTAAAGTTCTGGTCTCGTTTTAGTCCTGGCTCACTCCTGCTTTTGTTCTAGTTTCGCCCTAGTTTCCCAAATCACAAGCCTCACGCTGTCCCCTCAGGTTCCGTTACTCGGAGGACGACGTGGTGGGGTACCTGGTGCAGATCCTACAGGGTGTGGAGTACCTTCACAGCCGCAGAGTCCTCCACCTGGACCTGAAGCCAGACAACATCCTGGTCACGAACCTCAACGCCGTCAAGATCGTGGACTTTGGAAGCGCCCAGAGCTTCAACCCCCTGAGCCTCAAACAGCAGGACCCTCGTCTCGGGACACTCGAGTATATGGGTAAAGAGGAGGAGGGGTCAACTTTTCACTGCAGCAAAACAATTATGCAGCTACTACTCAAATACTCAAGCTGTTGTGTACACTGCCAACAAGTTATATCTACATACAGTTTTTGCAAGTTCATTTAATTAATCTAGATTCCAACTTCTTTTTCCTGACTTGGTTCCGCCTCGGTATGGGACGATATTGAAATTTTGTATGACGATTATCATGGCCAAAATAATTGCGATTAACGATTATATCACCATAATGATTAAAGTTGTTATGGATGTAAACAATTATAACTTTTAACATAGAATATAATATGGATAAGCAGGGCCGTCAACTGAAATTTTGGTGGCCCGGGGCAATAAGCCTCACATGGGCCCCCCTGTAATACAAAATTAATAGGAAGAGAGTCTAATTCTGGGCCCCTAAGAATCTGGGGCCCCAGACAATACGCCCCTTTGTCTTCTCCATTGTTGAATTCCCTGTGGATAAGTTGCTTTTTTTTCCTGCACATTCTGGAGGTATAATGGCGATTATATTTGTTGGCTATTATCGCGATTATATAAATGTCCCGCGAACGATTATTGTCAATCCTTTTTATCTCGATAAACGATATTATGGTTTATTGTTCCATCTCTACTGCCACACATTTTTTGTAATATTTTAAACAAAACAACATACTAGTGTTGTATGACGGTTGCAGATAAAATTCTTACTCCACTGCAAAAATAAAATCAATACCCATATGCTAATCTTCTAATAGACGCTAATGCTAAAATACTAAAACTAGTATCAGAACTAAATACTCATTTGAACCAATATTGATATGGATTCTCTATCAGAACTAGTATAAGGTGGTGGAAGAAATACTCAATTTTGTTACTTAAGTAAATGAACAAAAAATGAAAAATACTCAAGTAAAAATAAAAGTATTGCATGAAAACATCTACTTAAGTAAAAGTATTAAAGTAACTGTTTAAAAATGTACTTAAAGAGTAAAAAGTAAAAGCATTTTGCACCTATTTTGAGATGTAAAAAAGCTTCAAATGTTGTGGTTTTGATAAAGATTTTTGATTAGTTTTCTTCAACAGAAACAACTGACTGTTTTTTTTAGATGTTTTTATTTGTATATTTTTGCTTGCGCAAATTATGAACATGTTAAAAATAAACCCTCCGCCTTTTCAGCAGGTCTCAAACAATAATAACAAATATTTTCACTTTTCAGAACTGTTCAAAAATGTAGTGGAGTAGAAAGTACAGATACTGCTCTCAAATGTAGTGAAGTAAAAGTAAAAAGTATCCTCTACAGATACCTACATTTTTTACTTAAGCACAGTACTTTACTACTTTTAGTTTATTATGTTCCACCACTGACGATATCAAGGAAATATTAAAGAAACTTATATTATTTTGTGTTGAAAACTAGATTATACTGTCTAAAAAGAGCCATTTTATCATAATTTTGTTTCTACATCGGTGTTGGTTTTTCCTATGTATTAAAATTGAGTTTACATTTGTTGTGTCATGTTAAAACTCCAGTGGCAGAAAACCTTTGCTGAAAAAAAAACAACACACACACATGGAAACACCTTGAATACACCTCGAAACCAGTGTAATCCAAACTCTATAATAAAAAATATACAAAATAAAGGTATTTAAATGATATAAATACGGTCTTCTTTAGCAGTCACATGAGCCCATTTAGTAGTTTCCAGCCATTTCCAAGTCAAACTCTTTGCGACACACTTTTGGCCACAGTCTAAACCTTGTGACGTGTTCGTGTTTAGCTCCTGAGATGGTGAAGGGTGAAGTGGTGGGTCCTCCTACCGACGTCTGGAGCCTCGGAGTCATCACACACGTCATGTGAGGCTGCGCTCTACTTCACCTTACACAGATTAATCACAGGACTTTCATTATTCTTACAGTTTGATGTGGTTTTCAGGCTCAGCGGTCGTCTGCCCTTCGAGGACAAAGACCCTCAGAAGGTGGAGTCCAAAATCCTTATGGCCAAGTTTGACCCCACCAAACTGTACCCCAACGTGTCCCAGAGCGCAGCGACTTTTCTCAAGAAGATGCTCAGCAGTTACCCTTGGTGAGTGTTATAATATACATGTAGTCATAGATTTAAAGCAGATGGACAAAACAGATTTCGTTGTATAATATTTGTTAAGTTTATATGGTACTATTAAAATTTACATATAATATAATTCATTTGCAAAATTTGTTTGCAAAATAATAAAAAATACAGTACTATATGTTCAGTAATGTAACTTTGACTAAATTCCTCGAAGTAAAAGAAAATACGAACCTGAAATTGAACCTATTAGCTCATATTTGATCACAAAATGTCAAAAATATGATTACTTAAAGCCTCTCGGGTAACTCTTTAGCCAAAAAAACAAAAAAAAAATCAAAGCATGTTTTTCATTTGGAATGTTTTTATTGCGCTGAAAAACTTCCTTAGTGAAATCCTGACTCATATTTGGCCTGGAGCAGAGCCTCCTCCTTCTTGTTTCCATGGAAATGTTGTTCCTTTGGCTGGAATTTTCCACAATATGGCATAAAATGCATCTATCTCCATGGAGAATGAAGTATGGTTTTAACTTTTAACTTTTGACATGCAGGTGACACGTCTCCTGCAGACAGTTACATGATGTTACTTTAATTATGCTTTTTGTTTCTTGTTTCTATTGTAAAAATATATATCAGGACGTAAACTAAAACATTTACATCTTAACATGTTTATATCTCCATTTCTCTACTACAGTGGTCCCTCGTTTATCGCAGGGTTACGTTCTAAAAATAACCCACAATATGCAAAATCCGCAAAGTGTCAGCTTTATTTTACACAATTATTCTATATGTTTTTGTCTGTAAAACCCCTCACCACACACTTTATACACTTTTCTCACACAGGCATTAACATTTCCTCACATTTCTCTCTTGTTTAAACTCTCTCAAAGTTCAAACCTTCGTCGGCGCCTTTGTCGGTGCAGAACGTTTCATCGACATTGTGGGTTTTGTCAGGGAGAAAACCTGCAAACATACAGCACTTCAGAGTCACACTGCGATCCAACATTTATGTAAATTTGGCTGAGACTGATGGACAATGGTCTACAGTCCCTCAGCTAATCAGGACGCAGAACACAATGCACGCTCATACGATGTAAAAAAGCATGGAAAATAAGACAAAAAAAATCTGCGAAACAGCGTGAACCGCGATATAGCGAGGGACAAATGTACACGGCACCTCCCCTCCATATTAAAATGTGATATTAACTTGTGTGTCCCAGGGCTCGTGCGACGACACGCGACTGCTTCTCCCACGCCTGGCTCCAGGACTCTTACCTGATGAAACTCCGGCGTCAAACCCTCAACTTCACCACAGGACGCCTCAAAGAGCACCTGGTGGAGCAGCAGTCCAGGAGAGCGGAGGGAGCCACGCGACATAAAGTTCTACTGCGAACATATCAGGCCAATACTACTACTACTACTGCTACTACTACTGGTACTACTACTGCGAAGCCAACCTGAAGTGAACAAGACAAGATGGACCTTTCCGGCCTCTTGGAATTGCTTAAACGTGGACACAAATCTGGAAAACTCAAATATTAATACAGTTTTGGGTTGCCATGACGATTTTGCAATTTTTATTTTATTTTTTTTAAAGCCAGGTGCCCTTCCAGTCGCAACCTGCCACATTACTGCGACTGGAGCGGGCGGTAAACGGAGGTGAGGTGTTTTGCCCGTGGACACAGCGGCAGTACGGGCGTAGGTATTTAGGGAATTGAACCGTCAACTCTGCTGTGAAACGCAATAATGATGAAAATATGTGTAAAATGAGCAAAAATGGACTGAATGCACAAAATAATTCATCGCAAAGTTTTCAATTTTGTTTTTTGTTTTTTGCGTATTTGGTTCATAAATCCACAATTAGCCTGCACAATTAGCATATCTTGTATAGCATTCAACCCGTGGGTATAGTACTTTTATTTAAGTTGCTAACTTATTTCTCATGTTTGAATCTCAAAGCCAAAAAAAGTGTTGTTTTTCATGTTAATTTATTTGCATGTGTGAGCGAGAGTGTACGATTTAGGTGAAATAAAGCCACAATAGGATGTTAGCGCTGTCGGTATGCTAATCCAAAACGTAGGGCTAGTCTAGGCGGAAATTTGTGCGTAACCGTGTTTCAAATTGTACTTGCAAATCATTAGCCTCACAGCATAACGGCTTAAGACTGCAGACAAGTTTTGAAGGATTTGAATAATCTTTATGATAAAATATGCGTAAATTTTCCAGATATTTACAGTGGAATGTTGTTAACTCATCTAAAAGACCCGTACTTATTTTTTATATGTGTTTTAGCTAAAGTTGTCTTACCCCAGTACAGATATATTGTTTAAGCAGCTCTTGAAATGAAAATAAGTCTAATTTTAAAGCGTTAGGAAAGGTGAGGTTAGCATGCTAGTTGTTGTTAGATTTACCGTGACAGAAAAGCTCCTCTCTGGCCTCTGAAAGTTGTGAAAAGCTCTTATAAACTCACCATGGTGAATAATTAGGATGTTAAGAATGCATAAGGTAAGTGAGGAATAACTTTGGACCACTGTAAACAAAACCAAAACTTTAAAACGAATAAGTTCAGTTTTTCACATTTCAACGACGGAAACGGCGACACGGCTTCACATCATGGAGAAAGAATGGATTTAGTTATGATGCCTTTTCATTATAACAGATGCACTATGGAACTTTTCTAATGGGGAGCAAAATGGGGTTTGCCACCTTTGCTTGTCTCCATGGAGATGTCATTGCTTTGACTGGAATGTTCTACAGTACGGCATTAAATGTATCTATGCTGCATTTAGTTCAATTTGAGTTGTTAGTGTGTGACCAGTTTTACAATATCAAACTTTCTGAATGAAGTTAAGTTACCGTAACAATAAACACCCAAAAAATAAAATAAATAAAAAATAAAATAATAATAATAATAATAATAATAATAATAATAATAATAATAATAATAATAATAATAATAATAATAACGTATTTACATTTTTAAAGCTTCCACCATTTTTGCTATAATATTGTGACCCAAATAATCACCATTATCACTGAACCAAATCATCTTGACTTCCCAACATGGCTATAGACAGGTTTAATGCCATACTGTGGAACATTCCAGGATTCCAGGAAAAGCAATAACATCCTTATCATCCTGAATGAAAAAAAACACAACTCCAGGTATGATTTTGATGAGGAAACAACATTTTAACAGATCAGAAAACAGTGTAACATGAGCCCTTTAAGTCGTCCTGCTGTGAAGTTACTGACCTGTCAAATCTTGGTGAACTCTGACCTGTATTCGTGGTTAGTCTTCTTATTCAGTCAGTGCCTAAAACTTTGTCCACCATGTTTAGCTTCTTGTACATGTGATTCCAGCCCACGCCGGAGCTACTGCAATATTTGGACAAGACCTGACCTTAGCCTGAACACGCTGTCCCTGTAATAATACTACGTCCCGTGTACCGCTCCTTCAGTTTTCCTTTTGTATGAATTTGAACGCCTGAAGATTTGTAAATGTACCTATTTGCTGTGTTTATATGTGGAAAAGTTCAACATGTTTTTATGAGATAGTATGTAATAAACTTGGTAAAACTAACAGATTTCTCAAAGTGATTTGAAGTGGAGTAGATACAGTGAAATGGAGAAATGGGCTATGATCACTACTGTTCTGCTGTGTGTGGGGGGGGGGGTGCGCGCGCGTGTGCGTAGGTGGGTGTGTGTGTGTGTGTGTGTGTGTGTGTGTGTGTGTGTGCGTGCGTGCGCTCGCTTCTGGGACTGGCTCTTCAGCGACGGTCCCTGGCCTGGCCTGTTTCAAGGGACCCGCACTGGGCGTTCCTCTCGTGCTTCTGCGGTGCGGGCTCCTGGGCTCGCGCTGGTGGAGTCCTGGGACAGCTCAGTGGATCAGCAGCGCACGCGGAACACGGGATAGACTATGTTTTTTAATGCTACACGTTACTTTAAACAGACATTGTTTTCTTTTTTGTAGCCCTGGGATATAATGTCATGTTTAGAAGCTTAATTAGTGATCAAAAAAAGTTGTGTCTGATGAATGAGTCTAATTGAAGCAAAAAGTGATCAAGAGACACTGACAGCACGCGCGTAAAGTTGTCATCTAACACGAAGCTGAGATGAAGTTTGGGTAACTTAGTTTTGCAGAGTTTTAGGGACCGTCTGTCAATACCCCTCCGTGCGCAGAGGGAGTGTCCTGAGTCCAAGCCTGGTGCGCCGCTTTAAGTGAAAGGGGGCGCCTTGAAACCGCCGTGTTTGTATCTTGAATCGTGAGCGGAGTTGAGCACCATATTGAATCAAAGTTGCCAACTCTTTGACAAATGTTTTCTCCAGTCTAGACTCGGTCGGTACGAGAGCGGAGAGCTGTTTTTTGGGCGGAATGGCTTCGCGGTAAAGTGCTTTTTTTGGGCGATGTTACGGTGAGCGCTGCGCCTCCGGTTCATGGAAAGTTGGTTCATGCAGCTGCGACTCCGCGAACTCTGCGTAACTTTTCCGTGTGAGGCGAGCGCAGCGCAACAGAGCTGGATGTGATGGACAATCCGTCTTCAGTCATCACCCAAGTGAGCCGCGATGAGGAGGCCAACAAGACCGCGGCCGAGCGGGGTAAGTGCGGCCTTTTCCCGCTGTCACAAACTTTACAGTCTGTTAGAAAGATCCGCACAGAGGCTCCGCAAAGAGGCGCAGGGGGGACACGGGGCTTATATCCGCACACTGCTGTCTCCTCTGCTGCATTTATTTCATGTGTAGTGTGTTTCTGTGCAGTGTAAAGTGTGTTTTTCTTGCAGAGTAAAGTGAGTGTTTTGGGGGTTATGGCCGCGGCCCTTCGGTCTGAGATGAAAGGACCGGAAGTGACGCAGGCTCGACTCCACAAAGTTTATAAAAGTTTTATTACCGTAAAATGTGATTGTACCGTGACAGATGTGTGTTTACTAAGTGCACAGAGGCAATGATGAAGACCACTGTGGTGTTTGAGTGATGTTACGTGATAGTAGGGACTTTTATTTACTTTTTTAACAGTGAGGTGGGATGATGGTACTGCCCTGTGTGTGTGTGTGTGTGTGTCTCTATGTGTGTGTCTACATCTGTGTCTGTGTGTGTCTCTCTCTGTTTGTGTCTGTGTGTCTCTATGTATGTGTGTCCGTGTGAGTGTGTGTGTCTGTCTGTGTGTGTGTCTATGTGTGTCTGTCTGTGTCTCTCTGTGTGCGTGTGTCTGTCGGTGTGTTTGTGTGTGTGTCTGTCTGTGTGTGTGACTCTGTGTGTGTGTGTCTCTCTCTCTGTGTGCGTGTGTCTGCCTGTCTGTGTGTGTGTCTGTCTGTGTGTTTGTGTGTGACTCTGTGTGCGACTGTGTGTGTGTTTGTGCGACTGTGTGTGTGTGTGGGAGTGTGTGTGTGTAATGAGTAACTCTGTCCTGAGAGCCTGTGTCCCTCTGCTCTCCCACATTTAACATTAACCTGGACAGAGCTGAGGGTGAGTCCTGTGTCTGGTTTGTTTTATGCCACAGTTTTATGTCATAACATTTTAAACACCTCATATTTTACACATGAAGCAGATTCTGCATTTAAACAAACTGCATTTAAACAGCAAAAACACAAAAGTTTCGACCTGGTTTATGGTTAATATTTCTGTAATTACGGCGTCTTTCCATAACCACAACGGGCATGACATTTCCTCAGGCAGCTCAAGTTACACACTGAAATTATCTCTGTTTAAGAGACAAAAAATGCCATTATTTAAGTACTTTTGTGTTTTATAATTTTATAATACGTTTCAAATTCCTGGAAGTAGTGGAACCAACCAAAAAAAAAAACACTTTACATTTGTGGATTCTTTTTAGCTATTTTTATCAAAACATAGTGATATATGTTTAATAATGAGTTTGCGATGCAGCAGTAGTAGTAGTAGTAGTAGTAGTAGTAGTAGTAGTAGTAGTAGTAGTAGTAGTAGTAGTAGTAGTAGTAGTAGTAGTAGTAGTAGTAGTAGTAGTAGTAGTAGTAGTAGTAGTAGTAGTAGTAGTAGTAGTAGTAGTCAGGAATATAGTCGATACTCAAATCCAATACCTCAATAATAATGAAAATGCTAGTCTATGTGGTCTTATACTTTTGACAACCTTAGTACTAGTAGTTTTAGTGGTGGTGGAAGTAGTAGTAGTAGTAGTAGTAGTAGAAGCAGTAGCAGTTTCAAAGTCAGGATTATAATCAATACTCAATTCCGATACCTCAGTGATAATGAAAACACAAATTTATACTTGTGACAAACTTAGTACTAGTAGTTTTACTGGTAGTAGTAGTAGTGGTCGTAGTATTAGTAGTAGTAGTAGTAGCAGTTTCAAAGTCAGGATTATAGTCGATACTCAATTCCAATACCTCAAAGATAATGAAAAGACTAGTCTATGTGGTGTTATACTTTTGACAACCTTAGTACCAATAGTTTTACTGGCAGTAGTAGTAGTAGTAGTAGTAGTAGTAGTAGTAGTCCGTAAGTCCGCTGCCCACGTTGTTTACCCCCTGCCCGCTGTCAGCACATCCACTGTTTGCTCATCTGAACATTTGGAGACGGGCAGTTCTCGTGTCTCCGTCAAAATCGACAAATGGGGAAATTATTGTGGCAAAGTAACAACAACAACAACAACAACCTTCGCCTCAAAATAAAGGCGCAGCTTTGTTTTTACTTTCACTTTCGCTTCAGTGTGGTTCATTCCTGTGTAAATTTGAATCAGATGAATACAGTATTGCTCTTGTGGCGCTAGAAGTAATTCCTGTAACTGATGAATAGGCCTAATATTTCTGTATTTATGTTTGAAATGCGTCAGATTTTTGTGTTATTTTAGTTCAGTTTTTGTTTCAGTCTCGTCTCAAATGTGAACGCTCTTGGAAAAGTAGTCAAAGATCTACCATTTAATGTTGAAAATCGCGTTCCGTTGTCTAACGTTTCATCGTGGTATCAGAATCGGTATTGAGTATCGAGTCTATTCCTTAGTATTAAAAACTGACACTATCCTGGCGCTGAATATAATGGTTTTAAACATAAATTGCAGATGGAATTGCAAAACTTACATCACAAAATCACAATTATTTTTTATTTTTTTCCCTCAAAATGGTGTGGTCCTATTTCAAACTATTTTTATGTGGTTGTTTAGCCCAGACTCGAGGGCCTCAGAGGGGAACCATCAACTACAATATTATGAAATCAACAAAATAGGCTGTTATTATTATTACAATATGAGTTATAGTTATTTAAATGAACTGTGTGTTTGGATTTAAAATGTCCTAATCGTGAACTATCTGTCTCCATATGAGGTAAACGTGTTCAAATATTAAATCAAATACTGTTTTTTTAACGATGTAATGCTGATTTTTCATATTGTGCCTGTGTTTGCTCTATAATCTGTGACGTCTGTGGATCGTTATGTTCGAGTTTGCACTTTTTAAATCGCATCTAAAACGACTTAATAAAAGAAATGAGTCCGTTGAGTTCCACTTTAGAAAACTGCGGTGCCCAATGGAGCTGACGCCGCCGTAAACGTCATCGCAACGAAGCGCCGTTTAGCTGTTAGCGACATTAGCGAGTAGCTGCTTTTTAAAAATTTGTACCAAAATGACTATGCAACACTACCAAATCGTACATGTGTCACCGATTTACGAAAATAAAATTGGAGAACGAAGTAAGTACAGACCAGTGGGCGTGTGCCGGGTAAGGTGAACATGGGCGTCCGTCGGCAAAATGGCGTTTTGAAAAATAAGCGATTAAAACATTGCTCAAACACGCACAAATCACTCGAAATACAACTCCAGAAGGTAAAAGAGATGGAAAACCACTAAAACATGGTTAAAAGCTCTGAAAAGTCGATTTGCGAATAGTGATGGGACAATAAACTAATATCGTTTATCGTGATTAAAAAAAGGGTGGACAATAATCGTTCATGGGACATTTTATATAATCATGCTCGTCGCTAACAAAGATAATCGCCGTTATATCTCCAGAATGTGCAGAAAAAATGCCTTATCCACAGGGGAGTTAGAGGGGTCTGTTGTCCGGGATCCCATGGTCTTAGGGGCCCAAAATTGGACCCTCTTCCTATTAATTTGTATTATGGGGGGGGTGGCCCATGTGAGGCTTATTGCCCCGGGCCCCCAAATTTCTGTGGACGCCCCTGATTATCCATAATATTCTCTGTTAAAGTTACAATTACTCACCTCATAACAACTTTAATCACAATCACAATTATTTTGGCCTTGATAACCGTTGTACATCACCGGACAAAAACAGTTTCAATATCGTCCCATGCCTTGTTTGCGGGATAGGGCCGCTGTCAGGGAGCAGACAACAGCGATAGTGTTGTGGTCTGTTTAATGCCCTTAACATGTTTACTCAGCTCACAGTCTGCTCCTGTCCAGATAATGTTCAATCTAATCAACTTTATCACCGTTAGCTTAGCGGTAAAGCTAACATACCACAGTGCAGTGTATTAGCGTGAGCGTGTTAGCGAGCCACTGTGCGCTTATTGTGCTTTTATTCACTTGAGTGTCTTGCCTGAGAACACAACAGCAGCATGCTAATCTGAGCTGGGATCGAACCACCGACCTTCAGCTCCGGCAGCGGCTCAGTTGGTAGAGCGCTCGCCCATCTACTACAGTACAATCATTGGTTCAAATCCCACTTGGACTGATGCGCGTTGTTGTCGTGTTCTTACGCAAGACACTACACCAAACCCATTTTGCGTAGTACCGTTATGTTGCTTCACGCTAACATGCTAAGCTACACGTCAGATCTGTGGAGAGGCGAGCCCAGCTTACAGTAAGAACGCATGTTTTTCGAGGTATTTTTGATCAATCCAAACTTAACCGAGTAAACGCACAATAGATGAGTTTAATGCCACGCTATAGGACATTCCAGGCAAAGTCGCGCATCCCTGTTTACGTTCTCCACCGAGCCACAACCGCGGTATGAAAAAAAAGTGATAAGCGAGCACGGTTGTCATGAACATACTTTGCATTCCAGACCGATGAAATAACTGATAAAAACATGAAAATGCGATGGGAGATTCAAAACAAGCCAAATGAGCACACCTGTTTTTGTGTTTAGCGTTAGCCCCGGTATAGCTACACACATGTTAGCAATTTTCTCCACGCTGCTAGCCCGGGCTAACCACTCCGCGCGGGGGAATCTGCTGCTGCCGCCGCTTTGATTCTATTTAAAAAAAACATCTTACACTTTTTAAATATAGACCTAGCGTAATCTCTAGTTTAAAAATACCACATCGCAAAGTAGTGTTCGCGTTACCGCTACTGGAATAACAATAGTTTGAAGCTAAAGTGCGCAGGACAGGTTTTCATGTTTTTTTAATTATGACTCGGTCTGGTGGGGTAGTACTTGTGGTAAATATTTATCATAGTTTTTCATCAGTTAAGTGGCAGTTTGTGGGGGGAAAAAGTTGAGAGGAAAAGTACAAAAATACAGGAAGCGGTGGTCTTTTCTACCTAGCGTATGACAGGAAAAACAGAATATTCCAGCTAATTTTTACATAAGGAAGGCACTTTTATGACAGATTAAACCTTCATTTAACAAAATAAAGGTGTTATCTTTCATTTTTATTTGTCAAATCATAACTATTACGAAATTTTGGTATGTTCTGGCCCTTGTTTACCCCTATGTAGCTCATATCTGTCCAACCAGGAAGTGAAATTATAAACTTCACTAAAATTACAAAACACATTTTTGCATTTTTTTAAGTCTAAATCTAATGATGTTAACTGTGTCAAATGAACTTTAACCCTGTCTATAAGTACGTCTGTGTAAAATGGACACAGGCTTTAACGTGTTTTCTTCTGTTTAAATCTGTTTGTTTAAATGTTAGTCTGAGTTTTGACCCTCTGTGGGTGCTGTAGTTGCCGTTGTGAACTTTGACCCCTTTAAATCAATCGTGTGTGTTTACAGTTTCCAGTTAAACAAAATCCCGACTCGTGATGATTAGCGCTGTAAAAAAAAGTTGTGAATCTAACCTTCGAATGATAATATTATTCTCAAATGTAACTTTTCTAGAGGAGAGTCTGCCATCTGGTTGTCTCCATGGAGATGTTGGAATATTCCTTTAGCGTGGCATTATATACATTTCCATGGCGACAAGCTGGTGACTCTACCAATTCAGTTATTTCAGGTTAGATCTGCGGAGAGGCCATCCTGCTCTCTGTAAGAATGTCATAGCTAAAAAAAAACTTGAAAAACACTTGTCATTGAATAGATTAGATAGATACGCTTTAATGCCATCCTGTGTAACATTCCAGGCACTCTTCACCAGAAAAGTGACACAGTGCAGCTTTAAGGATTTTGCACAAAGGCTGCTGTTATATTTTGTCAACATCTTTATTATTTATGTCAAATTTTGTGATGCCACCAGCCTCTGAACTCAAACAAGGAACTGTTATTTAAAAGTCATATTGAAACTTAATTCTGATACAAGAAATTGTTTTTGTACAATTCTTGGAAATAAGTTCGCTCGTTTAAAGGAAACAAAAAAAATCTTATGACCAACCATGCTCCAGTTTTGCATATTTTTTATTTAATATCACGACAAAATTCACCTCCAGCGCTGAACCAGGGCGACACTTTTTTTTTTTAGCTTGTGGAATGTGTGAAATTTTAATTGTGTGATTTTTCCAAACATTACGGGTGAGTTTTTGTGTTTTTACAGTGCGCTGGCGTGATGGAGGGAGGACGGTGGAGGGCGGAGGAGTGGACAGGAGCAGAGATTAGGGAGGGGAGGTCAAAGGTCAGAGCACAGGGAGTGAGGGAGGACACAGTGACAGCAGAGGAGGAGAAGAAACAGATGACACTGTTTAGCAATTTGTCCAAATGATTCATGGATAATCTTAGTATCTTATGAGCCGCGCAGTTACTTTTTTCATTTGGCAGTGTTACTTCAAAATCAAAGGAGTACATTGTCGCTCCTGATCACAACATTTAGACTTCAAACTGCTCAGTTTTGGGGGAAAAATATAGACAAAGCCGTTTTTGTGGTGAGTGTGTGTGAGTTTTCCTCCTCCTGAGTGATAAACAAACGCAGAACAAACAGTGAAACAAACATAAAGCTGTTTTTAATCCTGTGCTGCCTTTTTTTTTTTTACACTAATTTAAATGCAACTCGATGTAAAAGTATTCAGAGTATTCAGAATATAGTACTCTGATTGGACCATGTTTCAGAATACATCGCAAAATACATTTAAATGCAGGTATTCAGTGCGTTTTGTAACTAAATACATTTCCTCCCATCACTGGTTGTGCGTACGGCCTTTGCTTTGTCATCTTCAAGTATAGTTTTTATTTTATCTAAAGCTACAGTATGCAACTTTCTGGAGGTGGCACGTCACGAAATCTAAAGTTAAAACTATATTTCAGAACTTTCTCCATAGAGATAGATACGTTTTATGCCATACGTCCATTCATGTACTGTGGAATATTACAGCCAAAGGGACAATATTTCCATGGAAACAAGCAGCAGAGTCAGGTTTATGGAGGTGCAATGACACATGTTTATTTTATGTTTTCAGTGAAATGAACACAACCAAAATGAAAAAAAAAATTATTGGTCTGTTTTTTGGCAGAAATGTGACATAATGTGGCTTTTTGTACTATATTAAAATGTAGAATATTACCATTTTATGCAAGGATTTTTAAATATTTTTTATTTGTCATTCTCTCAATATAAACACTGTTGGAGTCTGCTTTATTTTTTCAACCAGCCATTTTTACTGTTACTGGAGTGAGCTGTAGGGAGTAGTGTCCATAGCCTATGTAAATGTTTAACAAATCCCTTTAAAACCAAAACTTTACCATTATTATTTTATACAATCGCTCCGCTAGGGCCAAATCTACATGCTAAGTCTTTACAAGGAAAAATATTACTGAAACGTCATTACCTTTTGCAATTTTCTCCATATTTTAAAGCCTCTGTACCTGATTTTTACTTGGAAAACAGTTTAAAAGTTTTGCAGTGGTCCAAAATTATTCCTCACTTTCCTTCTGTATCCAGAGCATCCTAATTATTCACCACGATGAATTTATAAGCGCTTTTCACAACGTTCAGAGATGAGAGCAGGGTTTACTGTCACGGTAAAGCTAACAATGACTAGCATGCTAACGCGCACTTCCATGAAACGCTTTATAATTGGAGTCAGACGCCACACAGCAGACTTATTTTGACCTCATGAGCTGCTTATACGATTTATCTGCACTGGGGCAAGGCACATTTTGCTCAAATACATGGGGTAAAATCAGGTACAGCTCCTTTTTAATAATATATTGTGATGTACGAGTCAGATCTGCGTTCATAGTTTTCAGGCGAGGACAGTTTAAAGTCTGAAGTTGTGGTGTGCGCAGTAGCCGCAGTGTTGTAATACCAAGCGTGGCATTGTACTTCCTGCTTGTTGTGAAATCTCTCAAACCTCTTTCAATATTAAAGTTTCTGTGAGGCTTATATGTTTATTAAAAGTACACTATGTGACTTTAAAAGTACACTATGTGACTTTAACATGGAGAGTCCATGGAGATGTTATTGTTTTGCCAGTACTGTCTTGTGTTCTTTTCAGTTACAGGTGCGTTTACTGTTCAATATACATTAAAAAAGCCAACATTCTTACAGGAAGCGGGTCGCCTCTCCACAGATCTGAGCTGTAACTTAGTCCTGGTGTCACTCACTTGTCTCTGTCGATTTAGATCAGTTTAATGCCGTAATGTGGAACGTTACAGGCAAAGCAAAAACATCATCCACCAGAAAATTTACACAATGGAACGTGAATTATTTCGGAAAATTACAAAAAAAAATGTTTATTTGAAAGAAAATTATATCTATAGGGATCTGACTTTCAAGAAATTCACTTTACATGATTTCCTGTTTCTAAATAAGCAACAAAATGATAATAAGTTTGACATCGAAAATGTATCATATACTTTCACATACGTTTGGTCTCAGGCTTATTCTAAATCTGACCCATTACATAACACTGTGCATTTGTCTTTGTGAACGCTCTGCCCTCACTTCCTCTTGGCTCTGAGCTGCTTCCCTTCTGTTTCCTTTTCCTGTTTTGGGGCCGGTGGGACGGGGGCCTGTGGGACGGGGCTGGTAGGATAAGGGGCGGTTGGGATAGGGGCCCGTGGGGACAGTGGTACAGGAGACAGGGGAACAGGGGGCAGTGGGACAGGTAACCATGGGACCGGGGGACAATGGAACAGGGGGGCAGTGGGACAGGGAGACGGTGGAACAGGGTGGCAGGGGGATAGTGGAACAGGGACAGTGGAACACGCGGACAGTTTTACAGGAGCCACGGGGACAATGGAACAGGGAACCCTGGGACAGGGGGACAGTGGTACAGGGGACAGTTTTACAGGACACAGTGGGACAGTAGAACAGTGGGACAGGGCAAGGTGGGACAGGGGACAGTGCAACAGTTAGCATGCTACTTGCTGTTAGCTTGTCTGTGCCGCTGAGCTCTGCTCTGATAGTTATGAAAAGCATTTATAAACTTATGGTGGTGAATAATTATGATGCTTGAAATATAAACCTCTGCGAATTGTTTAAAATGAACTCGTTCTGTTTTTCACATTTTAAAGACGGACAAAATCAGACCAACAATCCCAAACTCTATAGACCAAGTACTTGATAGTCTTCATTTACATAGTTCAAAATGTGCTTTTCTTTGCTTTTTCTTTGCTTTTTCTTTTTTTTTCTTTTTTTTTTTTGTATAATTTGCACAAATCACATTCAGAAAACCACTTTTAAAACATGTCTAATCTGGGACAAAAACAGGATTAAACCAGGATTAAAGGATTTAACTAGGAGTAAACTAAGATTAACACAATGAATACACTGAATACACTTTTGTATCTGTTCCTTTGTATTGATTTTATAGTGAATCTTCCTGTGGCACAATGTGTTTTCAAAGTGGTACTTTTACTTCATGACACAGTACTCGTCTGTTTCTCTGCCTGTAAAAGTAGATTGCGTCAGTGTCGCCCATAGGTGCTGGGTCACATTCCACCTGCTGCTATGACACAACTTTCAGAGAGTGAAGTTTAGGGTGACTTCTCCAAAATATTCACCCACTAACGCTCACTGCTCACTCCTAATCCATCTCCAGGAACAGAGCGGAAAAAGCATTTGTGGAGGACTCTGGAAAACATCTCCTGATTGATTGAAATTGTTCTTAATACTCAGGAAGCGTTGTGATTGGTGGATTTTGTTACCGGTGCTGTTTGGGCACATTTTTCACAAATGGTACATTTTGATCGTAGCCATCAGAATGGTGAGGTAACTATGTCATGAGTAAATGTTTAGGACAATTGAGTAACATGATTGTTGTAAACATTGTGCACAGTAAAAAAGAAATCAAATAAAATTCTTCAAAAAAAAATAATAATCTATTATAAAAATGAATTATGTTTTTTATATAGTTGTTGATGAATATATGTGTCACTTAATGGAATATTATTGAGTTTATATCTTTGTTTTTGGACAATTTCGGTAACTGGGCATGGCAGTGTTTAAAGGGGCAGTGTAATGAAAAATAAATTTAGTCTTCCTTGGCTATAAAGTTGTTCCTCATGTTTTTTTTGTTTGTTTTTTTTGCTTACATTTGGCTCATTCCTTCCTGTTGTTTTTTGTTTTTGTTTTTTTTACTTACATGTGGCTCTCCCTGTATAAAGATAAAATAATAAAAAACAATGTTCTTAACTCCGCCCACTGCACCTATTCCCTCCCACTTCAGGAAGCACTGACCAGTTCAGTCGGCACTTGTTTATTTATCAATATTGCTCCATTTTTATGCTGAAACTAACTCAAAGTTGCAAAGTTTAAAGGCGTTCTGTGTAAACGTTCTTTACATGCCTGAAATATTCCACAATATAGCTTCAAACGTATCTATCGCCATGGAGACAAGCAGATGACGCCACAGTTGGAATGCAGGTTTTTCAAGGCGTTTTTGATCAATAAAAATAATATTAAAGCAGTTGAGTAAATGCAAGATATATGTTTAATGCCATACTGCGGATCAAATTCTAAATAAAACCAGTGAAGTCATTTCTTTAACTAAATTAAATCGAAAATCAGATACTAATTGATGCTGAAACTATTGAAACTAGACAGAAATGAGCCTGAATATCTTTAAAATGATCTTGAGCTGCATCAGAACAAGTATAAGACAGACACATAGACTATTATTTTAAGCTATATAACTGCACTCTCCTGTTAATAATCAGTCTGCATCAAAACAAATGTATGTAAAATTTCTGGCACTGCCCTGAATGTTCCACTGTATGGCATTAAAAATATCTAATTTGCATGTATTCAATTAAAATGCTTGAAAATGCATGCATTCTTACTGAGAGCACGGTTGCTTCTCCACAGATCTGATCCGTAAGTTGGCCTGGTGGCGTCACCTGCTCCATGACAATAGATGACGCGATTGACGGATAATGCTATACTGTGGAACATTATAAAAAACCCAATTGCACTTATGTTTCTTTTTTTTTTTTTTTTTTAAGAATGCAGAGAAGAATGTAAAATCTAAAGGTGAAATGAGACGCCCCCTGTAGACAAAAAAGTGGATTCTCCAGAAAAAAATATAGTCTGGAGTTTTGCCCTAATTCTGGAAATTCAGTATTGTACTTTTACCTGTTCCACTGCAACCTTTTTTTTTTTATTTTATTTAAAAAAATTTTTATCAATTATTCAGTTAATAAAAAAAACACTACTTTATCCTAAAACATGCACAGGCTAATCCTCCTATAACCAAAATAGTGACTTGGATGGGTCAAATGCAGAGGACAAATACGATTAAATGAATAAATAAATAAATGAATGCATTTATTAAAGAAAATGTACACGTGCTAAATATTGAGCCTCAAAACATATAGATATGAAGGAGTGGATATAGTAATAGTCGTACAGTCCTGACCTCAGAGCTCTGACCGTGTCCCGTCTCCTCAGGCTCGTCCCCCTCCCTCTCCTCTAAGAAGCCCCGCAGTGGAGGGCTCTTCTCCAGCCTGCTTTGCTGCCTGTGCCGGGACCAGCCGGAGCCTGCGCCCGTCAACAACAACGCCCCCCTGCTGGTGGAGGAGAACGGGACGGTGTCTAAGGTACTGTGTTTTATATATAAGATTTATTCTGAATTAAAAACGTTGTACATGATTGTTTGATGATGCTGTGGTTTTAGTTGAATGCAAAGTACATCATCTATACCAGGTCTGTTTGTTTATTTATTTGTTTATTTGTGTGCACAGATCCAGGTGAAGCCGCTGCTGCCTCCAGTCAAGTCCAAAGACTCGGGGAAGATCTGTGTGGTCATCGACCTGGACGAGACCCTGGTGCACAGCTCTTTTAAGGTGCACGACACTATAGTCAACATTTTGAAGAAGGATTTATTCATGTTACATATTAACTGGTGGCTGAGAGGCTAAGCACTCACATCAATAAGTTTCTGTGTTTGATTCCTGAGCATGATCCGTGCGCTCCAGCTCAGATTGTCCTGATTTAGACCAGCTCAAGATCGAGAGATTAGTCCCCAGGCTCATCGTGTTGTTGTTTTGGGCGTTCCCTTTGTCATATTTAAACCTTTCTAAACTACAACTACTAAAATAATATAATGATAAAAAGAAGAAAAATGGACTTTCAGAGTAAAAAGTATTTTTGGAAAACTACAAACATCTGACTTATAATGTGAGTTTAACGTCATTAGGACAAAACATTCAATAATACACAAAATGGTATTTTCAGTGAATAGACCAAATAAAATCATCATGTTGTGGATTTTCAGAGAGAAAATTTGATTTTCAACCCCTTACCCCAACTCCCAGCAAAAAAACAAAACATTAATGGTTCATTTATGTTCTATTTATTGAAGATGATTGAAGTGCATTTTGTGTAGTGCATGTGACTAACTAGAAGAATACATCACTGTTCTTTTGGTCATTGCTGATTCATTCATAGTTTTGCGCTCGACATGTCTCACAACATGACCTCTTAAACATGTGATACTGTGCAAAGTTAATAAGAAATACACCCATTTTAATCATCAAAACAGTGAATATGCCAAAAGTGTTGCATAAACAAGCAGCAAAATTGTAGCGTTGTCATAAAATATACAAAAATACTTTCCATACATTCCAGACAATTTAAAGTCTAATTTAATGTTCCATTTTACTGATATTAATTCGTCTTGTCTATGAAAATCTGTTATTGTCACTGACCTAATAGATTAATGTATTGGTATAATTAAATAAATTTACAACAGAGTATTCTCATAGCGCCCGCATAATTTATTTTATTTAAGTGTCCCTTATAAAGTCGGAGCATTTCAACATTAAGGATGTAATTTTATGAGAATAAAGTCATAGTCCTACAAGAATAAAGTCATAATATTACGAGAATAAAGTCGTAATTTTAGGAGAATAAAGTTGTAATGTTACGAGATTAAAGTCGTAATTTTATGACAGTATAGGCTGCTGTGCATGAATGAATAGACTTGTGCGTTATGTGTTATGGAGAATTTGGAGCATTTTGTTCAAATAAATAATCTACTAAATCTACTCTATTCAGTGTAACTTCTAATTTCTTTGTCATACGTAAATATCAGTAGCTATCCTTATTCTCTCTAAAGCCTCACTGTGTAACATTTCAGCCAATCAGTAGACTAAAATAAATGCATGCAATAAATGTTTGAAGTATTACATAGTGGGGCTTTAATATACGGCTTCTCCAATATGCCGCTTCAAAAGTATAGTCAAAAAAATTAAAATAAATCAATAATACAATGAAATAAAATATAAATAAATACCTAAATGCACAAATGATGTAAAATTAACTTTCATTATTTATCTTCCGCAGCCTGTGAACAATGCAGATTTCATCATTCCTGTGGAGATCGATGGAACGGTGCACCAGGTACGACGGCTGCGCTCAGGATTTAGAATTCAGAGTTTTATTTAAAGGATTGTGAAGTTGAATGACACTTCGTCTGGGGCCGAGCCTGGTTCAAGTAATCCAGGATAGGTTTGTTCACTGCAGCTCAGCCTATTCCGGATGACTTGGTTCAGGAGCGATGCCCCCTAGCACCGCTGAGGAGAACTACACACTACAGTACTACATGTTTACACTGTTGATTTTATTTTATTATTTTTTTTCGGTGTATAGATTTTGCTTTTAGTTAACAAAAGTTTCAATCTGCATTATTTAAGCTGAAATTTCTGACTTTCAAACTCTACCCCAGCAGCCAGGTGTTTGGAATCAGAAACACCTGGCTGTAATCAGGACGGTTCTGTGTGATGTCACATAGTACTTGAAATTGCAGTGGCCACTGGAGGCAGCACACACTTAGTTTTTGACTTTTTGAACACAAAGCTGCAAATATACCTAGTAGTAGTACATGAAAATTGCCAAAAAGGACTAGAAAAAGTAGATAAACAATTAAAGGGCCTTTTATTACGCTATTTTCTGATTTGTTATAATGTTGTTTCCTCATCAAAAACATAGCCAGAGTTGTGTTTTGTTTCTTTCACACATGTTTAACACACAAACCCTGCATATTGAGGCTGAGTTCTTCTCTCAAACAGAAAACACTCTGTTCCACTCTGTTAAACTCCATACACCTCCATTAGAAACATTGTTATCTTGTAAACTACCTCTTCATGACATCACAAGGTGGAACAGACCATTTTGAACTTTGCAGATGTTTGAGTAATCCTTTCTTACTGTCTGTCTACATGTATGAATGAAACAAAACACAACTCCAGGTATGTTTTTGATTCTGTAACAACATTTTAACGTGCCTTAAATCTCACAAGAGCCACTTTTGCGTAAAACAGACCCTCAGTGTGAACAGCATCGCAAAAACTCAGCCGATACACAAGACGTGAATGTTGGGGCCCCATAACTCCACACCCATAAAACATGTACTACTTAGACTTTGAAATGTTCTCCACCCTGCTCTTGTTGTCGTCACTGCTCTGGTTGAATAAGAGCAGTAGTATCAGTATCAGTAGTTCTCAGTAGCCGCAGTAGCAGTAGTATTATTATTAGCATTAGTAGTAGCAATAAATCACTATCAGTAGCGGCAGGGGTGGAAAGCAGCTAATCACAGATACTCGCTTCACTTTAACTGAGTAGATTTTTGAGGTAATTGTACTTTTTAGAGTAGATTTTTAAATGTGTACTTGTGCTTGAGTATAATTCTAGTCATGTAGTTACTTTTTAAATCGTCCAAACTATGCAATTCACGCTTGTCTCTGCTACTTTCTACACAAACAAACACTTAACAGTATCGCCTGCTCTGATTGGTCAGACCTCAGAGAATATGCACATTGTAGTTCAAAACAATCTTACACTTTTTAGATTTTTTTTGTATTAAATCGTGACCTAAAATGTGTCTAAAATTGCATTAAAAGTAACTAGTACACATGTTGTATTTTTCATGCGTACTTTTTACTTTTATTCCAGTACAATTTCGGCAGCGGTACTTGTAACTGAGTACATTTTTAGACCTTTTATGACCTTTTAACTTGAGTGAAAGGTCACGGCTGGTACTCTTTCCACCACTGTTGTAGTATCAGTATCTTTAGTTCTTAGTAGCAGCAGCTGCAGTATTTGTATGATTAGCATTAGTAGCAGCAGTATATCAGTAGTAGCAGTGGTAGTAGCAGTAGTAGTAGTAGTAGCAGTGGTAGTAGTTAGTTAGTAGCAGTAGTAGTGGTAGTAGCAGTAGCAGAGTTAGTAGCAGCAGTGGTAGTAGTAGTAGCAGTAGTAGCATTGGTAGTATAACAGTAGCAGTAATATTATCAGTTTTGGCCGTGCTGTATCTTGTGTGACTCTGGATTCCTGGCGCAGGTGTATGTCCTGAAGCGACCGCACGTGGACGAGTTCCTCAAGAGGATGGGCGAGCTGTTCGAGTGCGTGCTCTTCACTGCCAGCTTAGCCAAGGTACGCTAATAAACCAACCCCCTCGGAGCTACTCGCTAACGCTGTGGAATGTGGATGCGCTGCCATGTGTACGCTAAACCTACGGCAGACGCTACTGTACTCTGGACTTTTGAACCTTGTAAAAACTTGCATTGCTGATTCACTGGTTTGCATGATATTTGAATTTGAAGATTGCCGTCTCACGTGTTTCAAAATGTTTATGCAGGTAAAAACTTAGCTCCAAGCGCGTATGATTAGACAGCTGACTTCAATAAAAAAAGCTTAACATAATTACATTTAAGATATAATTAAAAAAAATAGGGAATATTTTTATAATAGTATCTGCTGCCTGTGTCCAAACCAGGAAGTAAAATTATTTATTATGACATACACTGATAGTAATTCCAAGTGTTACCAAGAAACTAGTGTAGTTTCTATCATTTCTATAGTCCATGGGCGAATACTGGTCTATGTTTATTTATTTTGTTTATATCAGGGGTCTCAAACTCAAATTAGCTGGGGGCCGCAGGAGGCAGAGTCTGGGTGAGGCTTATCAGGTATTCCACAAAAAAAATGCCTTGTTAAAATCTTTTCAATCATCATCGCTGTTTTCAACATACTTGAGGAAATATGCCAATTCTCATGGGTTTTATGGATGTACATCGTTATACATGTTATTTGTTAAACTAAATATTGTCCTGCGGGCCACAAAATATCCTCTATCCCGAGTTTGAGACCCCTAGTTTATATGAATCCCTGTTAGAAACTAGTCTTCCTGGGGTCCATTACATAAAAAATACATCAAATATACACACAATTATTAAACAGGACTACAAAATTGAACACTTTAAAACTTTATCTTGTTAGTAAGGAATATTTCTTGTCTTACTTAGCTCTTTTTTTAAGACAAATTACAAAAAATTACAAAACATCTGATATTTTGAGCTTTTATAGCAGAGGGTAATCTATTACAATGAGTAGCAGCTCTGTACAACACTGCTGTCTGCATAGATATTTGTCCTAATACAGCTCAAGGTCATTCTAAAGCTGTTCAGGAAAGGTTCATTTCTGTCCTGTAAATGTGAGTGTGTCTGTGTTTTTTAGTATTCGTACCTGCTCAAATGACTAGTTTTGATTCTAGTTTTAGCATCGATTAGTATCAGATTTTAATACTTTTGACAACCCTACAAGCAGCTATAATCTGAAGTACGGGCCATAAACTGTCCCAAAACATTAGTTATGATCAGACCGTTAATAAATCATAATAAAATAATAAATTGCAACACTGTTATTTTGTTAAACGTTTAAACCAGGGCTGTCCAAACTATGGCTCAGGGGTCAAATGCGGCCCTCAGACCAATTTTTGTTGGCCCTCATGCCTCCTTCTAAACTGGCCCAATTGATCAGGAAGTACTTTTTACGACAGATTTTACTGCAAATTACTACAATTGAAGTGATTCTACCTCTATAACCTGAGTAACATCACGTTGCATTGTGACACAGACCTAAATATAATCGTCCATGTCTTATTAAACGTACAATGTCTCTGTCAAACCTGTGTTAAATGCACTATTTGACTCGCTGTATTGACACTGGTCTGTGGCCCTCAGCTTCAAACATGTTTCAGTACACGGTCCTCAGTGAAAAAAGTTTGGACACCCCTGGTTTAAACTCTCAGAAAAATGTCGTTATGCATAAATTGTCCCTGCATTTTGGATGGAATTTTCAGTGTTTATTACATAGGTAGACAACTCACTACTACTTCCTGTATTTTCTTTTCAACCTTCTTACACAAACTGCCATTTAAGTGACGTAAAACTGATAAATACTTACCACATGTACTACCCCACCAAACCAGGCCGTACTTATAAAAACCTGTCACACGTCTCTTCTGTTAGTATGCAGACCCAGTATCGGACCTGCTGGATAAATGGGGGGCGTTCCGCTGTCGTCTCTTCAGAGAGTCCTGCGTGTTCCATCGGGGGAACTATGTGAAAGACCTGAGCCGACTGGGACGAGACCTTAACAAAGTCATCATCGTGGACAACTCCCCCGCGTCCTACATCTTCCACCCGGACAACGCCGTGAGTACCAGGCGCATCACACTGTGGCACTTTACTGCTAGGGACGCACAAACGGGCTCCTGGGCCAGCTCCAGAAGATCGGTTTGGTCGATAAATTGATGTGATAATGCTCTTTACTGACCTGATCTTGCTTAGGATGTCCCCATATCGTCTAAACGTTTTTTCACGCAAAGATGTTATATAATGTAATTGTTTTGCATCCTTCAAGAACTAAATTACATAAGTTATATTGTATATTGATTGAGTTTTAGGGAAATTATTGCTATTTTCACTCTTTGCTCTGTATTGGCACATACTGAAAGTCTCCAAACATCAATATCAGAACTGAAAAAGTTGCATCAGTGGATTCTTAACTCCTATTAGTGTTATTGAAAATCAGATGCTAATCGATACTAAAACTGGTGTTCAAACTAGATAGCCATTTGAGCAAGCATCGATACTGCAAAAAAACACATTAACAGGACAAAATTTGAGCTTTTTTCATTTCATTTTGAGCTTTATCAGAACTAGTATAAGATCTCATGGTAACATAAAGAACGTACTATTATTTTGTGTGTGAAAATTGCATTCTGTTACTAAAAAGGAGCATGTTGTAGTATCTTAATCGATATCGAGTATTGCTGTCGAAATCTAGATTGGAATTTTAGGACTGTGACAATGCTAAGTTAAACATTTGTGACGGTTCATGCCAGAGGGTTGTGTTAGCCTCGTAAATGTACATGTGCTTTACATGTGATAAGGCCCGTGTGGAGTCACAGTCAGGACACAACAGGATCAGTGTGTGCGCTTTATGTATATGCTGTTATATACTTTGCCCTTTGTTTTCTATCATTCTGGTTTTTTTTATTTTTTTTTTACATTCACACCACTTTTAATGTCACATGTGCAAGTCATTTGTTCCACATTGCACAGTGCACTAAATAAACCTTTAGCACATGGGGCAGTTGGATGTAGAGTATAGTTCTCTGACGTTATGATGTTGTTGTTGTATAGGATGTGTACAGATTGTCCAAGTATGATTCATAATAAAAGAAAAATTCAATCGCTGTTGGGCACTGCCTTGTATCTGTCTGAAAGGGAGGAGCTAACTACGCTGTCCCTTTCAGACAGATATAACATATACTCTAACATATACATATACTCTTGTCCAGTACTTGTGTCTCATGTAGTATGTTTCTTGATTAGGATCTTTTGCCTCAAACCGTTACGTCGTTGATGATGGTGTTTTAGTCGACCAAAATTTGTGTTAGTCAAGTTATTATTCATTTAGATCACATGTGTCAAACTTAAGGCCCAGGAGCAAAATCTGGCCCGCCATGTCATTTTATGTGGCCGCGACGGTAAATTAAAATGTATGACTGTCTTAAAATGTCAGTTTATCAGTAGATAGGCACAGTCATAGATATATATATATATATTTTTACATCTATGCAAATTGGCCCTCAGTGAAATTGAGTTTGACACCCCTGATTTAGATTATGAGGATTTATATGGTACAACAGCAGATGCTAGTGAGTTGACTGAAGATTTTATAAAACAAAACAACAAAAAAAGGCAGATTAAACTCATGAGTCACAGATTTTAGTACTTTTTTCTGCATAAATTGTTTTTGCATGAACTCCCATGTAGGTGTAGTTTCGTTTTTTAGTCGACTAATTGATCAGCCCATGTCTTTAGTCGACCAAGAATTTTTGTTTCGGTAACTACGGACCTAGTTTTCTGATGACAGTGTATGTTTGTTGTTCAGGATCTTGACTACAGTCTTACCTCATGTAATGTTAGTCCTTTAGGATCTTGATTAATGTCTTGTCTCATATGTTTGTCGGTTATGATCTTGAGTAGACCTGTCATGATAACAGAATTTGAAGTATGATACATAATATTAAAATCACACCATGAAGTAGAATTGTCCCAAAATGTATTCTTAATGTGCAGTATTGTGAATGCAACACTTGCGTAGTTAGTTTGTATCTATAATGAGTCATAGTAGTTCATAATTCAACCTTCTACAGCTCAAATCTCATCGTAGAACAGAAAAATAACCACAATTTTCCCACTAGCGCAAAGAAAAAGTGCCCACGATAAATACTGACCCCAAAAAAGTATTGTTCCATCTGTGATTATTGAGTTTTGTCCTAGTATTTTAGGATCTTGAGTATGATGTTTGATGTTTGTCAGTTATAATCCTGTACAGTCTTGTTTGATTGATTGTTCTTTATAATCTTGAGTACAGCCTTATCTAATACGTTTCTTGTTTAGGATGTTAAGTACTTTGTTGTGTCATGAGGTGTGCTTGTCCGTTGGGATCAATAGTTCAGTCTTATCTTAAGTAGTATGTTTGTTTGTCTGTCAGTTTATAAGGATCTTGAATACAATCTGATTTTGTATTTGTCTGTTAGGATCTTTCTTGACGGTTGTTTTTCTTTTAGGATCTAGAGAACAGTCTTGTCTGGTGTTGTTTTTGTTTTAGGATGTTTTACAGTCTTCCTAGTTAAGATGTGGAACACAGTCTTGTTGGAATATTTGTCATTAAAACCTTGAGTATAGTCTTGTCTAAATATGTTTGTCATTTAGCATCGAAGTACAACTTGTCTGATGGTTTATTTTTCTTGTTTAGGCTCTTGAGTGCAGTCTTTTCTCATGTCGTATGTTTATCGTTTTCGTTTGTTGTTTGTCACTTAGGATTTTGAGCACAGGTTAGGATCTTATCTAATGTTTTTTCTTTTTAAGATCTTGACTATAGTCTTGTCTGATGTTATTTTTGTCCTTTAGGGTTTTGAGTGCATTTCTGCCTAATATGTTTGTCGTTCAGGAACTTGAACACAGTGTTGTCTGCTGTTAGACTTGTCTGTTCCTGATCCTTAGTCCTGAGTCTGTGGCGTCTTAAGTCCGTGGCGTTTTAAGTCTTCTAGAGTCCAGTCTTGTCTGATTATGTTTGTCACTTAGGATCTTGAGTACAATTTGTCTGATGGTTTATTTTTGTTTAGAATCTTAAGTACAGACAGGATCCTAACCAACAAACAACAAATGGAAACAATAAATATACTACATGAGAAAACGACTACTCAAGACCCTAAACAAAAAACAACCATCAGTCTTTTTCATGTAGTACGTTTATCATTTACATTTGTTATGTTTGTCAGTTAGGATCTTGAGTACCATCTGCTCTTATGTTTGTTGGTTAGGATCCTGTCTGATGGTTGTTTCTGTTAGATTCTTGAGTACAGTCTGGTCTGATGTTATGTTTGTCAGCTAGAATCTTTAGTATAGTCTACAACTCTGGCAGTCAAACGTCTTGCTAACGTGCGGCTAGCAGGTTAGCCATGTCCATTTATATATCCAGTCTATGGTTGAATACAGTGTTGTTTCAGGAGGTATGTTTGTCATTTAGGGTCTCAAGTACAGTCTTGTAAGGTGGTACGTTGTTTAGGATCTTGTACAGACTTGTCCAGCGTTTGTCGGTTAGGATCTTGACTAAAATCTTGTCTCATAGTATGTTTGTCCTTTAGGATCTTGATTAATGTCTTGTCCAAAACGTTTATCAGTCAGGATCTCTCGCCTGATGGCACGTTTGTCTTTCAGGTTCCGGTGGCGTCCTGGTTTGACGACATGTCGGACACGGAGCTGCTGGACCTCATCCCGTTCTTCGAGAAGCTCAGCAAAGTGGACAACGTCTACACCGTGCTCAAGCAACAAGCCACGCCCCCCAGCTAACCACCCGGAACTACACCGCCACCCCAAGGCAGACCACAGCAACTACAGGCTCCTCACTGCCACGAAAAAAAACACCCTCACAGCTGTCCGCCATCTTGGAGCCTTACGTTGTAGACTGCTCATTTTAAACGCCTACATTTTTAGTTGTTACCAGCTAATTCTGGACTGGTACTGATTGCTGAAGCTAACGGTTTTGACAAAATGGACTGAGGGAGTTTTTGTTTTTTTTCCACAAAGGTTTACATGCAAAAAAAACTTGGAAGATTTTTGGAACCTTTTGGAAGAGCATTAAAAAATCACACTATATTTTAAATTCGGGGTGCCTTTTAGCGATTTTTAATGTGGAAAAAATCAGTGTTAACACGATCGGATCTACAATTGGACAGCACTTTATGAGAAAATTGTGCCTTGTTTTGCGTAAGAATGAACCAAGATGGCCGCTGGTGCCTGCAGTATTTGTGACACTACATCAGCACCCAAAGCAGCTGCTACAGGTTTTGGATTATCTCCGTGCCATGTTTTTGGTGAACATTTTGGGGACCACGGCTCTTCTCCCCGTGTCCGAGCGACCGTGGGGCTAATGTGCCTTCACTGTGGAGTCTTTCTAAAGCTACAGACGAAACTTGAACTACCCCCGAACTGAGAACAGAGGAGACGTGACAGTTGGGGCTTGGACAGTAGAAGCAAAGTGATCCAGGATTTCTAAAACCTCCTGAAGACCTAGCGCAAAACTACAGATTTTAACTATTTTTATTGTTCAAATAGGTTAGGTTCACATGGCATCACAACATTGTAGAATTTCAGAAAACTGAGCTGGACCGGGCAGGATTCAATGGTAGAACTGAAATTGCTGTTTGTCAGATTGGCACAGAGATATTAACCATAAACCAGATCAGCAGTTTTTGTTTCATGCGGATAGCCCCACGAAATACAAAGTTCAGCGTGTTCTTTGTCAGTGTAAATAAACAAAACTAAAAAGTGGTGCCATTTTTCAAAAGCCAAGGGCGTGATTGTTGTCTGTTGAAAGGACTTTAAGCCATGAGATTAATATGGCAAGTTTGTGGAGCCAATCCCAAACAAATAATGATCAACATGTGTGGATTTCTATTTTGGATATTTCTGTCAAAAAAGGTAGATGTCCCATAGTGTTATATATAGACCCCTGCCTTCCGTCTGAAATTATGGCTATGATTATGAAATTCTAAAATGTGAACCCAACCTTTTTGCCTTAGATTCTGTCTCACTAGCCTGGCTTGTCATGCATCTTTCTTATTGTACTGTATTTCTGGTGTGATCACTTATAAAAAGGTCCTATAATGCATTCTTCCTGCACCAGTTACAGCCAACATCAAGATATCTGCAACGGTCAAAATGGTAAAATTTAAGTAGCCTGAGAGTTGTGTAGAGAGGCAGGAGTTTTGCAGGAGTCGTTTATTTACCGTCAGTACGGAACTCGGAGACATGAACACTCAACATGTTGTGATATTGTCCATTCAAGTCTGCCCATGCTTCCATTGTAGGGAGCATTATAACCTCTTGGTACAGTAGTGCAGTTTCCCTATCAGATCTGAGCAACAGACTTTATTAGCATGTCAAGAATGCATTTCTAAAAGCTGTTAATGTGTGAAAATGGTTACTTCTAACAGTTAAAATCAAACAATACTGATAATTGAGGTGAAAGAGGAGCAGCAGCTCTACTCCAAGCTCCTAATGTGTAATGGTGAACAAGCTTCGCACATTGGTTAGCTACGCAGTATAGCTCTAAGGCTAACTCTTGGCCGTTTCCCAGATATGGCCATCACTTCCTGCTCCTGCTGAGGACTTCCTGGATCGACTCTTCTTCTACTGTCTGTTTTTATGTTTTTAGTTCCACACTTTTTGAAGCGGTACACGTAAAACCAATGTCAGTATGTGCCACAGAGCTTCCTTCAAGAAGACTGTCGAAAGTCTGCCATGTTTGTGAACTCGCTGCTTACCCTGATGCGTTCTGGGTAATGTAGTCACATCAAGCTAAAGTGGAGTTACACTCAACGTTCTGTTTTTATTTTAACTTTGTGCGTCGATTTTAGTCCCTCGGAAGCGTTGACAATATTTAGACCGTTGTGAATGAAATGGTGGATTTCACAAGCAAAAACAAAAATTCCACCATAAGAGTTATAACATTATTTTTCTATATTTAACTAATTGTCAATCAAATTAGCATGTTCCTTTTTTTTTTCTAAATAATTACCGAATTAATTTTTTTGAGTGAATTTAATGTATATAATGTTATGAAAAATGGTTACTTCATGTTTGATATCACAAACACCAGCAAAAAAGTAAATATTGATTCATGACAGGGTAAAAATGACAAAATTTGAAAGTCAAATCTAAAAACATATTTATAGGCGCCATGTTGTCACTAAGAGCCCATCTTGTTCCGCTCACACATTTAGTAGGTGTGTATATTTTGTTTTGCACAGTAAGAAACGCAAACAAAAGTGGTTAATATATGGATTATTCATGTTACTGTACTCATGATTGAATAGCTGTAACCTAATTTTTTGACCTGTTGTTTTATCATACCAAATTATATGTATGTGTATGTAATAATGCCATTTTCCTTCATCATAAATGCTAAATCAAAGATGGCTGCTTCATGTTGTGATTTTCATTTCTGCTCAGAGGCAAGGCCGCTCACAGAATTAATGTTTGTTGTACACACACACAGACATGGAAATAAATATCAGGTCCCAGAGAAGAACTGGAGAAGGCCTGGAAGGTAAAGGTCAAGAATCAGTGGTGTCTGGAGCGGTCATTGGAGCACTCAGGGCAGTGACCCCCAAAATGGAGGATTGGCTATAACAGATCAGACCGGGAAAAACATCTGATATTTCAGTCCAGTGTGAAAAGTGCAGTACTAGGAGCAGCAAAGATACTGCACAAAATGCTCAAACTCCCAGACCTGTGCTTGGAAAAATGATGAGGAAGAGGTTATTTATATATATTACAATATTCAAATACATTGCTGTGAAAGTCCAGTCTTATGCCGCCCCCTTGTGGTATTACACGAGTACTACAGAACAATCAATATAATGTGTGTATATATAATTTAAACTTATTCAAATATGATAAATTATGGTAAATATTTTGAATTGAAAAAAGTAAAAGGCCGCACAAGAGCTAGTACAAGTGATATGCCATTTATTTCAATATTTTCACACAAGATTCATGTTTACATCAGCTTTCCTTCAGCGTCAGTGCATTCAGAGATCAGCAATAGAACCAGTCAATCCCAAACTGAGAAATCCCACGTCCTCAAACGCCTCACCAGCACTACAGCAAAACCACACACACGATAATATACAAGGGCCGTGTACTGGGGTCCGCAGAGAGCGCGACATTAAGGCACCTGGGCAGGGAGGGCTCCACCTGCTGCTTAGGAAAAGTGTTACACATGTACAGATCACAGTATGAGGTGAAACACTGCCACAGCCCCACATTCTTCTATCTACAAAACTGCTCTAAAAAAAATTAAAGCAGAGGGAATGGAACACACGATAATACACAAATGTGAAGTGAGTATTTGGTTAAGAGCTTTTGTTTGAGAAATTCAATTCATGCATTTAAAACATTTCTTCCAGTTAGTGATTTAGTACTTGGGTCCAACATGCCACTAAATATTCAGTTACAAGTTAAAATTTTGAGTTGGGGAAGTAAATCTTGATTTAAAACAACACATCGCAATGCATTTCATTCATTCATCCATTTTAGTTTAGATTCACAACCTGTCACTCCCAGTGGTGGAAAGTAACGTAAAGTACAAGAGAAAAAAAAAGTACTGCAGTCATGTAGTACAGATACCTAAATAATGTACTTAAAGCTACCATCTGAAGTTAGATTAGCTGACCCCGCCCCGTTGTAATCTCACATAACACCACTAGAGGCCGTCTACGTTACTTCTGTCTGATAGTGTGCCATCTTTGGCCTGACTGAAGAGAGACCAGAGAGTACAGGTGAGTCTGAAGGTGAGAGGAGGGCATGAGGGAAGGGGTACTTATAGATGGTACCTTTAAGTAAATTTTACACTGTATACTTACTGTACTTTTACTTTACGACATCAGCAAGCATGTACTTTCTACTCCACTACATGTTCTAACCGGAATAAAATGATATCTTCATAGTTTGAGACCACCTAAAATTGCTTAGTTGGCTCATTACACTTAGAAAAAAGTAACATTTTTATATGCAAAACTTTTACTTGAGCACATTTTTTGCTCCTGTATCTGTACCTTTACTTATATAATCAAATGGAATACTTCTTCCACCACTGGCTATTGCACAAAAGGGGATACACTGTAAACGCACTGATTTGGAGTAATTGAAGTAGTGATTAAACTAAACAGCTGCCTTGGGGCTACCTGCCATAGAGTTTCAGCAAGTTTAAAGCTACACAATGCAACTTTTCTGATGGATGTCTGCCACCAGATCAAGTTACAAGTCAGATCTGGTGAAAGGCGATCCCACTCACAATGAGAATGCTTTGTTTTAGGTCATATATAGCCACGGAAACACTTGTAATGGACTAAATGCAAGATGGATAAGCTTAACGCTATAGTGTGTAAAATTCTAGGCACAGCAATAACATCTCCATGGAGATTACAAGCAGGTGGCGGACTCTTCACCAGAAAAGTTACAGTGTATCTTTAAAATCTGGACTAGCAAATCCTTGTATTTAGTCTTTATTTTACAATATGTTGGATAGAATGAGTTTTAACTGAATTGTACACATTAAAAACATGTAAGTAAACCGGTAGACAATCTGAGTAGTTGTGTAATTGTATGAATGACCAGAGTAGAAATGAAAACAGAGGATGTGAGGAGCAGACATCATTGGGAGCAGATCTTAAGGCAGCTGGGTTGGGTCCACCAGCTCCTCACCGAAGGTTAGAAAAGTACAAAAGCCCGTAGGGGAGGGGGAGAGCGGTCATGGGTGGCGCCACCTCTGCTCTGCTCCTCCCTCCCGCGGCGTGCTGCGTTCAGGGTCAGTCAGTGCATTCCAAACGTGTGCGCTCTCAAACTCCTCCTCTCCATCTCAGTCCACAGCATGGATGTTCAGAGTAACAATCGGAGAGACTAGGATTTGACAGAGGAGTTTTTCCAAAGTGGTTTGTGGTAGACCCAGCCTTCACCCTGCAGAGAGATAGGAAAGTGAAGTTATTTTGTGTACATGGGAAGTAATAGCCACTCAAATTGACCACAGCATAGGTTAATTCTGTGGTACAGATTCCGATATGTATTTTACTCATCTGTTGCGTAAATAATCATCTTTGGTTGGAATTGACTAAATGCTATAGCTAACGTTAAAGAGGCAGTACCAAAGTGAAATAAATTAAAATTTGTCTTGCCCCAGTACAGATGCATTGTTAAAAAAAAAAATAAAAAAACAGGAATTGAGCTGTTAGCATGCTAGTTGTTGTTAGCATTACCGTGACTTTTCTCTGAAAGTTGTTAAAAGATCTTATTCCTCACTTATGCACCCTAATTATAACTTTGGACCACCGCAAACTATTTAAAATGACCTAGTTCTATTTTTGACATTTTAAAAACAGTAAAATCATTTATAGATTTATTATGTCGTATTATTTATCACTACACTCACATTCAAAGTTCAAACTCTAAGCACAAATGAATAGTACCTCTTTCTCGAAGTATCTGGTCCTCCATGGGGTTTGGGTGTCTGCGCGATGCCTCTCCTCCGTCCTCTGCCGCTCCTCCAGGATCCTCTTGTGTTCTGTGGCTTTGTCAATGTCCTTCTGTCTTAGGGCTTCAGTTACGTGCTGCCACAACCGCCTACAGAAAAATCAAATGCATAAAAGTAGGTCATTGTCAAATAGGTTGAGTTCACATGGTAACACTCTTGAATTCCTATCGTTTAAACTGAGCTGGAGGTAAGAATTCTATGGTGGAATTTGCCGTTTAACTGTCAGATGGCAGATTTGTTGACCTGGTTTATGGTTAATATTTCTGAACCAGCTTTTTTTCAAGTGGATAGGCCCAATAATCACAAAGTTCAACGTCTTCTCTGTCAGTATAAATAAAGAAAAGTTAAATTATTTTTTCACAGTAGCTTCAGAGAGTAGTGCCATTGTTCAACTCCAAGATGTGATTGTTGTCAGTTGAAATGACTTGAATGGTAAATGGTCACATTTTTATTTAACGCTTTTCCACCTTCAAGGCACTCAAAAGCACTTTACATCAAGGAACAACTTATCCATTCACACACATTCATACACCAGTGTACGCAGACACTGGGGGCAAGGTGGGTTAAGTGTTTTGCCCAAGGACACAAAAGCATTCATCTGTGGGAGATTGAATCACACCGCCAACCTGTAAGTCAGTAGATCTGACCGCTCAACTAATTACGTTTATGTCAAAAGAAGGATTTGCATCGCCAACCTCTGGATCAGTGAACCAACTGAGCTACTGTCGCCCTTGGCCATGGAATTAACAAGGAAAATTTATGAAGCCAATCCCAAACAAATTATGATAAAGTTCGACATTTGTGCATCATAATTTTGGATATTTCTTCCAAAAACAGTAAATCTCCCATAGAGATACATAGACCCCTGCCCAATATTAATTTTAGCTCCCTTCATGTGTATTAATTACTATTGGCCTATAGAATGTTGTGATGTCGTCTGAAACCCAGCGATAGTGTTGAGTGTGTATTTCCGCACTGACCTGGACTCGGTGGGGGCCTGCTTGTCGATGGGCCTGACCAGTTTCTTGCTCACAGGCAGCCGGGTCACGTCCACCACGCGCGTATCCCCGCTCGGGTAACTGAACTCCAGAGAGCCGTTCCACTCGCCCTGCACCCGGCAAGCCACGGCGTTTGTGGAGTTGTGCTTCACCTCCGCCGTCACTCTGGAAACGCCAAACAGTCGTCAGATTTATGCTTAAGTACTTACACTTCATATACAACCACATTTCAAATAGAGCTGCTGAACTGGGCAGTGCCAGGAGGATTAAAGGGGAGAGTGAGGGGAGGAGGGACGGTGTCTGGAGGACTAAGGGGAGACGGGGGGGGGGGGGGGGGGACTAAAGGGGAGAAAGAAAAGGAGGGAGGACTGCAGGGGAGAGGAGAGATGGCACTAAAGAGGAGAGAGTGAGGGGGGAGGGCTAAAGGGGAGAAAGAAATGGGGACAGAAGGGACGGGGTCTGGAGGCATAAAGGGGAGAGAAGGGATGAGGTCTGGAGGACTAAATGGGACAGGAACAAAAGGGCCTGGAGGCCTGAAGGGGATAGGAAGGACTGGGTCTCAAGGATTAAAGGAGAGAGTGAGGGGGTAGGAAGGGTGGGCTGTGGATAAATGAGGAGCAGTGTGATTGGTCTAACATGTCAAACTCTGCCCCTACAGTCAGATGTTTGTAATCCGAAACAGCTGGGCTGTAATCAGTTGGCAGTCTTGTGTGATGTTACATAGTACTTGAAACTGCTGAAGCCACTGGAGGGCACACGCTCAGTTCTTGACTAGTTTAGTTCTGACACAAAGCTGAAAATTTAAACACTAAATCAACTTTTTTGTTACTAAACTGTATGTGGTGTTTTTAAGGTGACCAGGTCTATCAGAGTATACATCAGCTGCCTGGGATAATAAAGTTTCAGCAAAAATAGAAGGGTGTATTGCATACGAAATATTGTAAGAATCTACCCAATGTGACTTCTGTTCTGTAGCTGTCTATGAACCTGGAAGTGAACTGTGTTCACATCAGGCTGCAGTCAGCTGGAAAACACAAGGTCACGGGAGAGTGGTCATGTGATCAGTGTCAAGTCAACCAGGTTAAACAGTAACACAACATGAAAGATACTGTACTGGCAGTGCAGATTGACCCTATGTCAGCAGCAACTACATAAGTAAAAGTACTGTACTTTTAGACTGGATACTTTATACTTTTACTACATCTGAGAGCATCCATCTGTAATTTTTATTCCACTACATAAACAGGACTGAACACTTTTTGTATAGTGTTATGGAGTGTTCATGGAGAAATCATGCTTGAAGGTTTTGAGTTACTTTTGCTGACCTGAAATCAAGACAATTTGACTCAAAAAAAATGTATTAGTAAGTAAGAACTTTTACAGTTAAGTGAGTTCAATACTTGTAAAAATGTTTTTAAGGCGGTGAATATAGACATAGAAATTTTTATGTGATATTTTTATGTATTGTTTGTACACTTTTCATTTCATTGATTTCACAACAAATAATTTGATATGATAAAAATTATTGAGATAATTGGTGTAGGGTGTACATACTTGTGCAGCTTGCCCCCGTAGAAGGGCTTGGTCTGGAAGGTGATGATGGCCGAGTAGCCCGTCTTGGAGCAGTTGATGTTGACCTTCCCTCCGAGCTCCACCCAGGGCACGGTAAGGATAGAGCGGGCGTAGGCACAGGGCAGGGTGAATGTATACTCCTCCTCGTGTTCCAGCAGGTGGAGACAACCTGACAACACACATCAACACTAATGTAAGATTATGGATTTCTATCATGGACTTAATGCATTTGTAAGGCACAAGTAACATGACCCTCACAGAGAGATGGAGGCAGTTTAACCAATGAAATAAGCCAAATGAGTGTGTTTTAGGGTTGTCAAAAGTGTTGAAAATCAGATATTGACCGATACTAAAACTACTACTAAAACTAGACATAGAAATCAAAATAGAGTTTGAAATTTAAGTATGATAACACTATGGTTAAGTCCATATAACTCTGCAGCTACATTAATCTCATATATACTGTATAAAAGAGTCTAAGTGTCTCCTGACCTTCTCCGATCATGGACACCCCGATGGACATGCCCATGAACTTGCTCTTGGTCCACACGTGGGTGTTGACGCACATCTTCTTCTCTGGACACTCAGCGTAGAAGCCAGACACAGGGGGGTGATGGGACACCTGCTCAGCCACAAAGCGCACCGTGTACGCCCCATCTGGCCCAGGCTCACACTGCGACGACTGGGACGACTGGGACGACTGGGAGGACGGGGGTCTCTTGGGCACCCTCCAGGAGCAGTGGAATGTCTCTCCAATGATGGGGTTGTAGGGCTTCTTGGCGATGGCCCCCTTGCGTCCCTCGTGGAAGGAGGTGAGGTAGTACTGGACGAAGCGCACCATGCGATCCTCGGGGCTGTTGCCGTCGGCGATGGACACAAACAGGTCTGGGTGGGACATAAAGTCTGCGTACATCTCCAGCAGAGAGCGCTTCTCCAGGATGAAGGTGGGCAGCACCACCTGCAGCACACGGACACATGGGAGACATGTAACAACAGAGGCTCCTCTCTTTGGAGAAGAGATTTTACCCCCCACACAAAACTATTTTTCATATTCACATGTTTTTTTTTAGCTGATCCTCTTTAAAGTAGTAATGTATATAATTTATGGTCATTTTATAGCTGCTGGCCCTGTCCTGACAGGCCAATGGCAGTAAACAACGCCAATAACTTCAGTAGTTTTCTAAAATAAAAATAAAAATCACATGGTGAGCCAAAACTACTGCGTATAAAACACTTGAACAGTCACCATTTGAACGAGCACTTAAGTGAAATGAGTTAAATCTGTGTATCCTGCTGAGTGTGCAGTTTGGTCAGAGCAGAGTGACCCTGGGGTCAGGCTGTCTTGGACCATGTGAGGTGAGCACAGATCACTGATAAATCAGAAACCAGAGAGCTCTGATCCAAATACAAACACTCCACTGCCACACAGTGTCCAGTGTCTCCATCTGTGCCTTGGTCTCACCAAGACACAGACGGATTCCAAGGATTTCACCACACACACCCAAACACACACAAACACACACACGTGAGTGACAGGGGAATCCGCTCAGTCAGCAGTATATTCACAGCAGTTTTGCTGACAGTAGTGGAACATGTACATCAATAAAATAAAAAAGACTAACAGCGGCACAGCTGGTTAAATGCTCATCCAGCAACCTGAAAGTTGCTGGTTCAGGCTCCACCCTTGTTGTTGTGTCTCTGGGCAAAACACTACAGCCTTTGAAAGCACAGTCACGAAATAAACTTCTACATTCACTATCTCATTGGACAGCAGAAGGACTCCCAGAGAACAGCACCACTTTGTCCACACTGGTTTGCACAGCACAGACGTACCCGTGTTAGGTCCATGCCCAGCTTGAGTTGGGACAGCAGGTGCAGGATGATGCTGCGCTCCTCCTCCACAGCCCCCAGGTCCTCCTCTGTGTCTGTAAACGTGTCCTCCACCTCATCCTCGGGGTCCATCTCCTCCTGCTCCTGACATGGGCACAAACACACACGTCACCATGGCAACAAGCAGACTACTTACTACATTATTTCAGCAGAGGTTTTCCAAGTTCAGAATTGTCCGACATCTCAAACCACAGCTTTAGGTGACTGTGGCTGTAGAATGTTTTGAAGTTGATCCACATACACATAATACCCTGTACTGAATAATATACTTACTCGTACTTTTCAAATAAACTTGATAGGTGCAGATAATGTTTTTTGCTTCTAGATAAGAAAAGAGAACCTTTCTCTGTCCTACAATGAGGAAATTTCATCGTTACAACACCAAACCACAAAAACAACACTAAATGACAAATATATTGACAATGTCATACTCCCAGATGGGGGTCAAGGAGCATTTTACTCTACTGATTACACTGCACTTTACCATGAAATATTCAGAAAGTAAATTCACAAACGTTGAACCTAATCATTTCGATTCATGACAAGATCCAGGCACTCACGACATATTAACATAACATTACTACAATAACAATATTCATATCAGTCATATCAGTCTATATCAGTCATCTATAATTGTTGTGCTGTCATTTGAAGCCCAGCTATTTTTGCAAGATAAATAATATGAGAAAAATAAATTCAACTGTTTTAAGAACACTTTGAATAGAATGAAGATACTTAAGAGTAAAATAAAATATAGTACAAGTAGAATGTTGCAAATATAGAGTTGTTAAGCATGATGTCAACTGATTGAAAACCTGAATGTTTACAATTTCCTCTTTTTTTGTGACAACACAGCTCACACTAACAAGAGAGTGCAACCGTTTAAAGCTAATAAGGTTATAAATATATGGTTAAAACTGTCAGAAAGTGTACGAGGGAGGTCGAGGTAAGAAGCTAGGCTAGGCTAAGTTAGCATTAGCAGTGCCCGGTAGCTAGTCAGAGATACACACTAATGATCCTAATTATTTACACATTTGATACAATTTGTGTTTTTTTGACTGTCTCTTGTTTGGTGAATAAGGAACAAGAACAAAGCTAGAAATAAGCGATTATGTCACTTCCGTGTCCAACCAGAAACATCACAGCTGAACAACACTACAGTAGCCAATATTAACATTTCATTTGCAGTTCCTCAGCAAAAGTTCTATTTTATTCTTACTAACTGCAAGAAGCACTGAATGATCCCCTTTGTGTGGTCATCCAGTATTCATAGAACCATGGTTACATTCTTAACTTTCAGAGTCCTGCATGTCGTCAGTGTTGATAAATTCCACATATCTTCAGTTGCATTGCACAAAGTCAGTCAGGTTCAACAGCACAAAGCCTCTTTTTGAACTTAAATCCAGTCAGCTGCTACAATTTAGCTAACGAAGCATAGGTTAACGAACCAAGAGCTAATGTTTAAAGAGGAGAGAGAGGCATCTGTAGGAACACCTTTTTACGCCATCATATATAACACTTGTCTCCATGGAGTTGTTATCGCTTTGCCTGGAATGTGACACAGTATGACATTAAAAGTTATCCAGGGACACAAGCAGATGAGCAAGCAGGCCAAGTTACAGGTCAGATCTGTGGAAAGGTGACCTCATTCACAGTAAAAATGCATCATCATTTTTCAAGGTATTTTTGAGCACACTTAATGAAATAAATGTTTAATGCCACACCGCGGAACATTCCAGGTAAAGCAATAACACTGTCTACGGAGACAGACAAGCAGGTAGTAGACCCGTCACCGACGAAGTTATATAGTGCATCTCTAATTGAAAACTACAACTGAATGATGTAGGGAAAATATCGAACAGCATTTTTATAACAAATATTACAAAAAGATTGAGTTTTTCCAATTTAAAAGAGAAGAATGAATTATGAACTTCTAAATTAATCCGAGGATGCATGCACTTCAGAACATGTTTGTAGAGGTCTAAACTACAGGGTTAGCAGCTTTTATACAGCCAAAGACCCCATGGAGACACAGGCAGGGCATCAGGGACTTTAAGTTCTCTGCAGCTAAATAATTAGTTGAGTTTTATATCAGTAGATCTCCTAAAAGCAGTCCCACTCCTGTTGCCATGTGACATGTGTGACCAGATGCCCTGTCCTGGAAACAGTGAAGTGGAAATCCGAGCCTCTTCAGGGGTTACCCAAAACAACAGAGCTAACCTATTCTATCTGGGTTTATCATGTGGACATTTAAGATAGTAGGACTTTTCAATAAAGACATTGCTACTATTACTACTACTACTACTACTACTACTACATCGTACTCTACATGCACCGTTTTTAAAAAGACATCAAAATGTTCTACCATTTTGTTTTCTTAAAGTGACACTTTTATCTTTCTGGAGGCAGCATACCACCTGCATGGTTCCAAGTAAATACAAAGTTAAAAACATACTTCGGAATACTCTTCATAGAGATGGATATGGTTCATGCTACACTGTGGAACATTATAGCTAAAGGAACAACATTTCCATGGAAACCAGCACGAGTCTCTACTCCAGATCAAGTAAGACTCACGTTTGTGCAGGTAATTATTGTCATATCGTAGATTCCTAAACCATGACAAAACAAAACGGCAAGTTCTACCACCAGATTCCTACCTCATACCTCAATTCCAAATTAAAGCAATAGTATGCAACTTTTTAGCCAAAAAATAGGCTAAAATAAAAGTTTTTTTTAACATTTCTGGTTGTTTTGATTGCGCTGAAATATGTAGAAAACTGTGTGTCCTTACTGCAGCTCAACAAACTTGACTTATTTGGCCTGGAGGAGGGCCTCATCCTGCTTGTTTCCATGGAAATGTTGTCCGTTTTGTTTTGACTTTCTTTCACAGAGTCCTGCAGGTGATGAGCCACCTCCAGAAAGTTACACACTGTTCTTTTAATGTGAAATTATGGGCTTTAAATGGTGCACGGTGTAATTTTTCTAATGCCACCTGCTATTCTGCATGGACGATGTTATTGCCTTGCCATTAAACTTGTCCATCTCCGTGGAAACAAGCAAACAGACTCCATTAGGCCAAGTTACAGGTCAGATCTGTGGAGAGGCGACCCCACTCACAGTAAGTGAATGTATGTTTTTCACAGTCTTTTTTTGAGCAATAAAAACACCTCGTTCATAGTGTGAAACATTCCAGACAAAGCAACAACATCTTAATGAAGGTGGCAGATGCTCCAGCAGAAAAGTTACAAAGTGTACCTTTACTATAACCCGACATGTGACTCTGTGTGTGTATGCGTGCATACCGGTGAGAAGCAGGTGGTCTCGGGCACGCTCAGCTCCGCTCTCTCCCCCTCCAGTGGACCCTCAGCGGGGGGGAAGCTGCCTCCGTTCTTCAGAAGGTCGGGCAGTTTGGGCTCCAGCCAGTCGATTGTGGGCCCTGCGATGGATGGAACCGGGTCAGAGGCGCTCATGATCCCCGGGCCCCCCCTCCCCTCCTGAGGCCCCACACTTCCACACACACACACACACACGCTCACGCACTCTCTCACACACACACACACACACTAGGCTCCCAGGGGCCAATACTTTTACTCCTACAACTTTACAACAAGATGGCTAACCCCCAAACGGAGCAGGGGAGTGTAACGCTAGCTGAACCTGAGCTGGATCAGGAGTGTTTAAGCCACGCCTACAGGAAGCATCTCTGAGCTCTGATTGGCTGTTGCACCTTGTATACCCAGGGGATATTTTATGCATGTTTAGAAGGCGGGCGGACCTAATTCAAATTGACCTCGAGAGCGTAATCTGATTGGGCGGTCTGTGGAATGGGACTTAATGAAATATACATTGCGTAACCAGATCTGTGGACAAGAGCAGAGACACTAGCCGGGTCTTTTCGTGTTACAAATCATCAAAAATCCCCAAGTCCCACCTAGCTTTTGGTTGCTGACCTGTATTCCAGTCAAACTTAAACCCCGATTGTAGCTACAAGCAGCTAACTGTAGATACTTAAGCAACCGGAGATCTGATTACCGTGGTGACAGGTGTTGAGAATAGGTACGGCCTCCCATCAATAATGCATCATAATTCCACTGTCCGGAGCTGCCAGGCTAGATGTGGACAAAGAGACATGTCCACCGCAAAAGGTTGTACCGTATAGATTTAGGTTTCTCATGTATTATTATTGTTCTTTTAACAGTGGATTTATATAGGGCTTTTTTGGCGGGAATGCCAAAAAAAAGGGGGGGGCAAAAAGGTACATATGGTAGTTTTACATATTAGATTGATTAACTAACCTAACAACAAAATGAATTAAAATCCCAATAATAGCTAATCTAATTAGGTCAATGGTAAAAACCCACCCACTGTATTTGATATTGTAAAGTGTTAATTTAAAGGTGCAATAAGTAACATTCTGGTGGACAACGTAACACCTTCTTGTCTCCATGAAGATGCTATTGTTTTGCCTTAAATCAGGGGTGTCAAACACATTTTCACCAAGAACCACATTAGGAAAATGTCTGCCGTCAAAGGGCCAGAAGTAAAATAAATGTAACTACTTTTTAAACTTGTTAATTAACCGTTTCTGTATTTTTTACTTATTCAAGATACAAATATTGTATGTGCATTTGCAAAGATGTAAAAAATATGTCTGTGTAACTGCGTATCTCCTGATAAAACAACATTTTAAGACCATCACACCTTTTAATTTATCCTGCCGAGGGCCACATAAAATGATGTGGAGGGCCACATTTGGCCCGCGGGCCTTGAGTTTGACACATGTGCCTTAAATGTTTCGCAGTATGTCTATAAATTCAACCACAGAAGAGACAAAAGGTGATGCCACAAGGGAAAGATACAGGTCAGATTTGTGGATAAAGTTTAATGTAATTCTATCAAATATTCCAGAAAAGGCAATAGCATCTTCATTATAGACCCTCCAAAGAAAAGTTACATACTGCATTTTTAAATTTGTGGTATTTTTTTCCCTTGTGGTCACAGTTTCAGTTGTGCTGGGGAAACAATGCAGCTCTCACAAAGTCCCTTCTCCAGACCTTGGTCAGGTGTAACTAACTGGAGGATTAGCCAGCTGCACATGGTTTATGCTGAAGAGAGAACATGGTGTACCTGGAGGTAACAGATCCAGTCACAGGGAGAACATGCAAACTCTGTGCCAAGGTCCAAGCCATTAACACTAACACAAAAGAGCTAGCCCTACACTGATTAATCTTGGTCTTCTCAGCTACAGATGTCATTATCTGTGTTTAGTTTTTGGCTTTAGATTGGTTTTAGATTATTTCCAAAATATTTCTGATTCATTTATAATTAATTTCAAGTTCCACATTGTGATGTCATGTGGTAATACAGGAAGTGCTCCACTGTGTTTTTAAACTTCTTAAACTTTTACTAGAGTCATTTAGATGAATCCACCCCTGGAACTGCCAATCTCTACTAAACCAAAGGTAAAAGGAGCTGTCAACGTGAAAACTACCCATTCATGACATATGACACCACAAGGTGGAACAGAGCATTTTGAGCTTTTGGAGATGCAGCCAGATAATGATGATAATAAAGGATTTTTCAAACAAACAACACATATTTTTGATGAGGTAACATTATAACATGGCTTAAAACTCACAATAATCCATTTTGTGTAATCTAAAACACAAAAAACTATTTACAAATACATGTTTTTTGTAAAGCATGTGTACCTCCGAGCGCCCCTCTGTGGCGGGCCAGCTGCTGCAGGTGCAGGATGTGCAGGCAGTCGTTGAGGCAGCTCATGGTGGCCATGGAGGTGGCTTTGAGCATGAGCAGGTCCTGGTCCAGAGGGGAGAGTCCTGGGGATGTGGGCAGAGCCTCAATGCCCTCCAGAAGGTCCCTGTGCTGCCCATGCGCTTGGCTCATCATCTGGACACACACACAGCAAGGTAACGGTAGATCAGAAAGATTTTTTTATGGGATAAGTGTAAAAAAGTCTCAACTTCATTTGTTTAACTCTTTAAAAGGTACGAAATGCTAAAACAATGCTATTGCACTAAAACTAGCATCAAAACAAGATACTTATTTGAGCAGATATGGACACGAAATTTTACTTTTCCTGAACAGTCAGAGCTAGAACAAATTTTCATTATAACAAAGAAATTACTATGATTTTTTGTTGAAAATGACAATTGACCTATTTCTATACTGCAATAATGATTCTAGCATCAAACCTATTCCTTAGTATTCAAATTTTAGTATTCTGACAACACCAAATTACTACTATACCAACTAGAAAGAACAGGATTTGCTGATCACAGAAACCCTTTCAAACTAAACTGTATTGGCTTGGACAGATGAGCGGTTTCATGTGTGTTGTTTACATGGCGCCTCCACAGATCTGGTGTCTATATTAAATGTACCTCACCTCAGGTTCTGATTACACTGTCCGAGCGCTCTACCCAACACCTGCACAAGGGCATTCTAACCACTGCCTCTGTTCTTAGACTACACACAGAGCAGCAGCTAGGTCAACGCGTCTCCTCTGCTCTCAAATACTCTCAAAATACCGCTCATTCATTATAGACTCAATTGTGGAAAAAATACCTCCCTCTAGTGGCCGACGTGCACAGAGATCTGGGTCACTGATAAAAGTAGGGTGGTGTATCGTGATGGTATTTCAAGCATGAGCAGGGTTCGAATGGCATTTACAATATACCCTTGTGATGCAGTTGTACGCATCCCATCACATCACTACAAGTTCAATTTCTTTATTTTCTTTGTTGTGGATCACGTGTCCACACTTGTGCCCTTTGAGATTAAACAAATGAATTAAATATCATCTCATCAAGAAGTAGAACCAATTCAAACTAATTTAAATTGTATGAGTGATAAAAGCCAAGAGCATGAATGGTGGCTTTAAAGAAACTGAATGTAAATTTGCATTTTAAATTTCATAAAACTATCTGTGTCCCCAAATATGAGGTAAACAGTTTCAAATCAAATATAGCTTGACTGTGTCCTCTACCTGCAGGTGAAAGCTCTGGCAACACTGGTTCAGTTGTTAAATAATACCTTTTTTTTTTTTTTAAACAGTAAGGGCGCCGGCTGCATACAGCCGATTTAATTAAACATTTAAACATACAGTTTAAATTTATCTTTTGAATGGTCAAAAGTCCCCAAAAATGGTGCCTATAATCAGGAAGCATGAATAATTCAAAGGGTATGATTTATAGTCAGTGGCAATGGCTCCCACTGGTAGGCATTACCTTTTTTATTGGCTTACTGTGAGCAATTAGGCTTAACCAGTAAGGTCATGTTACTGCTACAGAAGTCGTTTCATATACTTGTGCGTGCGTTTGTGATAAGTACCCACCTCCTTGGCATCAAGCAGGTGATCTGGGAGTAGGGACCTCTTACTGGAGTAGAGGGTGGAGCCTTTGGCTTGGGACCATTGGAACATGGAGGAGGAGGGGTTCTGGCTGGGCCTCCTCATGGACATGGGAGAGCTGCCACTGCCCTGAGACGCCATGGAGTAACTGCGCGACTTCGGAGGAGGGTTACTCTGGAAAAACAATAATTAATGAAGAAGGCATTAGTCATTTACAGCACATGTTTAACAATAACAAACTAATCTCATTTCGAACTAGTCGAGGGGAGTGGCATTGGGAGCAAACTTTTTCTAAAATACCTTCAAGTTAAATCAGCGATCATTTCCACCAACAAAAGTGCTTCTATCAAACTGCACTTTCCTCCAATGGTATTAGAATCAATCTATATAAATGCAACTTCAACATAAAAGACCTCTCAAGAATTTACAGATTGGCTCTTGCACAATGTGCTAAAATCAATAAATCTTGACAAATCAGGCAGTGGACAGGAAGCTGTTTAGAAGCGTAAAAAAAACTTTACCAAAGGACACTTCTGCTTTTAAAAATGTACGTCTTTGTGTGTCAATGCTAAGGCTAACTTCTATTATAATGTTAAATGTAACATAATAACAAAATTCAATTTGTTCTAAGAATGATCCAATTATGTTTATGTGAAGATTATTTCAGTCAGTGGCATTATTCAGATATTTGGTTCAGAAATTTGCATTAGCGCCGACATGCAACAATGTACCTTTGTAAACGGTGTTCTTCGGTGAAGTTTTCCTTGCATTTCTAAAGTGTTTAACATGTTGTCAGTGACATCCACCTACAGCTCCCTGTCCATTGCCTGATCTGTCTTATTGATTTTAGCATGACATAGACACTACGTCGGATATGGTCGAGCCTACTGTCCCTCTGATTGGCTCAGTGAAGTTGGAACTAGTCGGCTACGATTCTGCACTGTCAGACAAATCACTTTCAATACCATCAAACAAACTGGAGCAAGATCTATCAATCACTCCCAATGGCAACTTCTGGACTCAGGTTATCCAGAACACCTAATGCATGACTAACAACACAAACGTCCAGCTAATTCAGTACAAGATTCAACACAGAAGCCATTACTCTGATCACAGGCTGTTTAAAATGGGACTCTCCTCAGACACATGTACGAACTACACTCAGAACACATCCAACACTTACATTCATGCTCTCTGCACTGCCCACCCACCTCAACTGTTTTGGGAAAGTGTTGTAACATCATAGGCAGTCACATTATGCTGGCTGGTGACAATTCTCAACACAGCATACCCAGTTCCAATTATAGAAGAGAAGAAGACCATCCTCATGAATTGGAAAACCGAGATACACACAAACATTGCACATTGGAAAAACCCTTTCATGGATCACAATCTCGCCCAAGCAGAACTAATGAAACAATGATAGAACTCCTCTCTGCCTGGACTCCACTCATGTCATTATTACAAATTACTGCAGCATAACCTCTTCCTTTTCCTGCCCGCTCTCTGTTCTCTCTCTTTATCTCTGCGCTACCATAACAGTAACTCACACCATCAAATATATATAGTTCCATGAGGCTGACAGGGTCCTGATGATAATAATACCATCATGAGCTGGTGGGGTAGGGATGAAAAACAATACAAAACATGTTAAAGTGCATGAGGGAAAAAATATAAATCAAATTTAGTAAAATAAGGGCCTGTCCCACTTTTCATGCACCCAAATCTCAATAAAACAGAATTAATGAAACCGGATTAAACTAAACACTAACTAATTTTATATCAATTATACATCAACACAAATTAGTCTGTGAAAAGGTTACATATATTTAGGACAGTTCGCATTGCAATTAACAATTTAAAACAAGATATTATCTTTTGAATGATGAAAAATCTAAAATGTTGCCTACTCATACTTTGCAGCTGATGTAATTAACATTCTTTGGATGAATCTAGCAGGAGGAACTTGAAGCTCTGGTATGCTTTGTTTTAACTCTGACCGTAAAAAGACCGTAAACTGACTTAGTTGGAACTACAAGAGGTGAGCTGATTTATGCTGTTAAACAAGTCCCTCTCTAATAACATTACAATCACAAGCTAGCTAACATTATCCAGTAGTTTTTCAGTTACTTTAGAGTTACAGTCACTCTCACCTTTTTGTTGAAAATCAAACACCTAAACAGCACCATGAATGCTTGTATTGATCACAGTCACTTAGTCAAGCACAAATGTTCTAGCATTATACTAATAAGGTTTGTGGAGTGGCAAGCCTGCTCAGAGTAAAGACACATGCATGTTTTGATTTTCCTTTCACTGCAATAAAACCATAGTAATTTTTGTAAAAAGTTACATAATGGGACTTTAATACAAGGGTGAATAAATAGTAACCAGTATGCAAATCAGCAGCTAGTAAATCATGAATAACTCTAATATTATGCATTTTGGTAATACTTTCTCATAAGGTACAGTGATTTATGTAATAGTACTGCAGTATTAAAGAGCCAAAGCAACGGATGGATTGCAGAGTGGCTTGTCAGTCAATATAATCTATGGTGTGTGTGCTTATATTGGCTCAATACAGACTGCCCTCTCATTTCAGCATTAATTATTTATAGTTTCAACATTTTTGTAGGCCCTGTTCCATTTGCTTTGCTCTGAAGTAAAGCAGGCAGCAAACATCCTTCCTCATTGTACCCAAATATTAAAATTCTTAAATAACTTTGTGTAGGTTGTGTTTATGATGTTCTATAATGTGAGGCAGAGAGAGACAGAGAGACAGACAGAGACAGACAGAGAGACAGACAGAGACAAAAAAAAAAAAACAGACAGACAGACGATGTTGAACTTTGTATCAGTTTTTTTAAATGTGGACAGGCCCAGGAATTACAGAGATATTAACAATAATAAACGTATGCTGAACCCCATCATTATTTTGTCAGGATTAGGCTACACAAACATGCCTTAATCTTATGTCTTTAAGTCCTTTCAACTGACAACAATCTCCTGTTCCAAGTTTGCATAACGACACCACTTTCTTAAGCTATTCTGACAAAGCAATTTCACTTACATTTATACTGACCGAGAAGATACTGAACTTTGTGCCAGTTTTGGTTTCATGGGGAATCCAGTAATCACAGAAATATTAATTAATTACATAAACCAGGTCAACAGATCTGCAATCTGACAGTTAAACAGCAAATCAACCATAGAATTCAGACCTGTCTCCAGCTCAGTTTAAACTATAGGGATTGTAGAATGCTGTGTTGCCACATGAACAAAACCTATGGATATATTCCTTGTCTCACCTTCCCCATGGCTTCTGTGTGGTGTTGCGTACAGATCTGTAGCCGGCTCACCCAATGCTGTCTCTCTTTGGCATCAGTGGCTGAAAAACAAAAAGTAAACAAAACAAAAAAACAGGGAGAGTGAAAAAAATGTGTTAGATTTCCTCTAGTGAGATCTAAAGCTATATTGATTTGTTCAAGGAGGTATTAAAAGGCCTAAGAATGTGAGTTCTGTTGCTGTGGTAAATGCGGCAACCATCTTGTGAGTGGAGCAAAAGCAAAATTCTAATTAAAAATGATGTAAAAATGGCGAGAAAATCCATTCATTTAAGTGTTTAAATTGACATGTAATGGTGTATTTGTGGCTCTAATAACGCAGAACTCTACCCTGCTGGATATTTTTTTCTCAGAATGAAAAAAAAAAAAAATTACAATTAGAACATTGTACTGGTTTATAGTTTATGAAGAACTGTCTTTGTGACAGTAATCCAAATGGACACAACCACTGATAATGATTCTGTTTACGCCTATTACTGTAAAAGAAAAAATTATCTAAAATGAAAAACAGGGGTAGATCGGACATCTTGAATACAGAAGAATAAAGATTATTCAAAAATGCACGAATCATGTGAAATACAAGTTTGAGAGAGGAAATGAGAAAGGGAAACAACTATAACATGGTTAAAAGCTCTAAAGCTCTTAAAGGGAAATGAAAAATAAAAAGTCAAACTCCATTAGTTTGTATGAGTGTAAAATTCTACACTCACAATGTTTGCTGGAAGTGGACATTCTTTACAATAAATTACCATGGCAATGATCTCTCTCCTGTAGCTCAAAGGGAGATGAAAGAAAAATGTTGTTAGATTTTCTTTGGTGAGATCTAAAGCTATATTGATTTGCTATGTGAAGTCTCAGCCAGCAGATAATGGACAACATGCAGATCAATACACCATGACTGTGATGAATAGTGAGTTGGGTAAGGCAGAGGAGCGTAGAAGGATAAAACAATATGGCCGACGGGTGGAGGACAAAGAGGAGGAAGAGGAGGAGCGTGTGTACCTCTTAGCTTGTACTGCTCTCCGCTGATGGCGTTGACGGTGAAGGTGTGGGAGTCTTCATCGCTAGGGGAGATGACGGCTCCAGCCAATGGGAGCATGCCCCGTGGCTTCTGTGGTCGAGACTGTTCATTGACGAAGTACTCGAGCAGACCGGCCTCATTGTTCAACACGAAGAACCTGCAAGAAACAAACAGTACAATAAAAAGTGATAGAATTTAAAGTCATAGTATGTACTTTTGGGGGCAAAAAATAGACAACAATAAAAGCATGTTTTTTTCATTATGGTTGTTTTTATTGCACTGACAAATTTTGAAAAACCTGCATCCTTACTCTTAGCGGGCTTGCAACTCCACAAACCTCCTCCTCCCGCTGCTACTTGTTTGGAAATGTTGTTCCTTTGGCTATAATATACCACAGTACAGCATAAAACGTATCTATCACCATGGAGAATGTTCTAAAATATGGCTTTACTTTTCTATTCCCATGGAATCAAGTAGTTGACTTTCCATCTCTAAAAAGTTGCATGACAAAAGGACCCGACCAAGTGAATATCAAAAGTTTCTGCCTTAATAATTATGATAATGATAATAATTGTAAGCATATGCATTAAAGGTTTTAATTAGACAAAATAGCTTAACGTACAATACACGTCCCATTCACATCCCCATAAACTTTCACAAGAGTATTAAGAGATTTAAGTTGGACAAGGGCTAATAAGCTATGGAGTAACTCATGATCATAAAATACATAAGTTATAAATATATTGGTCTGAAACTTGACAAATCAGGTGCTTGCAGATCACAAGTAATACATGTGCCATAGCTTGAAAAACACCGCCTTTAACATAATATATTAAGTCTACAAAAGTAATATAATCTTAAACAAAAGGTAGGACAGGCTCTGTTGAGTGACTCTGTATTTAGTCACTGTCATGATGTAATAAAAGGTTACATTACCTGTACTGCCAGCCCGTCACTAGGTTGGTGTACTTCATCAAGTATCCATCAATATTCTCCATGTGATCACTGCCAAATGGAGAGAAAGCAAAGGCAGAAAAATGCTTGTTTATGAACATTCTTTACGCACACGCCCTTTAAACATACAGTGATGTTTGGGACAAGTATGAGAAACTCGCTGAATAGGCTAAAATTTGTTTCTTATACTTTGACTTGCGCGTTTTCAGCACTTGAGCAAAAAAAGTTACACCTGGTTTGCTGATTACCAAAGCATTGATTTGCGTGGGAGCTTGGCTAATCCAATCATCACCACTCATACGACCCCGTTAGCATGTCATATGTTTACCCACCTGTACTGCCAGTTCTTGGCGTTGGATCTCCCCGGATTTGGGGTCCTGACCTGGGGGAACGCATCGAGTTTGCCTTCGTTTTCCGTGATTCGTACAGCCGCCGCCGTTTCCCCTTGCATAGTCACAGAAACGCCTCGGACTGACAGGCGCTACTAGCTCACGGCTGGTGTGTTAGCCCGTGATGCTAATAGTGAGTGCTAACTACTGTCACCACGAATATTATCAAAACAAACGAGCCCTTTTAAGAACAGAGGTGACGCACTGGGTTTACTTCATGTCGTGATGGGTAAAATATCAGCAGTAGGTCCAAAGTTATCTTCTCCAACGGAATAGAAGAGTAAAAATCATAGTTTAATACGTTCCATGTCTCGGTTGTGTGCTAGCTTCAGCGCTTTAGATATTTACAGTTGCGGATTGGCTGTGTGAAGTCACGTGACCGACCCACCCGCTTCCGCATGTTGTAAAAGGAAAATAAATAAATAAATGTAATATGGTAGCTTATATTTTAGTTTTCAACCTTTAAGTAAGAAAAAAAAATAATTCAAATGAAAAAATATTGCATTGATTTTTATTATTTATTTATTTATCAGCTTATATTTAATTATTATGCACAAAACTAATTATAAAGACGCTCCAGTTTTTATTAAAAATTGCGGTAATTCTGGCTAAAATCACAATGTGGCTGAATATTTGGAAAAAAAACAACAAACATTTAGAACTGCAAAGAGGGTGTATTATCCTGGTAAGAGGGTGGGACTGCAGTAGCCCAAGCTAAGGGCGTATGAGGAAGTCGGCGCAGTGGACGAAAAAACTAAGCCGTGGATCTTTTTACGCACGCACAATCCCAAACCATGCCTGCAAAAAAAGTCTGCATCGTCGGATCTGGCAACTGGTAACGTGTTTTTCTGACTTTTAAATGCGATCAACCTGTTTTTTTATTTATTTAAAAGCCGAAGGAGGGTGTTTAGACTGACAGGGGAGCTGCTGTAAGGTCCAGTGGTGCCAGATGGTCATTCATGTGCCAAAAGGAATTCTTGCTACATTGTCTGAAGTCTTTTGTTCATATAAAAGCAATCGTGCATATTTAGGCAAGCTGAAGTTTAGTTAAAACCTTTTGTGTATGCTTTATCGTTGCAATAAGCTGTAATTGTTAGGCTTATTGCACATCGGTGTGTTATTATGTAGTAATGTCTGCACAGTGAGAGCAGCAACAATAATGGGCCCCTTTCCAACAGGTTATTAATTGCTTCCTGGAATTTTGTTGGCAGCAGCATTGAAACCATATAGCTATGTGAAATTTATTTTAAAATGATTTCACTTTATGACAAATTGAGCAATAGTATGAGCTACACATTGCTTGTAATGTAAGTTCAGTGTATACTAGTCTACAGTAATTTTGCATAGCCTATTCTTTGACAACATCTTAACTTTTGCGTATAACTAATACAGCTGCACACTAAACACACCTAGAACATATGTAAAGATGCACTATGCAACTTTTTCTGGTGTCCATGAAGATGTTATTATTGCTTTGCCTGGAATGTTTCGCAGGATGGCATTCATTTTGCATTTATTCAATTACAGGTGTGTTTTAAAGCATGCATTCTTACTGCGTGCAAGCTTGCCTCTCCACAGATCTCACTTTTAACTTGCTGCTTGTCTCTATGGAGATAGATCAGTTTCTTTCCACACTATGGAACAGTTCAGGCAAAGCAAAGCAGTAATATCTCCATGGTGACAAGCTAATGACAAGCGCTCTACAGGAAAAAAATAAAAGTGAACCAGCTTTTCTTTAGATGAGGTGATATTCTTTGGCCTAAAATGTTCCACAATATAGCTTTACATTATAGCATTGCATTTATTCAATTACAGATTATTTTACTGCCCGGAAATAACTTGAAAAACATTCTTTCTGTGAGTGGGGTCACCTCTCCACAGATCTGATTTGTAACATACTTGATCACTAAGTTGGCTAATTTTTATGGGATACAGTGGAACATTCCAGACAAAGCAATAACATCTCCATGAAGGCTGACATGTAGCCACCACCTTCTCAGAAAAAATACAGAGTGGACCTTTAATTTAGCACCCTCAACAGCTTTTCTTCAACACAATATTGTTTTCATCAGAGTTATTTTCTGACTTATGTTTCCAGGGGTTCGGCCATCGCCAAAATCATCGGGCACAATGTGAAAGCGTCTAACCGCTTCAACCCGGTGGTGAACATGTGGGTTTACGAGGAGATCATCGACGGGAGGAAGCTAACCGACATCATCAACACTGAACATGAAAACGTCAAGTACCTGCCCGGTCACAAACTGCCCCGGAATGTGGTACGTGCATGCAGCAGTAATCTAACTAGCAACCTTTTGTTAGATGATGTGATAGAAGTAGATAAGGACGGATGCTGAATTTAATACATATTTCAACTACAAAGTGATGGGTTATCAGAGCTGTACTTTTTCATTTCAAGTAAATATATTTTATTAAAAACAGTGTATTGTTGGTCATCCAAAGCACCTGACAGGTATAAAAGTGGATCAAATGCAGTGAACAGAAATCTTTCCTACCATATTAAAGCAAAGAGTTATTATGTAAAATCTACTTTTTAGAGCTTTTAACCACATTATAGTTGTTTCCCCTCAACATTTACTCACTTAAAGTTGTTTTTGGAGTGATTCGTGCACGTTTGAGCTTTCTTTAAAAGCTTATTTTCAAGGCGCCATATTGCGAATCAACTCCCGTTTTCACCGTCACCAGTACACACTCACTGCTCGGTATTTACTTTATTCTTTTATTTTATTTTCTTAGTCAGTGATACACATAGGATTCAGCAGTGGTGCTTAGTCATTTTGGTACAAATCAATAAAAAAAATCTGCTGCTCATTAGCGTAATCTTCAGTGATTCATCCGAGGTGCCGATTCTCTGTTGTGATATCAGCTCCCATTGGGCACTGCAATTTTGTACCGTAGAAATTAGCGGACGTGTTTCTTTTTATCAAGTCATTTTAGACAAATATTCCAATTTAAAATCCGAACAGACCATACGTCTCTCTGATGGATTATCCCCCCTGTCACTCACATGTATCTGAAATGGGGAAGACAGGATACAGTTCCACACCCACACGTCTTTGTAGACTATTGTAAAAGCGTGTGGTTTTAGCTGGCCTAGCAAATCTTTCACAGTATAAAACGTATCTATCTCCAGGGGGATGTTCTGAAGTATGGCTTAATGTAGGTGACATGCCACCTCCAGAAAGTTACATACTGTACCTTTTTTAATTAATCTCTTCATGTCATCTTTTCCCTTTAGCAATTTTATGTCTGTTCAAACTGTACATTTTAAGTAGATTGACTTCAGTGCTAACGGCTGTTGTTCTTTGTCTTTACTTCTATTGATGTCATATCTTTCATCGTTTACTGTTGTTGCTGTAGGTGGCAGTTCCGGACGTCGCAGAGGCAGTGAAGGGAGCGACTATCCTGGTGTTTGTCATCCCTCACCAGTTCATCAGCAAATTGTGTGACCAGATCAAGCCTCACATAACAGAGGGCACCATAGGGATATCTCTTGTAAAGGTAATGTGTGTGTGTGTGTGTGTGTGTGTGTGTGTGTGGTGTGTTTACAGTCTGAAGGAAAAAGGGAAATTGTATAGTCATGTTACTCTGTGGTTGTGTCTATCATGGGACAGTGTGGTTGTGAAATGCAAATCAGACGAGACAATGATATTTCAGTATTGCTCAAGTTCCACGATATTTTGCAGTTGGTACAAAATTATGCAGTAATACAGATTTTTCGTATCTACCAGCTTTGCTTTTAGTAAATTCAAATGTGCGAAATGTAAGTGGAAAAATATCATGTAATTTGAAACATCTGATTGAAAGCTCGGGCTGCAGAATTGATCGACAATTTGCAATTATCAAATCACAAAAGCTGCAGTTATTTTGGTAATAAAATGGCTATTCAGTGTTTATCTTTGTAATAAAAAAAACCCTGCTAACTCTAGTTTAGAGCTCTGCAAACATGACATGCTTGGGATTATTGTAGGGCTGGACAATTAATCAAAAGATGGAGATTGGTGATTCTGACATGTCGAATTTTCAGTGATATGACTGCGGTTTTTGAATGGAGAGGTCTAGAGCCAATCCTCTCAATCATTATCACTTATTTGTCCCTGAGGGGCAGGTTAAGCACAGGGAGTCTGTAGCATTTCAGAGCTAGCTGGCTGGTATAGCTCCATGCAGGGTTGCTATGGATCCAGTATAAACAAACGGCTCAGATCATACAATTTAATAGTCCTTAACTTCCATTCTTTAAACTGCATATGCTGCACTTTTTAGTTTGTCAAAATCCTCAACTGTTAAATTAAAAATGTTAGATAAAAAAAAAAAAAAAAACTGCTCAGTGTGTCAGCCATAAGAGCAGGCAACCACAGAAACTGTCAGTAAAATCATGTGGTTTGGAGCACACGCAAGGAAGAAATTTGACTATTGTTTTGTGTTACATGGGAATGATTAAAAGTCTGTAATTTATAACTTCATGAAATCTGTACTAAGAGCCATTTTAATTTTGTATTTTGAATAGACTAAATAAAACCATATTGAAAATCAAAATCGATCAGTATGAGCCCAGCACTAAATTGTTGCATCTAGCAGTTCATACTTCAGTCTTCTCTCAAATGTTAATGCTTTTTTGGGAAATTTGAGTTATATTTGCACATTTGTGAAGCCCTAATAAAAACCATTGACTGATCTAACTCATAATTAAGCCATTGTTCTGCCCATACCATATATTTTACATTGTATATTAAAGTCTATTTTCTACTTTATTTAATGCATTCCCTTTTTAATGTTTATTTCATCATAGTTTATATCATTATTCTTTGTTTAATTTTGCACCATAACGCCAAAGCAAGATCATAGTTTGCGGCAACTGATTATTTTTAGTAGTTTAATAAATTTTTTCTCGCCAGGGCATTGACGAAGGGCCAGATGGGCTTAAACTCATCTCTGACATCATTCGTGAGAAGCTGGAGATAGAAGTGAGCGTTCTGATGGGCGCTAACATCGCCAGCGAGGTCGCAGAGGAGAAGTTCTGTGAGACCACCGTTGGTAAGACTTTGGAATCAAGTCTTCTATAGCTCCTCCTGTACTCATTTGTCATTTATGTATAATCTTGTGTTTTTGGGACTACTTTCTTTGCGACAGGCTCTAAAAATGCGGCCAGTGGAGTGATATTCAAGGAGCTTTTCCAGACGCCGAACTTCCGGATCACGGTGATAAAGGAGTGCGACACTGTGGAGCTGTGTGGAGCGCTCAAGGTACACGGTATTTCAAACGCACATTTACACCTACAAAATGAGATACTGAAGTTCTAATCTGTCTGAATGATCTTTATATCAAATTACAGTCATAAGCAGGTCAATGTTGGGTAATGTCGCTTACTAGGTTTCTGTTTGAACTAAACCATGAAATAAGTCTTTTTTATGGTCAAGAAATCAATATTCTAATTTTTATTTTTATTTTATTCTGATTGTAATTGATCAATAAACATTTTCTATGGTTCTGTTCAAAAATAAATCAGACAGTGAGATTTTCCAAGAGGTAGAACGTATTTTTTTCCCCATGTCTTTGAGCAAATGCGTCTTGTCCCAGTACAGATACATTGCATAAGCAGCTCTTGGGTCAAAATAAGTCCGCTGTGTGCCGTCTGCATCTAATTATAAACCATTATATCGACCGATAAAAAGTGCGCGTTAGCATGCTAGTAGTTGTAAGCTTTACTGTAATGGCAAAACTCTGCTCTGGTGTCCGAGAGTTGCAGTGAAAAGCACGGATACACTCATTGCGGTGAACACAATTTTCCAGCTCAAATTCGCTTTCACTGAATTACTGTTTCTTCACAGATAAAGAGCGAATTTAAAGCATTAATTACTGCTTGACTTGTGACTTGTGCAGTTATATAAAATAAATGCACACCAGTTAGCGTTAGAATAGTCTCTGTTATGATTAAAAGTGGGCCTAAAGTATATGGCCGTTAAATCTAAGGTTCATTTTAGGGCTGAACGATTTGGGATAATTACCACATTTCTGACAAGGATTGCGATTAGATTTAAAATGTATGCTTAGAAAATTGGATTCTGTTCAAAGTTTACATTTTAAACATGTCCAGAAGAATTGACAAAAAGTTTTTGCAGTTTTTAAGGCAATATATTTTGGTGTTTGTGGAAGAAATGATGGTACTTCACATTGCAGCTTTTACATTTTGCTTGCCGTTCTTCCGTCTAATCATGCGGCCCTATAGTTTGTTTGTTGTATTTAGCAAACTGTCATTTGTCCAGAACATAGTGGCGGTGGGAGCAGGCTTCTGTGACGGCCTGGGCTTCGGAGACAACACCAAAGCCGCTGTGATCCGTCTGGGGCTCATGGAGATGGTGGCCTTCGCGAAGATGTTCTGCACCGGAGAAGTCAACTCCAGCACCTTCCTGGAGAGCTGCGGAGTGGCCGACCTCGTCACAACCTGCTACGGAGGGAGGAACCGGAAGGTGGCAGAGGCCTTCGCAAAGACTAACAAGGTACTACTACTACGCTGGGTATATGTGCATAACAGGTACAAATAGGCCTGTCACGATAGCACATTTTGAAGTAAATATAGGTGATACATGATAATATTGAAACCAAGACATGAAGCAGAAATATCGCTCAAAAAGTGTTCTAAATGCACAATATTGTTAAAAATATGAGCTGCAGTAAATAAATCAATAACAAAATGCAACACTTAAGTAGTTATTTTTTTATATATAATTAGTCATAGAAGCTCAGATCTCATCGTAGAATAGAAAAATACACAAAATGTTTCTTCTGGTACAAAGAAAAAATCCCCATGTTAAATACTGACCCCCAAAAATGATTGTTCCATCTGTCATGTATTGAACGTTAGTTAATATAGTACTGATCGTGACAGGCTTAGATTTGTGCCTTAACACCAAAAGCACCCGGTGACATATCAGTGAATATGTCTTCAAAATACAACAGTTACAGGTGCTAAAACTCCACAAAGTACAATGAATTTAAAATAACTTAACATTTTCTCTTTCATTTTTGTCATCAGTAGTTTGCCCTTTTTAGCTCAGTTTTTTCGGTCAAAACCTGCGCATTTGTGAACAATCGGAAAGAAATCAGGCTACGCAAATCAGATTTATATTTTGATAATCTGATAACTGCAGAAATCAGATCATGATCAGATTTTTGGCATATGTAAACACAGTCGCTGTCCTCATATGTGTTCTGTTTTGTTTTATCAATGATCATGTTGTTTATTTGTTCATTATTAGGAATCTCTAGCTAGAATAAAAAGATCGATTCAGTTGTTTCTGAACAAAATTCAGTAAAAATCTTTATCAAAATCACTACAATTGAAGCTTTATTAGAGCTCAAAATCTGTGTGAAATGCTTTTACTTTTTACAAATTTTTAAATGAGTACTTTAATATTTTTACTAATAGATTTTGTCAAGTGATACTTTTACTCAATGCTTTTTTCTTTTTTTTTTTTGCGCACATGTAATAAAAAACATTACACTATGGATGCCTAATCAAAATATTTATTACTTCACGGTTTATATACGTTTCATAATCATGAATTACCCATTAGCTGAACAGCCACTTCAGATTTTACAATTTGAGTATTTGACTTTTTCTGCATTTAGTGGGAAAAATTCACAAACTTTATTCTCTATAACCTTGACAGTACTCACTTTTTAGAGTCTAGAGTAGATACATTTATAATTTAGAAAGATGAGTGCTTCAGAATTGCAGTGAAAACTTTTAAACAACAAAACCAATGCCGACCTATTAAAAGTCCTTTATTATTAAAAAAAACGATACTTGCCTATGTGTTTCGGTTGTGTGGGGGCTTCTTCAGGGCAGTAGTTTGGTCTTTCATCCCATATTTATAATTTTAAGCATTTCACACATTCTGCCTTTGATTGTAGTCCATCACTGAGCTGGAGGCGGAGATGCTGAACGGGCAGAAGCTCCAAGGTCCACAGACGTCTGCTGAGGTCTACAAGATCCTGCTCAAGAAGGGCCTGGTCAACAAGTCTGTGTCACCACATCAACAACACTTTAAATGTGGCGAATTGGTCTGTAAAATGTCTAATAATGATTTCTGTCTTGCAGCTTTCCACTGTTTGTCGCTGTGTACCAGATCTGTTTCGAGGGCAAAGAGGTGAAAGAGTTCATCACGTGTCTCCAGAACCACCCAGAGCACATGTGAAAATACACCTTTTATATGCAGTACAGAGATTAATTATAAAAACTAAAACCAAACTATATTTAAACCACAATCTCTGCCATTTTTCTCAGGACCAAAGCAAATTCTCCTGCAATGATTGTTTACAACCACTAGAGGGAGGTGTAGTTTTATAATTCCCCAAACGCACAATATCCTGAAACATCTCAGCACTTTGACTTTAGACTATTTATGTCAACATTTTATTATGTTTTACAAAAAATTCAGAAGTGCCTTGATTGATTCATGCTCTTTGATAGAATTTTGAATATAATTTTGTGTTGCCATGTCAAAATTTACCAATGTATAAATTTAGTTAAGTAATTGTTAGAATATTTTTTAACACTATGATAAATAAATCCAGTTAAAACATTTGGTTGTTTTTTTAATTTTTTTTTTTATAACTGTTACTTAAACTACAGCTGCATAACTACTACTACTACTACTACTAACTATTGCTACTACTGTAAATACTATACTAAATATAGCACATATTAAACTATTGAGTATAACATAATGATGCCTCTACTTACACTAGCTGCAGTACCATGACTAGTACTAATAGGCCTACTGTTAATATTGATACTGCAATATACCTAACATCTTTACTCCAAATAGTTCCTCTACTGCTGCTATTACTACCACTACTACTATTACTACTACTACTGCATAGTTAACGTTTACACTGCAAATAATCATGTTCTATTCTAGATAATATTATAATTTCACTGTATTTTATTGAGTGAGTAGATAAACTGCCTGGCCAAAAAAAAGTCGCCATCTGGATTTAACTAAGCAAATAAGTACGAGTCAGGTCTAGGTTCAGCAACAGTCTGCAAGCAGTGTAGATTAGAATTAGTTTAAAAAAAACAAAGAAGAAGCTTGTTTACGTTGCTACATGTTCCATTTCTTCAACATTTGGGTAAGGCACATCATCAGAAAAAATTACACACTGACCAATGACCCCATCCCCATAAGACACGAACCCTGTCTGAAAGAATAGTTTTAAACAAGTTCATTCTATGGTGGAATCCTGTCATGATTAGCATGTGAATCCTGCTAGTCAGATGTACAGAGAGAGGTCAGGAAGGAAGGAAAATAGTGAGTGACCTTTGACCTTTAACCTTCTCATGTCAGACCATAGCAGACCAGGCAGATGTGGGGTCATCCTAAACTTGAACTTTGGCTAAATATGTATGTGGACAAGCCTGGTTAACTAAATCCCACCAACAAAGGCAGTTTTTGGGACCAATATTTACATTCGAAAGTGGGCCTAGTATTGAACCTTGTGGGATCCCTTCACATTTTCGAAAGGGTAGATGAATATAGCATTAATTTGCTTTGAGTACCTGAAATCTAAATAGCACTATATACAGTTAATTCAAGACAATATTATTATTATTTTTATGAGCAACAAAAAAATCTATAACTTCTAGTGGGTAATTGTTATAACACAAATATATACTGTTTTTATTTGTTAACTGAATGTTGACTAATGTACCTAACACAGTTTTTATTGTTGTTGTTCCATTAAAATTTTGAGAAACTGTTTTATAACTCATGCTTTCAGAAACAGCTTTTGAATAAAATTATAGCTGATTAGCCCCCAGCAAGCTTTCAAACTTAAAAAATACTCATGATTTTTGGGGAAAATGAATGGCTTGGTGGAATTTTAAAATGCAAAAAAGCTCTTTAACTCTCAGTGAGAGAAAACCAAAATATTTTCAAAGTTTTCAATTAAAAGCCTGTTTATTTTCTTCCACTTACTTATAGGCCTATTTTATTACTACTTACGGTTCCTAACTTGCTTAATTTGTAGGTAAAACTCTTAACAGTAAAAAAATAAAATAAAAAAATAGCATTGTTCTTGCACTTATCCCCCATTTTCTGCTTGGTCCCCCTCTTCTTGACCACCCCTCTATACTACATCCAGCTTCATTCTCACATAGATCCTTCTGTGTCTCTGCTTCAAAGTCAGTGTCGGCCATATTGGGAGGGTAAACGTGCAAACAATTCCCATGGGAGATTCTCTGCCCCTGTCTTCTCACCTGACTCACCTGTCATCGTGGGTCAGTCAGGTGCAGGCTCAGATCTCCTGGTTCAAAGCCCAGTGTCAGACGAGAGCAGGCTGACAGAGGAGCATCGTGACCTGGGTAATGTGTCCACTGGACCTACTGTGAGGCAAGAGGTACCACACACGAAATACTGTGGGAGAGTGTAGCAGGTTGGAGTAAGTCTGAGTACTTCAAAACTGTGTACTATTGTGTGTGCTGTACTATTACTACTACAGAATTATACTCCGATCATTTTTTTTTAAGTATTCCTCTTTACTGTTGCTGCTGCCACCACTATTATTGCAGCTACTAGTATTTCTCCTTTACCTGCCACTACTACTAATACTATTTCTAACTCAAAGATCCTATATTACATAAAACTGTTTCTTGTGAGCTTTAAGTCTTGTTATAATGTTGTTACCTCATCAAAAACATACCTGGCGTTGTGTTTTGTCTCATTTGCACATGTTTGAGTAATCCTGCAATGTTAGTCTATCCACATCTCCTAAACTCAAAATGCTGTGTTCCACTTTGTGATGTCATCAAGTGGTATTTTTCAAGTTAACAGCTACATTTTACCTTTAGGTCAGTAGACATTGGTAATTCCAAAGCTGAAATCACGATTCTAGTGAGGGCGCATGGAGTTTAAATACACAATGGAGCACTTCCTGTATTACCACATGACATCACAAGGTGGAACAGAGTGTTTTCAGTTTGAGAGAAGAACAAAAACAAACAAAACAAAATGCAACTCCAGGTCTGTTTGTGATGAGGAAGTAACATTATAACATATCAGAAAATAGCATAAAATGGGTCCTTTAATTATTATTTCTTGCATTTCCGACGTCACTTGTATTATACATAGAAAATTATTTTACCACAGCCACCTCCAATTCAGGGAAAACTTATTGATCAATAAAAATCAAACCTCTGACTTTCGGGTTGGTGGACGAGCATTCTAATTACTGAGGCACTGAGGTTATCAGATTATTATCAGAGTTTTGGAGTTATAAGACTATTAAAATGACACGTAAAAGGCAAAATCATGTTATCTCTTTTTGATCGCGGCCCCTCAGAATACTCACCTCAGATTTCGTGGTTTGCATGTTATTAACATAATTTTAAAGGTTCAGGAATCAGATAATAATCAGATTTTGGTGTAATTTTGGTGTAAACAAACTGCCACCGTGACAGTTAATGACATTCCATACAAACAGTAACAACAGGAGCTCATTTGTAAAGTGTTTTTCCACTGATTCAAAGGTTGGTGGTTCAAATCTCACTTGACATAAACATCATTGGCTGAGCAGTCAGATCCACTGACTCACAGGTTGGTGGTACAATTCCAGCTCCCACAGATGAAGGCTGTCGTTGTGTTCCCAGTGTCTGTGTACAGTAGAGTAAGGTGGAAAGCTTTATAAAAATGTGACTATTTACTGATTGTTTTTTACTGTCAATAGGAGCATTACAGCCATTATATTTAACTTTTGCACCAAGTATATCTAACATTTTTACAATGTTTACCCAAATTTTAAATATTTTTCTTCTTTTATATATTTGCTTCTGTTACCAGGCAGAAATTGATCATGCAAATAGTACCATTTTTTTTGGGAGACAGTTTGATGTGCTATAATCTTACATCGTTGTACATTCTCAAAGTAAACCAATACATATGCATGACATTTTGGATTTTTTGCTCTGCTGACTATGTCCCACTGATAAGAAGATCTTACCCAAATACAATTCAAAGCTGTTTTTTATCTCTGCGGTTGCCGTGTCTTTGTTGCTAATCACATTTTCCAAAACCGCGCTCTTTCCCTTCAGTAGTTTCCATAAAAATCTACCAAAAATACGATTTATGTGTCCCATGTTATTCACAGTTAGCTGATCACACCTGTGTCTCTGGATGGAACTGTCAGAAGAGCGTCCAAATGTCTCCCTTGAGTATATTTTTTTCAATTTTTTTTTTCTTCATTTTTCATATTTGGAAGAAGTGGGCCACCCCGGAGTGGAGCAGTGTATGTAGTGATTTATAGCCCGCAAGTGTGAAAACCAACACATATAGGCTAATAGATTTCACAGAACGACCGGTGAGTTAAGGCAATTTGTATTTTCACCCAGATATGTTACAAATATAGGATTGGTCTTTAAAGATGCAATATGTAACTTTTCTGATGGAGGGTTTGCCATAGAAAAGTTGGTCTAGAAGGGATTAGCTGGTATTACCCTCACCGATTGTCCATTGTCCTGGTGACTGTGGGGAGCATCGCTATTGTAAACTTGGAAACAACTTTTGACGGGAAAATATGATACAGTGACAGTAATTGTTGTATTATTCAAGACATAAGTTCTGATCCTGGATAACTGAAGAACATGCCAACTCCATAAAAAGACCTAACCTGGGAAATCAAGCCATGGGACCTACTGTGGCCATGGGGCCGCTGTGCCGTCCAGTGTCAAGTGATTCAAGTTAATTATCAAATAATATATCAATGTCTGTTTTCATTTAAAACTGAAAAAAAGAAAGAAAAAAAAATACTATCTTAAAATATGTAATAAGTAAGTAATGATATAAGTAATGATTTTGTTATATAGTTATATGGCATTTTAATGACATTTTTTATTAAAATTCATAGCAAACCTATGACATACACATTATTATAATTTACTGTACATTATCAGGGAGCCAGTCAGTCATGTGTCTAGATGTAGAGATAGGCCTTAGGCACTAGTCTGCTTCCAACTGTTTACCCAGCAGCACCTCTGGATGATGGATGGTTCACAGCAAGGACTTTGCTAGTGGGTATTAGAAAAGTTCAACTTTTATGCACATAAACCTGTATAAACCTGTGATTATCTAAAAACCTTGATATGATTTATATATAATATAATGAGACCCAAGATTGAACCCTGTGAAACTTCCCTTAAGAAAATTAAAGACCATAAAAAAATCAAATTTCAAATTGAATGGATTTACTGTTATTGCACAGAATGATATTTGAATGAATGCTATTTTAATTTAAAACTAATCTTGAAAATAATATTTATAGTATTTTGGAAATATTGTGATGAAATATTTTTAAACAATCTGTAACTACATATGCTTATTTGAAGGTATTAGTATTAGTAATATATTAGGGCCTAATACTGAACCTTGTGGGGTCCCATGACATGTTTCAATAGAATAAAACTATCATTTCATTACCATAGAAAAAGCATTGTAACTGTCGTTTAAACCCCTTGATTTAAAATTGGCTTACACATTCTAATCTTGATCCAACCTCTGCCCGCTTGTTCAGTCTGTGCATACATTTAGAGTCTTTTGTGAGTTTAAGCGCTTGTCTGGGGTCCAGGGCTAATTACAGTGCAATGATCTCGTCAGCTGTCACCGCCATGCGTTTTTTACATGTGAAAGAGCTGGACGGGAACTAGCAAAACCTCACTCCGTCCACAAAAGGAGCAGGATAATGAAAAGAAATGAAGTGCTAATGCTAGCCTGTCCCTGGTGTTTGCGCAGGGCTGCAGGCACGGAGTTGGTAAATTAGCAGCAATGAGATGAGAGAAAATTGGTGGTCGCATGTCATGTATAGAGAGGGGAAAGATCTATGTGAATAAACTGCTATTTTTAAGCTGTAATAGGAGTAGTAGTAATAGTAGTAGTAGTAGCAGTAGTATAGTATAGTACAGTATGGTGTATAATATAAGTGGGACAGGTGATTTGTGATAACCTCAAAAATATCTGGGCAGAAATTTTGCAGTGTTTTTAAATATGGTGATGCTCATTGAGGAAGGGTACTATCAACAAACAAAGTAGTAGTAGTATAGTATAGTATAGTATAGTATATAAGTGGGACAAGTGATTTGTGATAACCTCAAAAATATTTAGCAGATTTTAAAATATGTCGATGCTCATTCATGATGGCAAGTATCAAAGAAAGTAATAGTAGTACAGCAGTCGTTGTCAACATGTCATTCAATTTTGAAACTCTGTATTTACGTGGGGTATTTCTTTTGGAACATGGAATTAATAAAAAGCTATTGTAAGCCCTCCTGGCGGCGAGTAAAAAGAACATCACTAAAAAATGGTTAAATCCTGCTCCGTCTTCAGTGAATGGCTGGATTGATATAGTATCTGAAATATTTAGGATGGAAAAGCTAACTTACACAATAAATATCCAAAGAAATACATTTTATAGTATTTGGAACAAGTGGATCAAGTATATCACCCCAACTAGAACAGATTTTTTGTGATTTTGGGTGAAGAATTATTATTTTACTGTGCAATCCATATAGACTGTTGGATTGCAGTTTGTTTTTCTTGTAAGCTCCCTAGTTCTTGTAAATAGTTTTGGTTTTCCTTTTTACTCTTTTAATGTACCAAAATGGGATTGGAAGTCTATGAAAAGCACCTCTAAGGGACTTGGATTAATAATGTTGCTTGTTTCATACTATATTTGAACTGGAAGAAATGTGTGTCCTTCTTGAATTAAAAATGTAATGAAAAAATATATATATAGTAGTAGTTGTTGTCATTGTAATTGCAGTAGCAGTAAATACATTGGATTACTCATGGACATTGCATTGGTATAAGTAGTAGTAGTACTTGTTGTAGTATTATTAGTAATGGTAGCAGTGGCAAAAGCTGGAGTAGCAGTAAAGTAACTAGTAACTTAGTCTTGATCTGGAGATTTGATCACAATAAAGTATTACATTTGGTTTTTACGAATACACTACATTTATAGTAAAATACACTATGAAAAGCAGTAGTTGAAGTAAAATATCTTTCCACCTTTGCGTGCTTCTATCAAGGTCAACATAGGAGCTTGCTTTCCCAGTCCCTGTCCTCCTTTTCTGGGGTAAAGGAGGTGAGGATGGCCCCTTAGCCCGGCTTTGGCACCGCTACAAACCCATTCAGCAAACACTAGCCCTGTTGGTTCCACTCCCCATCCCCTCACCTCAGAGCCACTGGAAAGAATCGCACCAGACAGCCATATGATTCCCTCCTCCACTACCCCCCTTTGGCCTGACATTTGTTCTGTAAACTGCACAGGGAGGAACAAAAGGGAGATAAATGGAGAAAGAGAAATCGTGAAATGAGTCAATGAAGTAATGGTGCATAGTTCCTCTGCGCGTATAGGCAAAATATAGGCAAAAGGAATGTTTTAATGTATGGTGACTTAAATATATTGCATTTAAAAGATAGGAAACATACAATACAACACACTATACCCATGTCTTATGATTGTTTGAAGGAAAAAAAAGTGTTATTGGAAGAATATTAGATAAATATTAGATTTGTTGATGTTGTTTAGTTGAATTTTCTTATCTATTCCCATTGAGACAAGCAGGTAGCACCACAGTTACTGGTCAAACTGGTTGAAAAGCGAGCTCGCTCACAGTAAGAATGCAGTTTTACAAGGTAATCTGAGCAATAAAAACACATGTAATCCAATTATACTGGCAAACTTTCCATGCAAAGCAATAACATCTCAAGTATATAGCAGGAAAGGTTACGCAGAGTACCTTTAAAGTGACTGTACCTGCACAGATACATTGTAAAAGCAGCTCTTAGGGACAAAATGAGGCCATTGTTGTTGTTGTCTGCTGTCTGCATCTAATTATAAAGCATTTCTATCCTCTGTGAACCGGTAAGTAGCATTTTAACATGCTAGTTGTTGTTAGAACTGTTGTGAAAATGCACTTACAAATGCAAGGAATGTGTTAGGAAAGTGGCAGTATTTTTTCTACCACTGCAAACCATTTAAAATTACCTTCTGTTTTATGCTGAAAACATTAATTTAAAAAAATAATAAAATAAATAAATAAAATAAAACTAGTTGCCTAATAATAATAATAATAATAATAATAATAATAATAATAATAATAATAATAATAATAATAATAATAATAATAATAATAATAATAATAATAATAATAAATAAAATACCTTTTGTTTTTGATGTTTTTATTTCAGGTACAATGCCTTTAAGTATTGGAAATCCATAATACATCACATTGTGCTAACCACTCTGCCACAACATTAATATATTTACTATGCACATCATTATTTAAAATGTTTTCCGATCTTAATTTTCCCACAACCTCTTTCTTTCTTTGTCTTCAGCGTTCAACTGCTTAATAAAAAATATAAATCTCATATTCAAATCTGCAAAACAGCATTTCGAGAGCGCTGAATTTATCTCAACTGCGCTCCTCTGACAAGACACAGCCCCCCTCTGGTTCTCCCTCTCTCCTCACCAGCGCCGCATGGTTTCCCTGACATCAGCACGCTGCTGATTTAAGATCTTTACCGGCTGCTGCCGAACCATCGTCTCCTCCAAACCCAAGTGGATTCGCTCATAAAGACAAAACAAATAGTGATGGAGAAAGTGGGTATACCTGCCAAGTCCCAAAAACCAGAGCTGTCATCAAAAGCACTTAGGAGGTGGAGAGTGGAGTGAGTCCCGGGTCAGATGACAAATGAATGAGAAATATATAAGAATGTGTAAGATTTGCTACTTGGGTTTTGTTCCACTAGTGTCGAGCTTGATCAATTTGTTATCCGGAGCGCAAGTTGGGAGATTGCATTGTTGAAAGGAGGCACAATTTTCCATGGAATGTCAAGAAATATCACACTTTGGAGACTTCCGTTTTCAGAATGTTATAAGTAATGTACTATAAGAAATAACAGCGCGCCAAATGTACTTCTGAAAACCTCATAGTTGGATCTTTCAAAGGATATGTATAAACCAACATAAACAGATCTTTTTCCTGTTGTTATGGGCTGGATCAGTTGCTTATGATTTGATATAATATTAAACTGGATACACTTTCTGTTGCAACCAATACGACGGCAGTGGGGAATGTGGGTGAAGCGTCTTTCCCAGTGACACAACAACAGAAGGTACAGTAACTCTGATAGTGGGGAATTCGTCTGCCAAACTAACTAGAGCTACCAAAGTCATAGCTTCTTCCTGACATCTTCCCTGACCATAGAGAAAAAAATGTCACAAAAAATAAGAGCAAACACAACTATTAGATTGCAAAAAAATCTATTATTTAAGGAGGAGTTCTAAAAATAACCCTAATAACCCTAATAACTTTGCGAAATCTGCAAAGTAGTCAGCTTTTTACAATTATTATATGTTTTGCAGCAGTAAAACCCCTCACCACACACTTTATACACTTTTCTCAGACAGACATTAACATTTTCTCACATTTCTCTCTTCTCTCAAAGTTCAAACCTTCGTAGGCGCCTCTGTCGGTGCAGAAAGTTTCATCGGCATTGTTGGTTTTGTCGGGGAGAAAACTTACAAACATACAGCACTTCAGAGTCACACTGCGATCCAACATTTATGTAAATTTGGCCGAACGCATTCTGTACTGTAAAGGAGACACGGCACGGAGGAGACTGATGGACAATGGTCTGCAGTCCCTTAGCCAATCAGGACGCAGAACACAATGCACGTTCATACACTGTAAAAAAAAAAAAGCATGTAAAATTGGACTAAAAAAGTACAAGAAACAGCGAGACCGCGAAAGGTGAACCACGTTATAGTGAGGGATAACTGTAGGGGAAAAAAATCTACGAACCTTTTAGTTTTAGACCTCTCCATACATGACTTGCCAATGCTCTATAGCCACGCACAATAGACCCCTAAATGCACCAAATCCTCACATCATTATAGTACATTTTTCAAGTCCACTTCAGGGATTTTACGGAGTTTCCATTACTGACAGGAGACGGCACTTGGCCCGTAAACAGCTGCACCTGAGGAGTAGTATTTTTATGGACTTGACTGTTTTACTACTGCTCCTGAACTGCTCCATCGGGATGCGTTCGAGATAAATGGGAAAACACATTTACTGTCTCTGCCACTGTATTCTCCAGTCGAGAATTTTATGTTCCTTTGTAACGCATGGCTTGTCCGACCTTGAGTTAAAAGCTACAAATTATGAAAAGGTGATAGTTTTTGCAACAATAAGCATATTGGGAGAGATGAGACGAGCCAAAATGTCAGTAATTGTCACACAGGAGTAACATTATAACACAATACCACTAGGATTTATTGACAGAGAAAAATGGTGTTTATTCCATAGACTTTTCAAGGCCATTGTGTGTTAGTTATTATCTCACACAATTGATACGCGAGAAAAGAATTTTATGGCTCCAGACAGTTAAAATTGTAATTTTACATCATTTGGCATCATTCATTCTGGACTGAAGCTCTGAAGCACCGGTTTAGACCTGGGGTAATCCTGGTGTAGGTCTGATTTAGTTCTCGTTTAGCCGTGGGTTTGACCTGATTTAGAACTGGTCATAGTTTAATTGTGGTTTAGACATCGTTATGAACTGATCAACTTGGTTTAGACCTGGTTTTTAGTCCAGTTTTAGTCCTGGTTTAGTCTTGCATTAGTCCAGGTTTTATGGTTTTGTCTTGCTTTCTTCCTGCTTTAGTCCTGTTTTAAATCTGGTTTAGTCCTGGTTCAGATACGTCTGGTTTAGGTCTGGTTTAGGTCTGGTTTAGTCATGGTTTAGACTTGGTTTAGTCCTGATTTAGACCTGATTTACTCATCATTTAGTCCTGGTTTAGACCTAGTTTAAAACTGGTCTAGACCAGGTTTAGACCTGTTTTAGTCCTGGTTTAGATATCTAGACTTGGTCCTGGTGTAATCCTGGTTTATCACCTGCTTTAGTCATGGTTAGTCCTGGTTTAGACCTACTTTAGACCTGCTGTAGTCCTGGTTTAGACCTGGTTTAGTCCTGGTTTAGATACTCCTTGTTTAGACCTGGTTTAGTCATGGTTAGTCCTGGTTTAGACCTACTTTAGACCTGCTTTAGTCCTGGTTTAGACCTGCTTTAGTCCTGGTTTAGACCTGGTTTAGTCCTGGTTTAGATACTCCTTGTTTAGACCTGGTTTAGTCATGGTTAGTCCTGGTTTAGACCTACTTTAGACCTGCTTTAGTCCTGGTTTAATCCTGGTTTAGACCTGGTTTAGACCTAGTTTAGACCTGGTTTAGACCTAGTTTAGACCTGGTTTAGACCTGTTTTAGTCCTGGTTTAGACATTTAAACCTGGTTTAGTTTAGATTGGGTTTAATCCCGGTGTAGACCTGTTTTAGACCTGGTTTAGACCTGGTTTAGTCATGGTTTTGAATAGACTATCATTATTCTTTTAAATGATAGCTATTTGCCTGATTGCTTGCTTGCTTTTTTAAACACAACACCACCTTATAATGATTTTTTTCCATTCCCTAGTTTTAATGTCACCAATAAGAAGCCAATGACATTTAACCAAACCGCCCCAAAAATGTGTTCTGTGTATCTCAATTTACCACAAAATGATCTCAGCTCCTCCAAAAAATCTAATTACCACATTCTAATTGAAAGTCCTGTCATTGTCCCATGTTTTCTCTAATCGGGTTACCATCAGTACAGCACAGTCTCATATTTGTAAGTGATTAGTGGATGACATTTAGAAATAATTGAATTCTCGTGATAAAACCATAGCAGATTAGAGTGGTGGCTTGGGTCTGAAAATCTCTTCTGAAGAATTAGATTTTGATAAAGGTTTAATTTGTTAGTGAAAATAGTACAAAATGTGAAATGGCTGAATTACAAATGCATGAAGTAAACATCTATTTTTACTACAACCTTTACTGCTATTACTACTACTACTACTGTTGCAATGCGTCATCAACTACTCCTTTACTACTATTGCCATAACTCATACTAAACTACTTCCACTACTACTACTACCACTATTACCACGTCTACTACCTGGTTACTACTGATAGTGCTCATAATTGCACTATTTCTTCTATTTTTACTAATAATGCCACTTTTACTTTGACTTTTTGTATGACTGCTGCTAAAACTGCTCGATTACCAACAATGCAAACTAGTTCTACCATTACTAATACTACTGTGGATAAGTACTTTCAGCACTTTAACCAGTATATGCAACAGCACTATGCATTTTAGTATTATTAACGGTAGTACTTCAACTGCTGCTACTCCCACTACTGTATGAACTCCTATCATGAACTTGTAAGTAATTGTAAGTATTCTACAAAGTAATCCATGAATTGGAGTAAAAGTACCATATATTCTAAACTTGATGTACTCATTATGTGTCTATGAGCGGACAGTATTGCAATGCAGTGACCTTCTGAGGCAGGAATGAATGGAATCATGGGAAAATAGTGCATTGGAGCCCACAAGAATGCAATGTGGGTGGCCTTCGTAATGAGATGAACGGATTTCTGAAAAATGTCAAGATTCTTGGTTTAACATGGATATTCCAAAGCCGGCTGTACAGTTTGGTGATGTGGTCATCGACAGGGCCTGGTTTTTGGGTTCAAATTTTGAAGCGTCCAGCTCTAAAATGGTTAATGCACAGTGTCGTATTTGAATGTTGTAAATTCTGCTAAATCAGCTTGTTATAATGTATTTTAAAATGACGTTTCCCCATTAGAATTGTGGTATTATTCTTTCCAGTTTTCATGCATATTCGAAACCTGTCGGGACCACTCTTGTCCCGGTCCACAGCAGGTTAAAGAATCCAAGGCAAACCGGGGCTACGAGATGTTCAGGGGCGTCTAGTAATTTAACATTAGTACTAAAAGTTTGCAGCTATGATTGCAAAAAAAAACCTGTACAAACGTTTCGCTGCTCATCCATAAAACCACACTTTTGCCAGAAATAGATAAGCAACTCTTATCTCATTCACGCGGAGCATTTATTAAATTCCTCGTGTTTTTATGTGTTAAAAATAACTGTGAGCTCTGTCCCCTCTACACAGATTTGATTTGTAACTTGGCTTGACTTTAGCATCACCCGCTTGTCTCCATTGTCACAGATAAATTTAAACCTGGAGGACAAAAGTAGAGAGTGAGGGCGTAGTCTGGACATTTGACGAACTGTGTGATTGGTTTAACAGGTATCCACGCTTCAAACTCCGCCCCTGCAGTCAGGTGTAATCATGGCAGTCGTGAGTGATGTCACATAGTACTTGAAATTGGCAGCACGCACTGGGTTTTTGACCAGAAATCTGCAAATTGACCTAGTTTGTACTGAAATTGCCAGTAACAGACAGTAGAAAATGCTATTAAAACCCTATATATACAGAGTTCAGTAGCAAAAACGTGGATTTGGTGTTTAGTTTCACTTTAACTGAGCTCAAATTAGAACCTAAAGTGTGGACGCACCCTTAGAGACAAGCGGGTCCTCCACCAGAAAAGTTACATAGAGCGCTTTTAACTGAAGAAAACCACATAAAAAGCTTTTGCTGCATAAACATGATAATAACAAATACCCACACAACAGTTCTTCATATCTGCAAACACCATTCAAATGACCATAGCCTCATCACATGCAAGCACTAGCTAGACATGTGCTTGCAAACACACACACACGCACACACACACTATGGCTAACAGCTGCTGGTGATGTCATGTGACCCCCCCCCCCTCCCCTCCTCCTCCTCCACCCCCCTCCTCCTCCTCCCTGTTCTGTCCTGTCAGAGAACTGTTGTAGTCCTGTCTCTGATATAGACTTTTTAACCATAGGAGGCGAGTTTTTTGGGCTTTTTTTTTTTTTTTTTTGCATTGCTAGCGTGCGCTTCCCGAGGAATTTAAGACATGTTTTGGGACCCCATCAAAGGTGGTGCTGCGGATCACAACCCCAGCCCGGAGGAGAGGGTGGAGGGGGCCTGGGGGGAGAGCGCAGAAGTGAGGAGGGGGTAAGAAAGTCATGCTAAGTTGTCATGTGGAGAAACAGACTGAAAAGTGCATATGACAGATTTTCATGTTGTTCTAATTCTGTTGTTCTAATTCTGACATGGTTTTCTAATTCTGACTTGGGATAGGACCTGTGGTGAATATTTATCATAGTTTTACATCAGTTAAATGGCAATTCGTGGAAAAAAGTTGAGAAAATGTACAAAAATACAGGAAGTAGTGCTGAGTTTTAAAACAAAATCGCTCTACCTATGTCATCAATACTGAAAATTCCATCCAAAATGCAGAAAAGATGTACACAATTTTCTGTCAGTTTAAAAAAAAAACAAAATAACAATGTTCTCATTTAATTTAATTAGTCAAATCATTACTATTGTGCAAATTTAGACCAGTTTTGGCCTTGTTAACATTATGGTTGCTAGGTACCAGTTATGGCATTATCCAACCAGGAAGTCAAATTATAAACTTTTAAACCAACATTTCAACGGTTAACCAACTAACTACTGCATATCGAAGCAGTTTCCATAATTTCGAAGTAAATATTAAAAGTTATTAACAGCCGACCGATGCAAAACTGCTATGGGACCGAGTGAATTTGCAAACCGCAGCAAAACAAAAGTCATACAAAGGATTCATTCTTTAATCATGCGTTATGTGCTACTTTTCTGGTGAAGGTGCTTGTCTGGAGATGTTATTGCATTGTCTAGGATGTCTCACAGTATGGCATTAAACTTCACAAGGTCTATTAACAGTTCAGATCTGAGGAGAGGCGAGCCCACCCACATTAAACCAATAAAAACACCTGTAATGTAACAGATGTTAGATAAAATTATTGAACACAACCAGATAAAACAAGCACAGAGGTGACAGGGGTTCAATGGTTAGAGCAGTGCTACCCCAACCCGTAGGTCAAAGGTCAAAGGTCAAACTGATTTCCTCTTGGGGTAAGTTCTGTTATTGTGTCCTTAGGTAAGACACTTCTCTCACATTGCCGAGTATGAAAGTGTTGTGTGCGTGCGTGGTTGGAGGTGCTGATTGCGTAGATATTATTATTATCTCACCCAGAAAAGTTACATATTGCAGCTTTAAACTTAATTGACCCACCTGTTGCGAAACACTGCTCTGCTTTAGGTCAAATGTCACATATTTGGGTTTAGTAACTTTGCTAGTTTACATTCCACTTCCATTTGCTGTCTCTGCAGGTTTTGAGCACTTACGGTAGCCCTGCTGGGACATGCTTGTGTGCAAATAGGTCAAAGAGGTCAGCCCTATGTGTTCTACTACTTTTAAAAACACACTTATCCCATGTTTTAGTATATACAATGAAGAAAATACACACGGAGCACATCATCTATATGGTATGATGGAAAGTTAAAACCATACCATAGACAGATTTTATTTTATTTTTTATGCCAGATGCCCTTACAGACATAACCAGTCATATTATTGTGTCTTACCCATGGCCCCTAAGCACTCATTCAGCCTGCTGTTTGTCTATCTGTCACTAACCCACTTTCTCCACTCCAAACACAGTACAGTTTTCCCAACACATCATCCCACCGTGTTTACATTTTGATAAACCCATTCCTCTTCCTCTCTGTAGTGTTGTTTTGTCTTTATTTTCTTACCGTTAGAGCTATCATGAGACTAGCGTGCGCACAGAAGGACAGGAAGCATGCTGGATTCTTAAAGGGGAAGTTTGATCTGGGAATGCCCTTAGCAACAGGATGACGAAATGCATGCACAAGTTTTTGGGCTCCCATAAGAGCGCCATATGTAGTGCTAGAGGAATGCCAGAAAATTTGGGACATACTGTATTAGTGAGATATAAAGTTGCATGCACATTTTTAGATTTTTAATTCATTGTGTGAAGTTTTTGTGAAATTGGCAAAACAAAAATGTAATGAAAAAATATGCAGCAAATATACTTTTTTTTTTACACCTTATTGTTACAAGATGTTACTACCAATGCTTTAAATGTACAAATCAATGCCATACCAGACCACTGCCATTCACTAACATATACAGCTATGTTGGGTGAAGCGTCTTGCTCAAGCACACAACAATAAGTCTCTGCTATCCCATAAAGAACAGTGCTGAAAATAAGGCTGTGGTGAAAAAATATTTAAGATATCCAAAATCTATGTTGCACTAATTAAAGTTTGCCTATTGCCTGCATCTACATATTCTGCTTTAACCACAGACTGTAAAGAAATGGACTAAGGTCGCAGTCACACTAAGCCTTTTGCACCGTGCCCTACTCAAGCACTATTGCGTAGGGCAGGGGTCACCAACACTGTCGGTTCTAAAAATAGCACAACTCAATAATGAGCTTAATCTAAAATAAAATTGTATTCTGTTGCTATTTTTTAATCACCTTTGCATTTATATAGATTAAAAAATTACAATATCTTAAAAAATATGTTCATTTTACGTGATGTTTAGATAAGTAAAGGTGAACTCTGACCTACTGAGTTCAAAGGTCAGGATTGTGCACGTGACAAAACCAGTGCTCAGGTCGCGAGCGCTGTGAAGATGCGCGATGACTGACCCCAAAAACATTGTAGAAAAAAATATCACTCTCACAACGAATTTTACGATTATAAAGGAAACCTGCGTGTGTCTCATCTGCGGGGCAACTGTGGCGACGGCAAAGTGGCACAAAGTGGAGAGACATTTCACTACGTGTCACAAAAGCTCCACGCTAACTCCTCACGGGCCTTTAGCCCTGAGCTAAAGGCAGCTTTGGGTAAACAGCGGTATTTTTTCACGTGACCAGCGAAAAAGTCATAAAAAGCAACCGAGATTTATTTAAAAATATGTAAGTTGATTTGATGAGAAATCATTAACGTGATCAGTGTCTCCACATTACTATCATTAATCATTATTAATAATGTATAATTAAAAGCAAACTGAGCAAATTTGTTATTTCAGGAGATCGTATCAAACTGGTAGCTCTTCCTGTGACTCAGTGCCCATGAAGTAGCTCTCAGTTTCAAAAAGGTCAGTGACCCCTGGCGTAGGGTTTTATGGCCCGGCCGCACACCTGCACAACCAAACAGAGCCACGGCCCGGTGACGTCATCACGCAGCGCTGTTGGTTTGTGTCATTCAGCAGCGCTGTAGTTTTAGCGGAGAAAATAAGACAGCAGCATGAAATATCTATGAAATAGTGAGGCAGATATGAGTCCTGCTGTGATACGCTCCTCTGTGTGCGGATTAAACAACAGTGTGAAGCAGCCAGGCAAACAGGAGACGAGTTTGCAGAACTTCTCTTCTTATTGAAGGTAAGCACGGTTTCGCCGTTCATTCACTTTTTCCTCTTATTCTTTCTGGGAAAAAGACAGGGCTCGTAAATAGAAATTGTGCCTCGCTTTGGCCCATCTCCAACCAGGCCACTCACACTAGACAAACGTACCGTGGTTTAGGGACTATCCGCGCCGCACGGTTTGAGCGGGATAGTGTGAGTGTGACGTCAGCCCCAGTCAAATGAAGCTCATAGAAGGTAACAGTTATAGGGGCCAAGTTGGAGTCCATAAGTTCCATATTTGGTATTCTGACCGCGAGTATCATAGCAACCAGAGAGCCAGCCCGCACTGCTAGCGCTTAACAATGCAGCCAATTAAACCTGTTGCTAATGCTAGCAGGAGCAACCTCGGGGAAAGAAGACGCCTGATTTGTCTGTTATTAATGTTCATATCTTGATTTATGGACACAATAGTGAAATAAAAATACCAGGATCATGTAGAGTGGGACAATAAGAGTCAAGAACTGGAAGCGTTCCCATGCTCACTTCCTATTTGAAACGCAGTGGCTAGCAGGTTACCTATGTCTATATATATATATATATATATATATATATATATATATATATATATATATATATATATACAGAGGGGAAGCAGTGGTTCTAATGCAAACTGTTGTTGTGTCCTTGGGCAAAAACACGTTTTGCCATTTTTAAAATTTTACTTTTTTTTCAAATTTGTTTTTATAGTTTGTAATGTGGCATATTCACTGCTGACTTTGCAAACCTATTCAGACCAGTTTTGTCACATCCTTTGAGTCTAAAAAAACAAACAAAACCCATTTTCTCAGCTCATTGTTTGGACATGCTTCGGAAGTCATTACACAGGAGCTCTTTAGTCATGAGCGGTGTGTTGTCATGTCATGTGGAGTCTGGAAGCTGATTGGCCAAGTGGTTCCTCCCTCCCTAGTATGTGCTTTGTGTAAGTTGTATTTGCTCTACAGAACTGCAGACACTGATGTTATTGCTAATCGTTTAAAGGTGTCTCTTTGATGTTAATCCCAGAACACATGACTGAATGTATGTACAGATCCACCCAACTTTCAAAGCAGGACTTTCCAGTGTAATTATACCATGAAAAACCACAAAATCTAGGGTCAGGCTTGGTTAGTACTTGGATGGGAGATTGTTAGGAATACCAGGGTAGCAGTGGCTTTAGTACATGTTGTCTGCATGTTGTCCACATTGCCTAGAATTTGGTGTGTGAGAATTGGTGGTGGTCAGAGGGGCCAATGGCACAGCTTGGCAGCCTCACTTGCGTCAGTCTACCCCACGGCAGCTGTGACTATAGTAATAAGTAAATTGTGAATAAATTGGGTTTTGGTTGAATAATCCTGCATATTTAGCCCATCTCCAGACATTATCTAATCCAAAAAGTACTCCTTCCAAGTCCACACACCTTCACCAGACTCCTTTGAGCTCTTTAATTGACTTCACTAAAATTCATGACAAGTTTTTGCCAGTAGAGGGCGATTTTTGTGTCTGTTTTATTCAGTCTTATTTTGTCCTCTCATCAGAGTTGTATTTTTGCTTCATCCACACGTTTCATTAATCCATTAACCTAAAGTGGTCTTTCACTCAAAAATGCTTTGTTTGCAATCTGTCCAGATTGTTGCGTCATAGGTAAAAGTACAAATTTACAGTTTTGAGTTCATAAACCATCACAGGACTGTTGTCAAATTGTGTTCACAGCGAATGCATGCCTTTGTTTGCATAGCATTCACAGAAGATAAGGACTTTATATGTTTACTTTCTGATTGTTCATTCCAGTTGCTGACAGCAGAGGTTCTTTTACCAAACTGGAAACACTCTGTTCTGCCTTGAGATGTCATGTGGTAATGCACAAAGAGCCAATTTTGCACAATATAGGACTTTTAAGTTAAAAAATGTGAACTATTTACCCCCAAGGTGACCAAAAGCATGTCTAAATGAGAATTAAAGTCACAAGAATGCATAATATGTCTTCTTTAAAGAGCATATTTAGGTCTTTAACAAATTTGAACCAATTTTGTCGTAGAACCTGCACAGACAGATTGAGATCAGCTCGTGACTGGAGGTATTCAAATGCGCTGGTATGTGTCTTGTGCTCTGATGCAGACAGGATAATGACTTATAAATGTCTCATGGGCCTTTTGTATGTCTCACTCATCTGATATGTCACTGTGCAGACCCCCACCGCTTCATAAGACTTACTCTATGTGTGGAACGGAGAATGTGACAACAGACTGGCGCAATGTCTGTCAATGTAAAGTCCTAAGAGATATTAAAGAGCTTCCCGTTTGACCCATTTAACGTCCTGTATTATGCATTATGGCCTATTCAATTCTATTTTTGGTGCAGGTTATAGATCACTTGTCTCACAGCAAGGAAGTTCAGGGCTTTTGCATTTGCATGTGCCCGTTTTAACGCAGTATTTCCCAGCTATAAGTAGTTCTGGCCAAGTTGTTCAGGAAGGATGGGTCAAATGCCGTGGCTAAGTGTTCCTAAATGGATCATAAATTGTACTTTTACTATGTACAATACAGCTTATCAGTTTCTGTCCCAATACTTTGGCTTTAAGTAACTGTTAATACCCAAAGTCAAAGCAGACCTATTCTGCAAAACCAAGCCATTTTATAGTTGTTCCTCCTTCGCATTTTCTCTCTTGAAGTATTTAGAGCGATTCGTGCATGTTCGAGCAATCTTTAATCATTTATTTTCAAGACGCCATATTGCAGATCAATTCCCACTTACACCGCCACCTGCAAAAAAAAACAAAAAAAAAAAAAATCTGCAGTGCTAGCGTGATCTGCAGCTATCCATCAGAGGTGCCGACAACTTCACGCCCACTGTTGTGATGATGTGTACGGGCGACGTCAGCTCCCATTGTGCACTGCAGTTTTCTAACACAGAAGTCAGCAGATTTGTTTCTTTTCTTAAGTCGTTTTTAGATCAATATTGCGATTTAAAATGTGCAAATTATAGCATAATGATCCATGGGTGTCATAGATTATGGCTGTATAGCAGACGCAAGCACAATAGGCCTTCTTTACTTATTTAACAGAGATAGTATTATAAAGGTGAAAGTGAAAAGAGACTGAGAGAATGATTAATGATTAGTAATTAGCCTTATTAGATTAAATTAATGAATTGGTTTAAACCTTAGTGATATCCACAAATCAATAAGTGATCAATAGCTTATTTGTTTCCTTATCAGGCCTTAATACCATCTGTCATTGTATGCTTAGTTTAAACCACTGCATTAAGACAACTTTACCAACACTAAAGCCATAAACTCAACCCATTCTATGTAACCCAAAGGTTGGACGATGGATTTCAGTTCAGACCAAGTTCTATTGTTTTGTCATTAAGCAAGACACTTACCCATCAGTATGAATGTAGCGTGCGACTGATTCGTTGTGGTCGGAACGGGGCAATGGTGTAGATTGGCAGTGCAGTAGCTTATGGAGTGAGTGAATACTATAGAACTATAATAAAATTTGGAAGGTGAACCCAACATCGCATTGTATTGTTTTCAATGGCCTGTGCTCATTGGCGTATGGACCCCAAAAAAAGTTCTCTTCCCCATTACTTCCTCAATACGGGCTCGCGCCTCCTACCGTGTGAAGTCAGAATCAGAGCGATAACTGCTAGAGATCCACGGTGAATACTGACAACTGTGTAGCAGAAGGCTTTATTAGTACTGCATTCGAAAAATCATCATTTGCTATCTGCACAAGTGAACAGCAACCGTCCAGCAGGGGCACCGTAACGCGTCTCCCTCCTCTGCCATCTGTGCTGCCCCTCCAACCCTCCTACCCCCACCTCCGAGTCCCCCCCTCACCTCCCGACAACCCCCCAAATAAAATAAAACCCACATCAGACCCCGCGCACGCTTCAATTTTCTCCCCAATGAATGGAAAGTAATAGCCGCCCCTCCCACCTCCACGCCAAATTAAAAGTCCACCCTATAATCTCCCCCCTCACGCTGCCCCTCCTTCGCCGACCGCCACCCCCCCTCACCCATTCGAGCACATAAAATGAATTGGTTCCTATTGCCAAACGAGACCACAGTAATCAATGCCCAATGATGTTTTTTTCTGGGGTAGTATTGATCACACTTTAGACACGTGTGGGCACATTATGGGATTTTTAATTAAAAACGAATGTGAAAATAAAATTAGTGTATACTTCAATAGTTTTGCTTCCAGATGGACACCAAAATGATACTATTAGTCACAGTGAGTAGATAGTAAATATTCCGACGCCTACTCAAAATTGATTTCTTCTGGATTTGCAACATTTGGTCAGTGTCCAGCAGGGTCTTGACCTCTGCTCCAAATAGAGACCCCATCACATTCTGTAAATGCATTATGGTTGAATAACATCATGTCAATTGCATTTTTATGTGGTAGTTTGTAGTTTTTAAGATTTTAAATTTGGAAAAGTTTGAGGCAAGTTTGTATGACGTATTTGAGATTGTCTGCGCCTATATTTGGACTAAATTATAACTCATTTTGATAAGATTTGAAGGAATATTTTCAGAATTTTATGATAGAAAGGTCTTATAAACATCACAAAAATCCATTTTACATAATATAATGTTACCTTCTCAGAAACGTACCTGGAGTTGTGTTTTGTTTGAATGACACATTTTTACGTTTAAGTAATTCTTTATTATTAGTCCGTCTACATCTGCAAAGCTCAAAATGCTCTGTTCCACCTTATGATTTCATGAAGTGGTAGTTTTCAGGTTCACAGCAACCTTTTTACCTTTTATTCAGTTAAGATTAGCAATTCCAAGGCTGAAATTATCCAAATGATTCTAATGAAGGTGTATGGAGTTTAAAAAGACAGTGCAGCACTTCCTGTATTACGACATGACATCACAAGGTGGACAAAGTGTTTTTTTTTTTAAGAGAAGAACTCAGCCTAAATATGCAGGATTTGTGAATGAAGCAGGGTATGTTTGTGATGAAATAAACAACATTATAACATAGATCCGAAAATGGCGTAAAATGGGCCCTTTAAGCATTATTATTTTTGTTATTATTTTACATGCATGGCTGTGCTTTTATTCAGTTCATTTCACGTCACCTCAAATCGTTACGTGAAAACATTACAACACTATAAGCCTACACGATATTTGACCTCGACATTGTTTATTATTTTTTACACAATAGCTGTACAGTACAAACCATGACTCACTCGTCCGCCATCTTTAACCTTTTTACGACCACTTCCAAACCAATTTCTCATGTCATAAAAACGCGCCGCCCACTCTCCTCTTGTAAACTGTTATGCCAAGATAAAGCCCTCTTCTCAATGCTCCACTGTACTAGCACAAAGGCCGCTATTGTCGCGAGCTAACATGCTACGCTGCCTCTCCCATAGACTTTACACTCGGATTAGCTTAACAAACACTAGCTTAGCATGCTAATCATAATAATAATCAAACAGGATTGCGGGTGCATTAAGCTAGCAGCTGCGTAATTCTCCCTATACAGTAGCAAAATTGAACCTATTAATATTTATAGAGCTTGCAGGGTGTTAAGTGTCATCATTGGGCTGTTATCCCTGTTATGGGTGCATGTGTCTGGGGTAGGGTGACCTCAGCTGGGCCCCCCACCCTCCATGGTTGTCGGAGCAGATGTTTGCCCCCCCTTCATCCTAAAATACAAGCATCTAATTAGGCTGACAGTGCACAAAGGCTCCCAGATGTCACCCATGGGCGCATGGCAGGCCCATAGGAGTAATATAGGCTAAGAGTGTAAATCAGGCGATTAAAGATGGGGGGTCTTTAAGGTTGAAGAGTATAAGCTGCAGTATTTGGGAATAGAGGCAACTGTAGGTAATTTCAACCTGTTAATATATGTCCTGCGCTCATACAGTTCAAGAAGTAGGCCTGTTACAATCAAAACCAGTGTGCTAACCTGCAGATAGAGGACACATACACGTTTTTCTCACTTTCAGACAGGTCTCATGTGAAAGCGCAAACCCCCCAAAAATTACTCACTGAGCTGCAAAGGAGAATTCTAACTATTACTCAGTACTTCAATACTTACTTCAATAATTTAACCATATTTTTCTCAACTTATTATAAGTGTGTAGAAGACAAAAAAGGGTGCACTGTGTGTTTGCTGCATGAGTACATTTGGTTGGTCAAGAGCCAAGGGGGGCGGAGCTCACATGGGTAGGTGCACGTGCAGGTATATGTGTAAAGGCGCACTCACCTTGGGGACAGGTATTGAGAGTCAGGGCCAGGTAGCTGTAATTTCTGTTGACCGCCACTTCCACTGCCATTTTCTCTGCCAATTTTATCTTCATTTACTCATCTTACCATAGTCTGTTTTATCCATCCATGTCTATTCTTCTCTGCTGCACTGATAGCTCTGTGTGCGTTCGCCAAATAAATCACCACAAAATGCATGTTGGACCTCAGTTTATTTGTTCGTAATAAACTACTAGTGCATGACAAACGTATGAACCCAGGACCTACTCTTGCTCTCACCGTGGCTTCAATGTTTGTTGAGGGAAGCCGTTATAAAGTGTATAGACTAACCTTTTATTCCTTAGCCTATATAAAAACGGCATTTATTAGACATGATATCGTCATAGTCTACCAAATGTAATTAATTTATTATTGCATTCATCTGCAGCTTCCATCGTACACCGCTGTAAAGTCCACAGCATAGTTTGATGTAGCATAATTGAGTAGGGTCAAGTTTGTCGTTAATCTAAACTGGTAAACCCTAATGCTATTGATCCAATGAGCCTGCAGCTTTATGACCCAACAGTAGTCTATTGAAGCCATTATGTAAACAGCAATACTTTTCCTAGCCACGTTTAGGCAGAATGTGAAGGCCTCCAAACCATCTTCTATTTACAAATGGTGTGGTTTGAAGTAAGCTAATGGAACAAGTAGCCTAAATCAGTTGAAGTGGATTTTACAGGTCATGTTTAACAGCAGAGTTGGGAATTGACTAAATACAAAAAAAAAACAAAAAAACATATCGAGATTAGTTATTACGATGCTAAAATTTTAAAGTTTTTCAGTTTTCTTGCAAAGTTTATGAGGGACGCACATCTAGGCTAGTCCAACATTTCCCTGAAGCGTTTCAAATGTTCACTCAGCATGTTTGAGCGTCAGACGAGTTAAACATTTTGAACTTTCTGTGAAATTTGCAGCGTGTCAAGTTTTAAGTGTGTGTCCTCAAATGTAATTGTGTCCAACTAGAGGAGTTTGGCACAATTTTGACACTGCGGTCTGAACCCAGCTTACGGAATAGACCTTGTTTGGCCTTGTTCTCGTTTGGGAGAGCCTTATCCTGCTTGTTTCCTTGGAAATCTTGTTCTTTTGGTTATAATCTTCTACAGTATGGCATAAAACTCATCTATATTCATGGAGAAAATTCCGAAGTATGGTTTTAACTTTGTGTTTACATAGAATCTTGAAGGTGACTTTCCATACTATCCCTTCATAACTTGTATAATATCTAATAAGGCAGAACTACAGGAAGGATAGTTACATTGCACCATGTTATTACACAGAATAATATTAGGCCCAGGTGCATTGTGGGATGTTGCGGCTGACAAAAGCAGCAGATGCAAGAACACAATGTCAATTCAGAGCCTGGTATATTGTCCCATTGTTATTAATATACAATATGTGTTTATGAGAGCAGTTAAATATAGACTGTGTTTGTGTGTTGTGGTTATATTTGGGCGTATTAATCTTTGGCGAACAAGGGGGGTGAATAGAACCAGGAAATGCAGAGGCCCGGGACATACCATGGGAATTTTGAGTGTCATTGGAGGAGTTTAAAAATTCCCTGTAACATTTGATGACACATTCAATACTTAACAGATTACACTTTACTGTTTTAACATGAAAAACAAAACTAGTTAATTTTAAACAGTTTGCAGTGAGACGCAAACGCACTCCAACCATTCATCCATTCACTCGAAGGGGTGAGTGAAGTGTCTTGCCCAAGGACACAACAACAGTATTCATTTGTGGGAGCTGGGATCGCACTGCCAACCTGTGACATAAGCATCAATGTCGAGAGCGGGATTCGAGCCGCCAACCTGTGGATCAGTGGACATTTTATTACACTTAAATTATAAGTTACATGTATTGTTTATTAATTATTATTATCATTTATTAAGGTTTAAATATTGACCTTTGCCAGAATGATTTATTTAGAAATTAGCTATTAAAAATTCTAATAAAAAAAATCTAAAATAAGGTAATATGATTGCTGTATTGTTTTTTTCAATCCATATTAAATTAAAATTGTGTTGTACCATATATTCCTGTTATCATGATGAGTTGTTCCTCGCGGCTCGCTCTTGTCCTAAAATGACCCAACCATGATGCAACAATTAGCCGCTAACAATAACTAGTTTGTATTGTGTCATCCAAGGTCGCACACTTTTCCATTTGCCCCTAATCCCTACAATGTCTACTTGGTTTTATCATTGTAAATACCTGCTGTATACCTCACCATAGCTTTCAGGCCTTAGGGAGTTTAGCCCGTATGCAATCACCATCAACGCACTAATCCTTTTGATTTATGCACTCGCAATTTCCCATTCCAATTTCCCTCCTCCTATCCGGAAGGCAGGCAATCCCGTAGCAGTCTAAACATAGGATAATCTGATGCAACCAAGATCCACAATTAAGCCAGAGAGGGGTACGAGGTTTCAGTGCCATTACTGAATAAGCGCGCTTCCTGACGGGGCCACTTCCTCATCCAAAGTAGCGTTGAGGTCTGGAGCATTGACTGTAAAGAAGTGCAACGTCACCCAGCGTTCAGCTCCAGTCAGATGCACCTTGTTGAAGCTAGCAGTTATAGGCGCAAATTTGGAGCCGAGTCGCATATTTGAAAGTCCGACCGCGAGTATCGTAGCAACCAAAGAACCAATCCGGAGCAAGGCTATTGAAAGTAATGTCGCTTCCTGTCCACTCCACTGGTTTAGCGGTGAGTGGGTGCTTGGCAACCCTGTCAAGTCAATCCAACCTGTTGCTAACGCTAGAGGGAACGACCACAGGGAAAGAAGGCTACTCATTGGTCTGTTATTAATGCTCATATCTTGATGTACGGACAAAATAGACACATAAAACCACCAGGATCATGTAGAGCGGGTTAATATGAACATTTTAAGCCCAAAATGATGAGCCTGACAGCACCAGTTACAGAGAGAGGGGCGACAGTTTTTAAATAGAAAGTTAATTGGAGACAGAGTCGATGAAGCTGGAAGCGCGCCCATGCTCACTTCCTATTTCAAATGTGGCGGCTAGCACGTTCGCTATGCTCATTTATAGATACAGTCTGTGATTTGGGGTTAGGTGCAATCAAATGGCTTGTAAATCGAAAAAAGTTGTAGAGTAAACTTTAACAAATGAATCAATATTGAGTTAATTAAAAGTCTGCTGGAAGTAGGTCTGTGGGTCAAGTCAATACGCCTGATGTGTGGATACGGCAGTGGATATTTGGTTTAAATCTAAAGCACAATAATGAACACATAACATACATAACATTGATTCTAATTTCTTCTTTACATTATGTTAAAGCTACACTTTTAGATTTGTGTGGGACTTGTACTTTTTTTCTTGTGTGTTAAGCTTGCATGGGCCAATAGTTCGGGTGTTATTGCCTGGCAAGTCCAAACTGATATCTCTGTATTTTTTTCCTTTATTTTTTCTTCGTAACCTGCCATATTTGTTTTGATACGGACAGACCATGCATGTCCCTGATTGGTTAATCCACCGGTCAGTCACACCCAACTGAACTCACTGACATTCAGCATGGATCAGAATCACATCCTCGTAAAGAATCGGAGAAATGTGTGTTCTGGGTCCCAGGAAATGTTTTTTTTATTTTTATTTACACCGCAAAAATATGTCTAATCTTTGGTAAAAAAAAAATAAATAAAATAAAATAAATAAATAAATATACAATAAATAAAAATAAAATAAAAATGCTCTTCCTAAATCTTTAAATTTCAATAAAAACTGACTTGTGCAATGTTTAAATACAGTTCAGCCAGCACGCCTCCACTATAATGTCTAATAAATAACCACACTTATACCAATCCCTGTGACCTACAATAAACTTTGACCCCAAAAGAGGAAGTACAGTACCTGTCTGCTCCCTGACCACTCTCCCTATCCACTGCTATAACCTCTCCACTCTTTCTAAAGGAGCTAGCATGCGTGAAGCGAACTGTTTACTTATGGCCTATCCCATGTCCGACTGGTTCCCATGCCGGCTAAGACAACACCGGCTAGCATAGCGCTGGGCTGGGCTAGCATGTAACAGATGGATGTCTAGTGATATTCTTTTCTCTTACGATCACAGGTGAAGCTTTAACGTGTGAGCTAGCAAGATAAGAGAGCTGTTGGCTAATGTTTTTGGGTCACGTTACAGGGAGACGAAGGTGTGTACGTCGCCGCGGGGGATCAGAGCGAGAATGAACAAGCGCTGGGAGAGGAGGGAGCACTTAAAGAGACTGGCTTTGGACAGCGGACTGCCGGTAAGTACAGGTGAAAGTATGTTAGCATGCATAAGTTTGATATTTGGGATTTATTGCTATACAAATATGACAAGACTTGTTTGATGTTTATTGTTGGGTGACATATTATTGTGGTGTTTCATGTCAGATAAGGATAAGAAAGGCATTGTTGATATGCAAATGCTGTGGTGTGGCTAGAGCTGGTCACTAATATGGAAGATTATGCTGTGAAGTACAAAAAAAAATTGGATCAGTGCATTTTATAATTGTTATTTCATATTAAATAAAGGCGCTGTACCTGATTTTTAAAAAAACGTAAAACTGAAGTAGTTCATTTTAAAGGGCCCATATTACGCTGCTTTCTGAGCTGTGTTATAATGTTGTTTCCTCGTCACAAATATACCTCGAGTTGAGTTTTGTTTCATTCGCACATGTTTAACACACAAATCCCGCATATTTAGGCTGATTTCTTCTCTCAAACTAAAAATTCTATTCCACTTTGTGATGTCATGTGGTAATACAGGAAGTTCTCCACTGTGTTTTTAAACTCCATACCTTCACTAGAATTTAGATGATTTTTAGCCCTGGAATTGCCAATCTCTACTAAACAAAACGTAAAATGTAGCTGTTAACTTGAAAACTACCACTTGATGACATCACAAGGTGGAACAGAGCACACGTGTGAATGAAACAAAACAACTCCAGGTATGTTTTTGATGAGGTAACAACTTTATAACATGGTTTAAAGCTCACAAAAGTCAATTTTGTGTAATATATGACCTTTAAACTGTTTACCTCACTTACCTTATGCAATCTGAGTATCCTTATTAATCACCACGATGAGTTTATAAGCGTGTTTCACAACGTTCAGAGACCAGAGCGGAGTTTTATCATCACGGTAACAGTTGCAGACCATCGAGGCTCTGTGTTGGCTTTATGCATACAACCAATGAACGCTAACAACAACTAGAATGCTAACACACACTTCCTGCATTCTCAGACACTAAAATGCTTTATAATTAGATGCAGACAGTACACAGCGGTCTCTTTTTGACCTCATGAGATGCTTATACGATATAACTATACTGAGGCAAGACAAATTTTGCTCAAATACATGAGGAAAAATCTGGTGCAGAGCCTTTAATTTGAATCCTAATTTTAGTTGATTTAAAATGTATTTCTTTGTATTTGTAGCTGAATATCAACTTGAATCAAATCCAAATTGTGCTAATAGAGCATTGTATTGCGATACATGCCCCTTCAATGACAAAAGCGTTCTGTTTTGGAACATTTTTATGCAGCGGAAACGAAAAGTTCTCCATCACTGCTCTGGCACGGCTGTTTTTAATATTTAATTAGCAAACTGTACTTCAGCCGAAAAGCAAGTCCACAAGTCCATGTTATTGTTTACAAGGTCACATTAAAATCCTATTGTTGCTTTCTGGGAATACAGAATTCATCAACTTGTCTGAGGAAAGTAGGTGAATTGAAGTATATGATATAGGCCTTTTCACACCAAGTAGCCCTTAAGAAAATATTTTACTTTTTCCTGTTTTAGACCTGGTTTCAAGCTGGTGGTATTCAGAGTCAAAATTAGGGCTAAAATAGATCTAAAATATTGTAATGTGATATGATATTTTGTGTTTAGTTCAAAGTTGACACCGAACGTTATATGACAAATGCTCTGCTAATTTAAACACAAAATAACCCAAAGGAGAACAAAAATTTTGATTAAATTAACTCTAAATTTAGCAAACATAAGGACTTTGGAGAAATTTGCACCACCAGTCATACATGTACCATTACCTGAGAAACACTGCTATAGACAAAATGTATAAAGCTGATTGTTGATATTGCTACATTTTTAATTTAATAAAATAACCATTACAAATCAGAGATAACTTGGAAGTAAAATCAAATCAAATGCACCACTAAGTCTGTATCAAAAATGGCACTGAATAACATGGCAATATGATATCCCAATGTAAAATCTTTCCATATTCTCTATGACAAATATGCAGAGGGAACTACAAAGACCATAATCCTTCTCTGTAGTCCACATAATGAATCAACTTTTATTATGAATCAAGTAAAACTAATCTGACAATATGAAATAAGTGTTACGACACTAAAATTCTGATAATAAAGAATAGACTCGACACTCAATACCGATTCCAATACCACGATGATAATAAAAAACACTCTTTATTTAGATAATAGAATGTCATTTTCAACATTAAATCATAGTACTTTCTTTTATATTCCCATGTGGCCTTATATCTGTGTACTCCCTCAGTCGTCCAGGTAGGTTCCATAGTGGTCCATGGGCTTGAGTATCTAGTTTGGTACCGATTAGTATCTGATTTTCGATACTTTTGTCAACCCTGACAAAAACATACATGCGTTTTTCAACTCTTGTCACATGGCAGTAATTAAAAGGTTAGATTCCTGTACTGTTGCTGGTCCCCTGTAGACACATGACTCATTGGTTTGTTTGTAGTGGACTTCCCGACTGCCGCATTTGGGTGACACTCCGTTTTGGCCCGTGACGTTCTGCAGGCTTTTCTGTGCATTCTGGCCAACGTCGCTAACGCCGCTAATGCTACACTTCCTGTATGAGGCACGAGTCCACAGGAAATAGACGTTTACGTTATAGGCCTCGTGTAAACACTACAGCGGGGAGGAAGTGACTGCTGTTGCCTTTTAACACTCCCATGAACCGTACTCATTTCAACGGAATTTGCCGCGAGCCCATATTGTGCTTTTTTTTTCTCTCAAACAGAAAACACTCTGTTCCACCTTGTGATGTCACATGGTAATACAGGAAGTGCTCCACTGTGTTTTTAAACTCCATACACCTTCACTAGAATCATATAGATAATTTCAGCCCTGGAACTGCTAATCTTTACTGCACTAATGGTAAAAGGTAGCTGTTAACTTGAAAACTACCACTTGATGACATCACGAGGTGGAACCAAGCCTTTTGAGCTTTCGAGATGTGGACAGACTAATATTAAATAGTTACTCAAACGTGTGAATGAAACAAAACAGGACAAAACAGGAGAGTAAAAATGAAAAGCCTGATATGAAGTATGCACACTTCAAGGACCCCAGAGTGCGTCCATAGAGCATGACTAACTTCTGTGCATTTTAATAACCTCATTAGACCAGGGCAGGGATGACAAGGTCTTGAATGACAAACAGGGCAAACCACAACTCAATAATAAACAGCGGAGATTGTTGGTGGCAGTTGTGGGAGTAGAGCCATCAACCGCAGCCTTAAAGGTCCTATATTACACAAAATGAGCTTTAAATCATATTATAATGTTGTTACCTCCTCAGAAACATACCTGGAGTTGTGTTTTGTTTCATTCACACATGTTTAAGTAACTCTGCATTATTAGTCTGTCTGCATCTCCAAAGCTCAAAACGCTCTATTCCACCTTGTGATGTCATGAAGTTGTAGTTTTCAAGTTAACAGCTATGTTTTACCTTTTATTCAGTAGAGATTGGCAATTCCAAGGTCTATGTGATGAGGAAACACCATTATAACATAGATCAGAAAATGGCGTAATACGGGCCCTTTAATATATGGACTTCCTAAGTATTTTGCATTTTCCCATGACGACACACATCAGACAAAAGCCCATGTACAAGTATCATATTTCAAAACTGTTCAAGTGCATTTGATCGCCGCCGCTTTTATTATAACTATACATAAAGGCATGGAAAGTAAATATTTTGTCTTTGCACAACACAATGCATCTGAGCTTTGATGTACTTTGTAGATAAAGAGGCAGTATTACGCAGAATGTTTAGTTGTTTTGCTTTCCACCATGTTTCAATGTTGCATCAAAAACATGTCTGAGGTGGTTTTATATGTTACTCATGCATGTTTGAGTAATCTAGCAATCTCTCCCGGGCCTTATTCGAACCCTTCTTTACGGTTAGCTGTAAGATTCTGTGCAGCGCTCCGCCAACAAACCTACACATCTATCTTGTTTTATTTTGCTCTAAACTAACTCGATAATCCTGCATTCTTACTGTGATCAGACTCGCCCCTTCACTGATCTGCCCAGTAACTTGTCTATGGTGGCGCCCCTCACTCGTCAGCATGGAGATATACAAGTTCAATGCCATACCGTGGAACATTCAAGCCAAGCAAAAACACCTCCATTGAGACAAAAACGTAGCGCAGTGACCATCCATTAGAAAAGTTCCGTACTGCACGTTTAACTGGTTTACTTACATTACGAAGCGGTGTCATTTTCCAGATCGCTATGGTAACGTGCTCTGAAAGCCTAACCCGTTTTCTTAATTGCATCACAAAAGATGGTTAGTTCTAGATAGTCCGGTTCGGAGAGGCAGAAGTAATCACGTACTGTAGCTCTGGTTGCCACGGTAACATGTTAGTTTCTGTTGCTATAAATTAGATGCACATTTCCTTTCGATTGCATATTTAATTTCATGTAAGTAAGTTCATGCTATGGGTGGTATGCAAGGAGCCAGGAAGTCCACGGTTCGAGTGGTGGTCTGTAGGAAGTGAGACGCAGATACGGTTGTTATTACAGACATCTGACCAAACACGAGGTCCCCCAGGGGAGTCCCGTTATCACCGGGTTCAGGAAGGGCATCTGGGGCACTGGCGACGTTTTATAAGCCTGGAAGTGTATTATCAAACAGTTTTTGGCAGGTCTTATCCCCGCTATGAAGAAAAGCGTTACTGTTTAGTTTGGGATATACAAGGGAACTCTTTATATGGTTTGGTGAGAGATCGTCAATCATCTTTTGCTAATGGTGACGCTTGGTTGAGTTACAGGTCAGATCTGCGGAGATGTGAGACAGCTTACAGTGAGAATATATGCTTTTCGAGGTATTTTTGAGCAATTAAAACACCTGTAATTGAATAAATACTTGTCTGTATATCTGTAATCCCGCATCCAGGTCTGATCTATAGCAAAAGACGAAAAAAGCGACTTGGATGAGCAGCGGAACGTCTTCACACCTACAACGATTTGTCCAGTTGACCGATTTAAATTTCATCTTTTGCTATTCTGGATATGTTTAATGCCATACTGGGGAACATTCCAGGCAAATACTGGCCTCTTCATGAGACTAGCATGTGACCCTATGTGACTATGTAGGCAAAATTGTGGATTTATTTTCTAATTCCAGACCTGTTCTTAGCCGTTGCACAGATTCCAACTGAAGACATCCAGTTTGTTTGAATAGATTTGATTTAATTAGATTTGCACTGTTGAGTCTTTTTACAGGTTGGGTTAATAATCTCACTAAAATGTAGTTAACACATAATTCAACCTGTCACGATATGACATTTTGAAGCACGATTTTTTGCTACAGAGAAATACAGTGATAAACAATGATATTTCAACTACTTTATAGCACTGACACAAAGCAGGAGAGTCTCAGTACACACGTTTTTACATATACAGTGTCATTAAAAGGCCAGCAGAAGGAACTAATAAAAGCCATAGATACTATTTACTCAACTCTCCACAGCTCAAATCTCACCTTATTACATAAAAATAGCAAAAAATCTCCCCACTTTTGCCAAGAAATTGTACACATGATAAATATTGAGCCCCAAAATATAGTCATATCTTCATAAGTTTTGCAAAAACTCATGCCTAGCTGTCTCTAGTTCATTTTGATCATTTTGGAGAAACGTATATATGATATGATGTACGCAGAGGTAATTTCACAACAGTTAGCCAGCAGCGGTACTGCAAACAAGGGCCATAACTCGTCCAAATTGCACAATAGTTATGATTAAGAAAAATAAATGACAACACCTTTATTTTGTTAAACGAAGCTTGAAATGGTCTGAAAAGCGTCTTCCTTGCGTGTAATTTGGCTCTGGATTTTGGATGCAGTTTTCCGTGTTGATGACATAGGTAGAAGGATTATTCCATTTTAGAATTCAACACTATTTCCTTTGTTTTTGTAATTTTCTTCAAATTTTTTGGTTCTATATTAAGCAAATCTGACTTTTTTTGAGCTTTAAGCCATGTTAGAATGTTATCTCATCAAAACCCTACCTGGAGTTGTGTTTTGTTTCATTCACACATGTTTGAGTAACGCTTTATTATAAGTCTGTCTACTTCACCAAGGCTCAAAATGCTCTGTTTCACCTTGTGATGTCATGACGTGGTAGTTTTCAAATTAACAACTACGTTTTACCTTTAGTTTTGTTATATATGTATTTTAACTCACAATTAACACAAAAACAACAGGGTAAACACTATTTGTGTTTGTTGTCTTATTGTAAATATTGATTTTGTACTTACCGCTCAAAGAGGTAGGATGGGGCAGGGGTCGGAGATGCAGCATTTAATATAAAAATATGTAATTATGTAAATGAGATTAATACACATGATCAATATTATAAACCTACAGTATGTATGAGCATCAGTTTCCATATTGGGAGCTTTTTTTGTGTGTGTTTTGTTTTTCTTTTAAAGTTTTTCTGTAATAATTTTTATCATTTTATTTCATATTTCATTGTTGCTGTGAGTTTAAAAACAAAGTGGAGCACTTCCTGCATTCCCACATGAAATCACAAGGTGGAATGGTGGAGTGTTTTCTATTTGAGAGAAAAACTGTGTAAATATGCAGGTTTTGTGTTAAACATGTGTGAATTAAACAAAACATAACATTGGGTGTGGTTGTGATGAAGAAATAACATAACATGGATCAGAAAACAGTGTAATATGGGCCCTTTACCTAATAATAATAATAATAATAATGTAATCTAAAAACATGAAAACGTGTCAAAAGGACTTTAAGTTACTGTTGGACATTCCTAACGCGATTAAAAGCTTAAAAATTCAGTTAAACAAAAATATTCCCACATGACAGCTCTCGGACCACCCAAACCCTAGAATGGCATTTATCATTGGAAGGACAGATCAGCTGACCTCTCTTCCATCGCCGCTCCTATCACCCTGGTCTACGCCTCATTGACTTTGCATAGAGCCTGGGTGTGCACATGTGTTTAAAGCATCGGACCGCCACGTGTTTTTGTGCGTCCGGGCGAGAGGGAATTTTCCGAGTGTCATTAAACGCCTCTTGAGTGAAATGAAAGCGTGTGAGTCAGCACGGGGATTGAATGGTAAATGGGTTAGGTCTAAATCAGATTAGAGAGACATGTATATATAGATAGATATATATTTAGTGGGAGTAGGGTGGTGTGTGCATTACATAAGACGGTGCGGGTTTTAGCGTGGTTGGTGCAATGCTGAAGAAGTCATATATAGGTTAAACGTTTGAGCCAAATGGAGCGTCATCACCTATTCTAATCAGTAGAACAAACTTTTTTTTTAACGCAAATTGATATTTTGTCTTGTTAAAAACAAATAAAAATGGCTTTCAATATTTCAATTTCAATATCTTCCTGAACAGAAACAAAACAGACTTAATCATTGCCATTTAACCCAATGAAATAGTTTAAAAAAGTATTCCACATGCGCCAAACCACCCGCTTTTACTGACAGTTTTTTTCAGCAGACTTTTTAATAGAGAAGTCTACAAGAGCCAATCCTCTAAGAGACAAGAGCACATCAGACCTGTGCTGTGTAACCCGCACTGGCTCCTGTTTCATATCGATGTCAATTCAAATTGTTATCGATTGGGTATAAATGTGTCACTCTATGGGTCCTCTTTATTTGAAGGAATTACTGCAGCCCTATACTCCACCCAGAGCCCTGAGGTTAGCTGACCAGCTCCTGCTGACTGTGCCCAAAGCCAGGCTCCAAGACCAGAGGTGATGGATCCTTTTCGGCTACATCAACTCTGGCTCCAATTCACTTTCTATTGAAAAACTGTCACCCCTCTCCATAACTGCTGCTGTCATTTTGGTCTTAAAATGTTCGTATTAACCCACTCTACATGATCCTGGTATTTTTTATATTGCTATTGTGTCCGTAAATCAAGAGATAAACATTAATAACAGATGGAGCGACCCCCCTAAGGTCACTTTGCTAGCGTTAGCCACAGGTTTGATTGACAGTATTGTTAAGCACCCGGTCCCTGCCAAGTCAGTGGTGCGGATGAGAACAGGCGTTACCTTCAATAGCCTTGCTCCTGAGTTTCTATCTTTCTAGCTTCTAGCTTGGAGCTGAACACTCACTCCACTTCTTTACACAGTCTATGGTTCTTACCCAATTTACTTAATTTTAGGACCTAACTTCATATAAACATTTGGATCATTATTCTAATAAATGTACATCTTAATTCCTAAAATATGATTTTTTTTCTTTTCTTCACAAACAATGCATCGTTTTGCCTTCAATCTATAAATATTTTAATTTCCACTTGTATTTTATTTGTAAGCCTTTAATTTTCGACATGACAAATTCATTTTCAAACATCATCACACCAATATCGTTACAACAAAATGACATCAGATTACATGGCTCGTTAATCTATTCCATTTCCCACATGATTAACTGCTTCATCATCGGCCAATCAAACGCAAGCTCGCATTTCTACTGCAAACTGTCTCTTCAAGTGTCTATAATACGCCTGTTTCTATATTAAATGAATGAGTCAGCACTGCGAGCGTTCAAAGCGCCATAGTACAAATGGGTGACTTCTGAACCGGGTTACGGAGCCATGCGAGGCGTAAGTGGGGCAGCGTATGATTACATAACCGCGGCGTGTTGCTGGGCCGATTTGCAGCCATATTTATTTTTATCATGGTTTAGCGCCGGAGGATGAGAGGAGGAGAGAGGGAGAGAGAGGAAAGACAGGAAGATGACCAAAGAATGGATGTTTACAGAAGTGGGTCAAATTCGATGCCAAGATTTCAAATATAGATGAAACGGGTTACTTTCATGGTTAGTTGTCAATTAGTTTGGAAATTAATTATAAGCGCTACCCCCATTTTATTATATGATCAAATAAAACCAATTACATGGACCAAATGGAATTGATAGCAATGTTAAAGCTCTTAGGGTTGTCAAAAGTATCGAAAATCACATACTAATCAATAATAAAACTAGCATCGAAACTAGATACACATTTGAGCAGGTATCGATACTACAAAGGTCACATTCACAAAACAGAAATGAACCTTTCCCGAATAGCTTTAGAATGATCTTGAGCTGCAACTCTACAATCTATAACCAGCACTAGTAAACCAGGCAATCCAAAAGTGCAAAACATCACAAAACCAAACTAATGCAATGACAAACAATGAAAGAATATCACTATGGAAAACAAAAAGTAGACGACACAAAGATCTATACGCCATAAAAAGTAGAAAACACACAGAGAAGTCTATAAAATGTGAAAAAGTCAGAATCAGAGTGAAAAAATCTGAAATGAAAAACAAAATAAAAAAGCAAAAATTATGCATCTTGAAATACAAAAATAGAACACACAAAAATCTATACACCATAAAACAATAGAAAATGCACACAAATCTGTAAATAAGAAAAAAATCTACGCACCATCTAAAATAAAAAACTCTTATTTCAAAAAACTACAATGAAAACAAACAGAAAACAAAATATTTAAAAAACTAAATTTATGCATCTAAAAAATATAAAAAATCTATCCACATTGAAAAACTAAAAGTAGATCATAAAGTAAAAAAAACCAAAAAACAAAACAATACAAATTGAAAAATAAAATGTAGAACACAAATAAAAATGATTAAAATCTGTGCACCTTGAAAACCAGTAGAATACTTAAAAAAAAAAACTAAATCATACACCATAAATAACAAAAAGGTACAACAAATAATTTAAAAAAGGAATATGAAAAACCAAACCTTAAAATTTAAATAACACTAGTAAAACACAAAAGATAGTTGAAATCTGGCCTGAAACTTTTTAGATGAATGAGTGGTGAACGTATTCATTTTCTGTGATGGAAACGACCTTGCCGAGTCACGACCATAGACTGTATGAAGAAGTGGACTAAGGGTGTGTGGCGTCACCCGTAGCATTTGGCTACAGTCAAATGAAGCTCATCGAGACTAGCGGTTATAGAGGCGAATTTGGAGCCGAGTTCGACATTTGGAATTCCGCCGTAAGTATTATTGCAACCAAAAGGGGGGTGACAAGATTTCAGTGTAAAGTGAATTGGAGCCAGAGTCAGTGGAGCTGGAAGTGCGCCCATAATCACTTCCTATTTGGAACGTGGCGACTAGCACGTTAGCTATGTCCATTTATGTATACAATCTATAGTCATGACTGGGGAATTACGCAGACAATAATGGTAAAACAAACCAAATCCATAAGTCAGTCAGCATTTACCATCAACTGCAATCAGCATCATGTGTCTCAGTGCTAACCCACACACCACAACCACAACATCAAACTCCACAATGACCCAAACCCAAACACCATCACTTATTTCTAAAGTCTGCCCATTGGATCAGTTTAATGTGTGGGTTAGTGGTGACTGGAGCTTTAGCCAGCAGACAGTCCACAAGTGAACTTTTGCTCCGCTAGCCTTCAGTCTAATAACGAGCACGCGGCCTCCACTCAGACACCGCACGTTAATGACATTTTATTATGGCTGACTGAGGGTGACCTTTGACTTTTTAATCTGGAAGTGGTCGGTATTTTGAACTGTTTGTCGATGTGTGGGTGAGAGGGAGTTTAGTGAGTAGGATGTGATTGGTGACTTATTGAGAACTGCACGATCCTATTTGATCCTAAAAAACAGGTCATTCGTTTGAATTTTTTCCATTTCAGTTTAACATTTGACAGTAGCTACATCAAATTGAATAGATTTAAATGTATAGAAATAATTGAAAAATACAATCTAATTATATACAGTGGTCTCTTGTTTATCGCGGAGGTTACATTCTAAAAATAACCTGCAATAGGCGAATCTCACCACACAATTTATACACTTTTCTCACACAGGCATTAACCATTTCTCACATTTGTTTCTTGTTTAAACTCTCTCAAAGTTCAAACCTTCGTAGGCGCCTTTGTCGGTGCAGAACGTTTCATCGACATTGTGGGTTTTGTCAGGGAGAAAACTTGCAAACGGCCTGCTTTGTGTGCAGGCTACTAAAGAAACTGTATGCAGCCTGCACTCTTACTGTTGTAACAGGACCTAGTACAATCACAACTGAACCTGTTTTGCCAGAGCCTTAACCTGCAGATACATCCAACAGATTCTCCTTCTCAGAGTCTGCACTAGCACTGACTAATGATTGGTTGCAGGTGCTGGAGTTTAGGCTGTGATGATTCAGATCAGAGAGAGTCCTTTTACTGGATTTCAGCATTGAAACTGGCAAACCAAATGCAAGAGTCATATGATTCTCTTTCTGCTTTCTGATTGGATAATCGACTTGACAACCAAAACACAAATAAATATGCTGAACAGTTGTTATCAGTAAAAGCTATATTTGACTTGGACATGTTTACTTCACATCTGGGGACACAGTTGGGTCATGTTTATAGAATTTAAAATCATAATCTCACATACCGCTTCCTGTAAGTTCAATACAGTAACATAATTCATTTTATACACTTCATTTTATAAAGTTTTATGTGAAATTGTATTGCTTGTCGCTATATTTCGTTGCAAATTCTAATCAACAAAAGATAAGATAAGATATGCCTTTATTAGTCCCACAGTGTGGAAATTCCAGTATTGCACCGCACAGTTAAAGAACAGAAGGAAAATGGTACATGCAATAAAACAAGATAATAGATAAATAGTTTAAAATAATTGTAAAAATAATATACTTAAAAATAAACTAAAAATAGACTCCACAGAACCACAGAACCCAAGCAGCTGTTCAGAATAATGTCGTCTCACGATTGGTTAAACTTCATGGCTTTGTGATTCTCATGTGAGCCGCTCGCTCCGGTTAAAAATAGCCTCCTTATCGCCCATCTCTGCCTGCATTCTCCGCTAAACGCCGCTGTCTCTCTGCCCCATCAAACTAAATAGGCTTTCAATGCTTTTATCTGCCGCGTTTCCTCAATCAGACATGGCCTAAAACGTCTCCACTTTCCCCTCCACGCCCAGAACGTGCAGCTGGGTAATCAGGGACACGGAGGACCAGAGTCTTTAGGGAAGGGCATCACTGTCTGAGCATTAATGATTAAGATGCATTGCGGTTTTCTTTTTATGAAGACCTTTGGGATTGGTGAAATCTGTGAGGTTGTTGACAAGTTCAGAGATTCTGTAGTGTGACTGACTAGTGTTGTTCTAGAACCAAATAGGAAGTTAGCATGGGTGTGACTCTGGCTCCAATTCACACTCTATTGAAAAATCGTCACGCCTCTCTCTGTAACTGCTGCTGTCAGGCTCGTCATTTTGGTCTTAAATTGTTCTTATTAACCCTCTGTACATGATCCTGGTATTTTTACTTGGCTAGTTGGTCCGTAAATCAAGATATGAGCATTAATAACAGACCAATGAGGCACCTTTCTATTTCCCCAAGGTCGCACCCACTAGATTAGCAACAGGTTTGATTGACAGTGTTGCCAAAGGGAAAGGGCTAGTACCTTCAACAGCCTTCGTCCTGATTGGCTCTTTGGTTGCTATGATACTCGCGGTTGAAATTCCAAATATGGACCTCGGCTCCAAATTAGCTGCTACAAAAAGCCTTGATTGGCTTAATTTGGCTGGAACCCCAACGCTATGGGTGACATCACACTCCTTTAGTCCACTTCTTTATAGCTTCCGTATTTGGAACTCTGACCGTGAGTATCATAGCAACCAAAGAGCCAGCACTTAGCAACGCTGTCAATCAAACCTGTTGCTAACTCTAGTGGGAGCGACCTTGGGGAAAAAAGGTGCCTCTTTTATCTGTTATTAATGTTCATGTCTTGATTTACAGACACAATAGCGAAATAAAAATACCAGGAGCATGTAGAGCAGGTTAATACAAACATTTTAAGACCAAAATGACAAGGCTTCCTGCAATACTTACAAAGTAAACTAAATTGGAGCCTTTTGTTCATTTATATATACAGTCTATGCATTTGACCCATTATTCAAATATTTTAGATCAGCAATCAACATGACATAACTGGTTTACAAGCAAGAGGAACAGCTGAACCTACTGACATAAAAATTATCTCAAAAGAATATCACACACCACAGACTTGCTGACCGCTAGCATCAAAGTCGCTAAGCATATGTAGTGACGGCAATTTGAGCACTAAAATGATGAGAACCAGATATACGGACTTTTAAAAACATAGCAGAACATCACTGATCACAGCTTGCCGAATACGGTTTTATATTTTTACAGTGCAGTTCAGATCGGTGGAGATAGTGGAGATTGGGAGACAATTGTTGAGGGTTAGCGGGTTCCCAGTTCTCACGCCATAATAAGTACAAGGCTATAATCAAATGCCATTTCACAACACGACTGAGAAAGTGGAAGTACTGATTTTCTGTTTTGATTAGAAGGCACTAGACAGTTGTAGTAAACACATTTCATCAAGTAACTAATTTAGTGTAATTAAATAGAAGCATTTGAAGAAACTGTCACCTCTTTAGCTCCCAAAAGTGATTTTAAAAAAAAGATTCTTATCATTTAAAAGCTATTTTACCACGGGAATACACTTTTGGACCACTACTTTGTAATATTATTTTGAAGTAATGTTACTCTTACTTGAGTACAACTTGGCAGTCGTCAAATCTTCATGTTTTAGCCTCTAGTTTGACCAATTCTGGCAATTAGATGAACCAATTTAGCCGTATTTATAACCTTAACTTCTTATTTTCGGTTGCTTTGTCTCAGCATTTTAGTTCATATTATAAATCACCTTTTTTTTTTGCCCGCGTATTATGATTATGAAAATGAAACAGCCTCCAATCACATAGCCCAGAGCTGTAAAATGTGATATAAGATCGTAAAAGTACAAGTGCGGGTTAGTGTGGTGTTCTGTCACTGTGCCAGGCCTTGTTACTGAACGATGGAAAACGTATCCGAACAGCTAGCGAAATTATTAAAGGTTTTTACAAGAAAAGAGTGTGGTGGAAGACGGGGGAAGCCAGAGGAATCCATGACAGGGGAACTCTGGGTCAAAGTATGTACATTGTAATTACTGTCAGTTAAGTTCAGTCAAGTTAGATATGGCAGTGGCAGATATAACAGGGAGAAGTAGGGATGTCACAATATCAAATTTTTATGATTATTGTGAGAAGAAATGTCATGATTTTATGATTATTCACAATTATTCAACCCATGACCAAACAACTGTGAACTCTTCTATTTACTGTCATTCACATTGGCTAATATGTGACCAATATCTCATTCACTTCTACGGTATTAACTACTATTATTTAACATATTTAGATCACCGTGTTACCTTTTATTGTTTTTAAAAGGCTCTACTCACCGAAAACAACGTAATAACCTATTTTATACATTCCGCTTTCGTTTCTGATGCTCTGACTGTCCCCTCCCTTTGCTCTCCGTGCTAAGTCACTCCCCTTCAGAGCGCTATCACAACACAATCAGCCTGCTTTTCGCTAACAAAACAACTGCACGTGACATCAGGTTTGTCAATTTGCTGTGTACACTTTTGTATCATGCTTTCGTCATTGGTAGTGTGGTCAGATCCATTGACCCACAGGTTGGCGGTGCGATTCCAGCTCCCACAGATAAATGCTGTTGTTGTGTCCTTGGGCAAGACATTTAACCCACCCTGCCCCCAGTGTTTGCGTACAGTAGTTTATGAATGTGTTTGTGAATGGGTGAGTGGTTCCTTGACTTGATGTAAACCTTCAGTGCCTTGAAGGTGGAAAAGCGCTATATAAAAATGTGACTATTTACCATTTCCCAAGATGTGCTGCGGAGGAAATTTTGTTTTTAATTGCTTGTGTATAAATTCGAAATGTCTACATCTGTTCAGAAGAAGATGATTTCAGCAAACAGGATTTCATATTAAATCTTTTGAAATGGCAAATTGCTGACATCACTGTAACACGGTCAAATCTAAAACAAGTCGACTTAGCATGTTATGGGAGCTTTATCATTAGCATATAAATACGAGCTCGTAAACTTCCAGCGTGCAGCCTCGTAATGTGCAACGGTGCGTAGAGCATTGCAGGAGGTCCCAATCAACACCATGGCACAGTGCGGAACAGCCCGGCCCTCCGCTACGCTGTGGGCTCAAATCCATCCAGAGCTGCACGATGAAAGGCAGGAGGCGTAGAGCTGGCACTGGGTCAGCGAGTCGACAAGCTTAATATTTGAGCGAAATAGAATGGGCAAAAGTCCAGGCTCAAAGGTCTGGCCCATAACACTATCGCTGAGTCTACCCCACACGGAGATGGAGAGCTTCCCACGGCAAATTTGCTTCAGTGCCATCAACTAATGTTCGTTGCCTTAATTAAATATGTGACAGTGTAGGTGACTTTGCGTTGTCATAGAGATGTTATGACAGCAGAGGTTCACGGAGATTTTCTTTGGGCTGCTAGAACCATCTTCGAAGCTAATCTGATATGCTCTTGCTCAACACAAACCTGCCACGATAATTACTATATTGAGTTACCGTCCAATATGTTAGATGGAACAATCATTTTTGGAGGTGACAGTAGCTCAGTTGGTAGAGTGTTTGTCTACTGATCCGAAGGGTGGCGGTGCGATTCCAGCTCCCACAGATGGATGCTGTTGTTGTGTCATTGGGCAAGACATTTAACCCACTTCGCCCTCAGTGTCTGTGTACAGTGGTGTATAAATGTGTGTGTGAATGGGTGAGTGGTTCCTTGATGTGAAGTGCTTTGAGTGCCTTGAAGGTGGAATAAGTGCTATATAAAAATGTGACAATTTACCACCGTGGCTTTTTCTTTGTAGTACAAGGGAATCTTTTGCCATTTTTCTGTACTACGATTAGATTTGAGCTTTATGAATAACTTCTATGTATATGTGTATATATGTGAATGAATGAGCTGACTCACTGCCAAACTAATTTTACCTGTTGGTGCCAGTAGAGTAACGTTGCCATTTATTTATTTCAGTATTTTTTTTTTTTTTACCATATCATATATATATATATATTTTTTTTTTTGTGGATAACTTGACTCTAGGATTATTGTGTCAGTGCAATAAATTTGTCTCAGTATTATCATTTACCGCCTATATTTACTTACTCATGACAGGCCTGATAAGAGCACAACATTGTTCAGGGGAATACTTCTCCCTGATTGGGCACATATATTTTGTAGTTTAATAATTGTCGCTGATACTTTTTTTTGCAATAATGGAAAGATTTTGGTTATTTTAATTGTAGATTGATAAGATTTGAGCTGTAGAGGGTTGAATAAGTCACTCTTTTGGCTGATGATTCATTCTGCTATTTGTTGTTTACTTTGGTCTGTTTAAAAAGGGTTTGTTTGGATTATCTTGCTTTATTTTTAAGTCTTTTAAAGGTGCTGTACCTGATTTTTACTGTCTTATAAATGTGAAAAACAGAACTAGTTTATTTTGGTCCAACATTATTCCTCTCTTACCTTATGCATTCTTTTTTTGTGATCAACATTTTTTTTATTTTTATTGTTTACATAATAACAGCAAAAACACAATAACAGCAAAAACACAAATATATATATATATATATATATATATATATATATATATATATATATATATATATATATATTACATACACATATACATACATACATACACACAGACTTGATTATTTAAGATTATTTAAGATTATCCAGCTCCAATAAGGTTTTACTCCATAATGAGATAGTTTTTGTTTTGGCTCCATGCATTTTAGCTACTGATAGTTCCATGTTGATGATGTAGCGAAAGGTATTGATCCAGTGACTAAGAGTCAAGTTGTTAGATGTTTGCCAGCGAAGGGCCAGCAGTTTTTTCGCTGCTGTCAACCCTGCCAGTAAAATCTTTTTGTGAAAAAAGGACCAATTTGATAACATCGAAAAATCATTAATCAAAAGGATAAGTGGGGTAAAACAAAAATCTTTGTTTAACATTTTAACTAAATAGGAATGTACAGTTTTCCAAAATATATTGACGTCTTTACAATCCCAAAACATGTGGATAAAAGTACCAATCACATTCTCTGAACATTTATCACAATATGGAGAAGAAGTGAGCTTCATCAGGTATCTCTTTTTAGGGGTTAAATAAGTTCTATGTAAAAAGTTGAAATGTAGTACCTGATGGTTTGGATTTTTTGATGAGTAAGTAACTGTATTCCATATTCTTTTCCAGTTGTCATTCTCCATTGCTGCATCCAAATCCTTACTCCACACGTTTTCAATTTTCAATGGTTTATAATTTGCAATCAATAATAAATTATATATTTGTGTAACAAAGCTCTTTTTTCTATTTAATATATGGTGTAATTTGTGTGTGGTAAGAGGTTACCTTATGCATTCTGAGGATTTTAATTATTTGCTGCGGAGTTTATGTGCACTTTTCACAGCTCTCAGAAGTCAGTGTGGTGTTTTGCTGCGGTGGTAAAGCTAACAGCAGCCAGCATGCTAATACGCACTTCTTGATTATTGGACAATAAAATGCTTTAAAACTAGACGCAGACAAAATGCAGCAGACTTATTTTGACCTCAAGAGCTGCTTAGATGATATATCTGCACTCGAGCAAGAAAAATTTAGCTCAAATACTTGGGGAAAAATCTGGTACGAAGCCTTTAAGTTCTTGAAAGGCAAGAAGTAATGATCTAGCACCAATTATTTAAATAAACAGTAGTCCTATAAAATGCCCCTTGTTTCATATGCTTCAGTAAATTTCCTTACAATGTAGTTAGTCTGCATCCAGCTCATTTCACTGCGTTCTCTGTCTGTCTGGAGTTTCATATGTTCACTGAAACGTTCACGCTCTCCTGACCCACATCTGCCTTTTTGTGTTTGGGTGTGCGTGTGTGTGATGTGTGTACGTGTGTGTGGAGGCTGCAGATCATGGGAAACGATGGCTTTCCGTGCACGGGTCAAACTCACAAACACCGTTATCTCAAAGACGGCCATTATCAGGCGGCAAATGAAAAGCTTTGGGTCAGTTCCAACGGTTTTTTTTTTTCTTGGTGTTTTTTTTTCTAGTGTATGTTGCCAGCTCTTGTAATTGGGATTTTTCATGTCCCCCTCTTTGTCCTGCACTTTCACCCCATTGTGAGGTAATTTTGAGCTGTCTCCGTCAAAGTAATAACACCATCAGAACAATTAGTTGGTTTGAGTAAACTAAGTGTTTCCCAAACTGTGGAACTGGTACCCGTAATTAGAGATGCACAATTAAACGCAATCACAATTAGATTCGCAAGGCTGCAATTGTAAAACTGCAAACAACAAAATATCCTGTTTATTGGAAACAAAACTGCTGGTTTAGACCTTTACAACATGTTCTGAAATGTGATTCTTGCATTAGTTTAGCAGTTCGGATTTCAGTAATGCTCCTGGGTGCGTTTTATAATGTGCATTGTGAACTCAATCCTTATTTGGCAACATAATTCGAGATGTAATGGTAAATGGTAACACTTATACAGCGCTTTTCCACCTTCAAGGCACTTTTCAAAGCGCTTTACAACAAGGAACCACTCGCCCACACATTCGAACACTAGTGTACGCAGACACTGGAGGCGAGGCGGATTAAGTGTCTTGCCCGAGGACACAGCGGCAGTATGGATCTGGCCGTTCTACCAATGATGTTTTGATATTAAGAGTGGGATTCGAAGCGCCAACCTTCGGATTTTAGACCTACTTTTTCAGAATTAATAAATAACTTAGTTTTAGATGAGAGTTTAATACACAGTTTGTTTTGAAAGATTTTTGCAAGGCAGGAGAATCATTGTTAGGCCCAAAGTCTGATGCTGCAAGTTTCAGGCTCTAGATGGCCTATATTTGCTGATGCTAGCGCTATTGCTAGTGGTGTTTTCTTCCATGGAAAAGTTAAGCTAATTGTGGTTTGAGGGTTCAACAGTGCAAAAATCTCACCCTCATTATTTCCCTGTCCAGTTGCAGAACCACTAAACTTAATAATCTGGGTCAATCAATTGCACCATTTATTTATTTTTTTGTTGAATTCACTTGCTGTCTTCTACAATGTACGGGTGCCTTGTGCGGTCAAACTCACATGATCAAACACGAGAGCCTCACACCAGCCGACTCGTACTGCTAACAAAGTCCCCATTCAAATCACATTTAAATAACCTTCTGTGCGCTCTGTATCTGATTGGACGCTTCCTCACACATCAAAGCATGAGATGTCCTCAAAGTAAACCAAGGCTTCTCAAAACATTTAAACAACACATATTAACCAAAATGGACTTTTAAACATCTGGAGTTGTATTTTGTTTCATTCACTCTTGTTTTATCAAACCATTACACCAGAGTCGTATTTTCTGAGCCTCAAAAATGCTGTGTTTGCATTTTGCCTGTTTAGTTGCGTCATAGGTAAAACTCTGAACTTCTACTGCAGAGTTTTTAAGCTCATAAACCATCATCCAACTCATTCTACGGTCAAATGCAGGGCTCTATTAGCATAGCATTCACAGGGGATAAGGGCTTCATGTTTTTATTTTTGTAATTATTCATTCTTGTTGCTGACAGGAGGGGGAGCTCTAGTGCCTAAAGGCCTAAGGTTGTTTTTAAAGTATTTTTTTCCAAATGCAGATGTTTTTTTTTTAACTTAGACATTGAAATACTTATCCCAAGCTGAACAAAAACATGTTTAAACCCACAAGAATGCACAGTATGTGTTCTTTAATATGTTTTGTTCAGGGTTAAATCTAGTTTAATTTATGCCTGCTTTTCTATAGAAGCATTTGTTTGTTGTTTACGACCACATGGGAGTGTTACTTATCCGATGTTTAAACTTGGAGCATTCCAGAAGGCCTTTAAAGTTAATTGGGATTATGTTTGACGTAACCAATTTGCACATCACCACATGGAGTGCAAATATTATGTAAAACTGCACTTCATAAAATACATAAATGGGTAATTAACACAAGCATCAAATGTAGCTGTAACTTTTTCTTGACACTGATGAATGTCTCAAATGCAAGAACAAATTTCTTATGGGGACAGTAAACCTTCAAAGCATTTTTGCAAGCAAAGCCTAGAAATTAAACACATTGAAATAGTGTGACAAATTCAACTGAAGTGACGTCCTCATTCCCAGTAAAAAGTGCATAAAAACAGCCAAAGCTCTTTACAGTTTCCCCTAAACAAATTTGATAGCCTTTGCTTAAATAAAAACCCTTAAAAAAAAGTTTTACAATTTTACCATGACCACAAACAATTGGCGAGGCAGACCTTTTAAGTCTAATGCCTAAAGCAGACGCAAATAAAACTGGAGACATGACTATATGTCCTAACCACAACTATAGGAAGCTACAGCGCATTTTATAAAACGTTTCCATGTCAGTTCAAGCAATCGCTGAGTCTGATTGGTCAATTTTCCACTTGTAAGTAGATATGAAATTCCATAGAGTGGTGTCTGTCCATCACATGAGCTGCAGTCATCGAGGCATCATCTCCACATAGCGTAACAGACAGCATGAATTCTTCGAAAATGGCTCTCCCGATGGATATGTTCTTGGAGGAATGATTTCGGAACACGGCAATGCATGGAATAGCGTACATGTTTGTATCAGTAATGGGAAGCAACGGGGAATTTCGTGACCCATTTCGTGTCCCCATTTGGCCCTTGGTTTTAGGAATATAAGAGTATCAACTTTATTCACTGTGAAGGCATCTTAAGAACAGCTCTTAAAGTCCTTTTGTAGTTTGATATATTGCTAAGTAAATATAGACGATAAATGACAATATTGAAACCGATTTATGTCACTGACAAAAACCCAAGAACAGATTTATAGCACAAAAACTAGTCTAAATCTACATTTACTGCAATAAAAAATCAGATTGAAACACTTTAGTACTTGGTTTACGCCTTTAATGAGTCATAGAAATGATTAATTAAACCTTCTACAGCTCAAATCTTATCATATAGCCACAAATAATCCCAAATTTCACGGTAGAAGGACCAATATTTTTCTGGGGTCAGTATTTGTCACAGGTACTTTTTCTTTACACTAACATATATTCAATAATAAGTTGATATAGTAATTGTCGTGTCGAGGCTTAGGCTATAGGTCAAATTATAAACGAGAAATGTTGTGAGATCAAGCATATTCTGAATGTCCCCCTCTCCTATGCCACCAAATGGAAATCCAAGCAGTGCTCCTCTGTGTTTTTAAAGTCTAAACACCTTTACCGCATTTGTTTTGAGTATTTCAGTATTCAATTTGCTATCATTACCCGCAGCTAGATGCTTTCTATGCTTTCAATGCCCTCTAAATGTAACGTGTGTAATCATTAGAAAGGAAATAGTGGTTAATATCTATCTGACCACTTAAACTCTCTGCCCAATTTTTGCATAAGCAGCGTCAAAAAAAGTCTGCTGGGTACTGTCTGAGTCTAATTATAAAGCATTTTTTTTTGTTAGAGAATCAGGAAGTGCACGGTTGGCATAGTGGTTGTTGTCAGGCTCGTCCTTTTGGTCTTAAAATGTTTTAACCTGCTCTACATGATCCTGAGCTTTTTATTTCACTATTTTGCTGCTAAATCAAGAGATGAACATTCATAACAGACAAATAAGGCGTCTGTGTTCCCCAAGGTCGCTCCCGTTGGCGTTAGCAACAGGTTTGATTGACAGCGTTGCTAACCGGCTGCTCCCTGCTATACCAGCGGTGCGACCAGGAACAGCCTCACTTCGCACTGGCTCTTTGGTAGCTATGATATGACACTCGTGGTCAGAAACCCAAATATAGAACTTGGCTCCAAATTAGCCCCTATAGCTGGTAGCCTCGACGAGCTTCATTTCATTGGAACTGAATGCTATGGGTGACGTCACACTCAATTAGTCCACATCTTTGGTCCCTGAAAGTTGAGAGAAGTGCTTATAAACTCATAGTGGTGAATAATTAGGATGCTCTTAATTCGTAAGGTAAATGAAGAATAACTTTGGAACACTGAAAGCCGTTTAAAATGAACTAGTTCTGTTTTTCACGTTCTTAAAACTTCAGTTCAACGGTAAGTGCATTCATTTCAAACGCTAACAACACTGCTAACCTCAATCATTTTATTTAGACTATAATTTTTCTCCAATTAAACATGTATCAGTGACCCTTTTGAATCCAATCCCGGCTGGCGGTCAGTGGAGCTTATCTAAACACCCCCATGCCCAAAACGGGACACTTTCTCTGGGGACGTTATGCAGATGCGCCCCCCCATTACCCTGCTTTTGTTTCACGTTTCAGAGTGGATCTAACAGGATTCGACGTGCCGATTAGGGTGCCCACCTCACAGCTGGGCGAGCATGAACCGTGCCATCTCTGTCCCGTGAATTTTGGCTACAGAGAGGCCATTTTGCGTACAACCCCCCACTATGGGCACCAAGCCAGGAGTGTGAATAAGCTAGTTCATATGCTAGCCCGGGTTAGAAGGACACATGCCACATTAATCAAAGGATATGTCGGTAAATCTTCCGTCTAATCTGTTTAATGCAATCCGTAGACTCACTGTTTTTGAGCGTTCACCTTGTAGGATAGTTAGCGTAAGTGCAAAATGCTAAAGTTCACGTGTGGGGTTTGTGAATTCTTTGTTGAAGGAGGAAATTCACATTGACATAGCAAGAATATGCAAAGTCTTTACAGCTAAGCCAATCAAGGATGATAAATAGTGACAATGACTGGATTTTTGTTCTTGTTGTTGAGTAAAATTTGCTTTTCCCCAGTAAAGAGTTTTTTTATGTAAAAGCAGCTCTTTCATTATTATTATGCATGCTAGAAACTGTTTATAATAAAAGGTTATCGGCATCAGACCAGGAACTAATGCCTGTGCACTGTTAGCTAGCTAGTTGTTAGCAATGAGGTGATGGCAAAGTTTCATTCTGGGCTCTTAAGTAATGAAAACCACTTAAAACAGTTAAACCACTTACTTAAATAATTTGTATTCCTAGATTATGTTAGGAAATTTATATTGCTGTAGACATTTTTAAATTTAGACATTCTGTCCATTCATCCATTTTCTTCCACTTCTTCCGAGTGCATCAGTCTAAGCAGGGACTCCCGCACTTCCCTCAACCCAGACACTTCCTCCAGCTCCTCCTGTGAGACCCCAAAGCGAGAGACATAATCCCTCCGGCGTTTTTAAGATGGTAGAAATCGTGTACAGTTTAATGTAGGTTTAGGATGTGGCGTGGAAGACGAAATTAGTTTCTCAAAACATCCAAAAAAAGACCATCAAGTAGTGTCTTGCTCAAGGAAACAGCAGCAGTGTGACTTCCTAGTATAGCTGGGATCAACCTACCAACGTTAGAGGGCTGAGCTAGTGCCACCCATTTCCCTTTTTTTTATAATTTTACGCATTCATCTAAGTTCTTTTATTTTTTAGCCATTTATATTACATTTAATAAAGTAAATGCGCCATACTTTTCACCACGCGGCTGCCCCTTTCTGAAGGCTTCACCATATTTGACCAATACTATCACATTCCCAAGGTTTAGCAGATATTAAGTAAATATTTTTTCTTTCTCCATTCTCTTATTTTCCTCCATAATTTCTTCTGAACAACCCTCGCCCTGTCTCTCACTTAAAAGTTGTTTTTAGTGCTTGTTGGTGGTCTGCCATAACTACCTCAAAGATCCCAGAAATCACTTCCAGGCAAACATTTACATCTTTCCGTGTTACCGGCAAGAACTATGTCAATAAAAACACGCAGAAATCCAGCTCTTGAAGTGTGGAACCGCTCTAGGCCTCTTGTTTGTTGTGATACCGCCGGATTGAAGTGAATATTTGGTTACACGTGTTGACAAGTCGGCTAACATTTCTGCATGCTAATGACTTTTCACACATGCTAATGCTAGGAGTGGTGGGGTCTGCACACACTGAGTTCCTCGCAGGTGTCCGGATTGCTTCCTGGCACCGGGGAAGCTATTTGTTTTGCGGGGTCAAAGGTCAGAGCTGTAAGAATTAAGGGGTTAAAGAAGGTCTATATTTAGTCGTAGCGGGGGATTAAGAGTGGTTTTTCAGGTGTGTAGGTGGTGAAAGGTCAAAGTAAGATCTCAGTTTGACAGCATTTTCAGATAGCTGCAAACAAATGCTAGTGATATATTATGACATGTTTGATCATGGTTGATGTTCGGGTGTTACGCTAAATCGTTTATTAGCATTTGACTAATAAAAACGGTAATATCAATATTATACTTGATTGAAAAAATTAAGTCTGCTATTTACTGTTTGCATCTAATAAGAAAGCATGTCATTATCTGATAAGCCAGAAGTGCGCTTAAGCATGCTAGTTGTTCATCCTGACAGAAAAAAACCCGCTCTCATTGTGGAAAGTGCTTACAAATTCATCAAGGTAAATCATTAGAATGCTTGGAATACACAGGTTAAGTGAGGAATAACTGCAAACTGTTTAAAAAAACAGTTTTTCATGTTTTTAAAGATATTTTTTGGAGAATTTTGAGAATTTACTGCACAAAAGGAATACATTTTTATGCTTGTCTAACTATATATTGCTTTTGGCACAGATATGAATAAGACCACATGTAGGGAATCTGTCAAACTGTCAAAAACTGTCTAAATCTTTCATTGATATAACTTAACTTTTATGCAACACTTAAAGGGCCAGCACCCGATTTATCTACACGTATTTGAGCAAAAATTTTGGCCTGTACAGATATATTGAGGTCAAAATTAGTCTGCGGTGTACTGCCTGCAACTAAGCATTTTATTGTTATAAAGAACTTCCAAAGAATCAGGAAGTGTGCGGTTAGCATGCTAGTTGTTGTTAGCTCTACCGCTCTGGTGCGTGAAAGTTGTGAAAAGCACTTATAAGCTAATCGCAGTGAATAATTAGGATGCTCCGAGTACGTGAGGAATAACTTTGTAACCCCTTTGACCACGGTAAGCCATCGAAAATGAATTAATTCTGTTTTTTCACGTTTTTAAGACTGTGAAAATTACGTACAGTGCCTTGAAAAAAAAAAAAAATTTAATGTACAGTATTATTTTATTTATTTAGGGTTGTGTACATCATTGTAATGAGCAGAAATAATGCAATAAAAACCCAGTCACGTGGCAGTACATTTGATAGATCACCTAATTTCTTTGTTTACCACCTTCTGTAAATGATATTCCCACCAACCCTTCAAATGAATCATACTTCTTGTTTAAACACGCTAGTTAATCATTCCTATCTAGTTTCATTTCGCTGACCACAACCATTATGCAGTTATTAGTGTCAAGGTACCGCTTATCTGGCAACGAAATCACACCTAAACATTATTATTAAAGGGAATAACTTTCCTGTTTACCCATGAATGTCGATTACAGTGACAAATAGCTTTTTAGAATGATTTAATTTGCGCAATTGCAGCCAGAACATCAGATAGCGTTGCTCAGCTAATAAAATTTCTACGACTCAGTCCAACTAGCTTTGAAGGAAAAACAATTAGTCACTTGTGGAATGCGTTCTTGGGGCGTAGCGTTGACACCTGCAGCATCTTGGCACGCTCGTGAGAAGTTAGCGACGCGGAGCTGCCGGTTTGAAGTCATAAATTCCGCTGTGAGGCTTGCCCGGGCGTCTGTAGAATGATGAGTTTGTTATCTACGCGAACGCTAGCATTCGGCGGCCATCACTCAAATTGATAGAGGAAAGCGCCAGAGCGTGGAGGTCAACGGGAGTCTGTCATATTAAAATGTCTGTTTAGCAAAGTGTGCTAGCAAAGGTAAGTGAAGATAACATTTCAGATTGTGGATTATGGATTTGTGATGGTGTTGTGGATGGTAAAGAGTTTTATTTGTTTGTTTTTTTTTGTAGCTTGTGGTTGAAATTGGCTTAAATGGTGAAAGAAGTAAAGCTTTATATATCGCAAATGTATCGCTAATATTGACAGACACAGTAACCGATATCACAACATGCTCAATATATGGCAACACCAACATAAAGTGTTTTTAAAAAGAATATGTTAAAGGGCCCATGTTACACTGTTTTTCTGATCTATATTATAATGGAGTCTGTTACCTGGAGTTGTGTTTTGTTTCATTCACACGTTTAACGCAGAAACTCTGCACATTTAGGCTGAGTTATTCTCTAAAAAAGAAATGATTCTGTTCCACCTTGTGATGTCATGTGGTAATACAGGAAGTGCTCAACTGTGTTTTTAAACTCCATACACCTTCACTAGAATCATTTGGATAATTTTAGCCCTGAAATTGCCAATCTCCGCTGAACTAAAGGTAAAAGTAGATGCTAACTTGGAAACTACCCCTTGATGACATCACAAGGTGGAACAGAGCATTTTGACACAATTTCAAGTATGTTTTTGATGTGGTAACAACATTGTAACATGGTCAATTTTGCGTAATATGGGACCTTTAAATGAAGCTGATTTCATTAATGATTTTCCATATTACACCCAAATTTAGCCTTGGTTTAGTCCTGGTTTTCTTTCTGTTTGACTCGTTTCATTTGTAGATTTTTTGTTTTAGTATAACTGAAAGGACTGAGTCAAAAAGTATTTTAAAATATTCTAATAATATTGGTGATACAGCCCTACTGTCTGTATGATTGTGAGAAATGGAAGGCAATGTATTGTCAGTGACAGGGTAAAAAAACCCATTAGCAAGCAGCGCAATTTGATTTGGTTGAAAGTTCTATGTAGACTTAAAGTTACATACTATAGTACACTATATGATGGACAGTACTTATTTTGTTGGTTCATTTGTCTATTGCCCTTTTAAATATTTTTGTAATTGGACTATTCCATTATCATATCCAAATCATATCTTTATTACGACTGCACTGATCGATGCTTGATACTTTTCTTTGGCCCTTTATCAAATTAAAAGGAAAAGGCCGCTTCAATCAAAAGGTCAAAGATATTTTATGAGTGGAAACATCAGTGAACAATCAAAGACCATAACATATTAAAGTTAACCGTGTTAGCAAACATATGCCTTTAGATTACTGTAGATGATTATTTTTTCTTTTTTTTTGGTGTCAGGTTTTGGAAATAAAGGTTGCTGTGTTACAGATTCAATAAGTTGGAACTGTTTTTGAATAAAAGGGAGGCATATATTACAATTTTATGCTTTTTCTAGATTTTTTCCTTGATGCTGATTATTGCAGTGTTTCTGTTTTACATCTACTGTCAACTTCATTATTAGTTTAGCACTAGCTTCCTGACAAATTGCAATGAAAATAGTGTACGCTGTTAGTTATTATTGATCCTTTACATTGACATCATGCAGAACAACGCAACGCATGTATGTCTATGGAGGAATGTTCAGCAGTTACCATGATGACAACAATGTGACACAAAATGTTAGCTTTACATTACATCAGCAAACACAGCAAAAAAAAGTTTTAAGATAATCTGAAAACTCAAGAAAAAATACAAAATTGATAAAAAAAAAAACACATTTTCAGGAGCCTGTGATGATTACGAGCTTTCATGGTTCATAGTTCATGTTTTGGTGTTTGATTTTCAACAAAAAGGTGAGAGTGATTAACTGAAAAACTGTGACTCTGACTTGTTTAACAGCACAAATCAGCTCACATGTTGTAGTTCCAGCTAAATCAGTTTTATTATGGTCAAATTGTGTTAAAACAAAGCTCAAATTAAAGGCTACCTTGAGCAACAGCTTCAGACAGAGCAGTGCCTCTAGTTAGCTTCACCCCCCAGGGAATGTTAATGATATATGGTACATTATAGTCATTCAAAGCCATGAGGAGGAAATTGATGACCTAGATTAGATTTTTCAATTAAAATGTTGCTAATTGGATATAGCTTTTCTAAAAACTAAAAAATATCATCACGGAAAGTCATTATATACAGTTTCAAAGCACTGCAGAAATGGGTGAAAGATATGGAATTTTAGCATTCTAGCTTCATCCACAAAAGGTAAAAAACACCGCAGCCATACTTGGAATACTTCGTGGAATGGCCCTTGTAGATCATGTACGACTTCTAGCAATTCAAATAGTTGGTTCTCACAGCTCATAAAAATGTGAATTTACAGCCAAGTTTTGACATTTCTAAAACCCCAAATCCGTTGATAAGGCGGTAGCGCATCTTTTGAATTCTTTTCTAGCTTTTACTTCTGAAATACACCCTGAACAGATGGTTGAAGTTGTTTTGATAATGTCCTCGCTTCGTTATTAGCGTGAATCAGGTGGAGCAGGTTCCCGAGAAACGATGGTTGTGAAAGGGCCAGTTCCCTTGAGTGAATAATACATTCTGACAATTTTTTTAGATGTAGTCAGTGGTTAAAGATGACATGCTGTGTTTTCTGATCAAGTATGAGTAAGGACGATGACACTTGAAGGAAAAGTTTTTTAAAGAAGTAGTTTTAGTACTAGTTATTGAATAGTTGCTCACAATATAGCACTGCAGTCACCAGGTCTGAAAATCAAGTTCTATTGACAGATCTACGTTTTTCAAAATACATTTCTGCAAACGACGATATGGGTCAAAGTAGGATGTAAACATACAGTATATATAAATGGACATAGCTAACGTGCTAGGTGCCACGTTCCAAATAAGAAGTGAGCATGGGCGTGTTTCCGTCTCCATCGACTCTGGCTTCAATTCACTTTCTATTGAAAACCTGTGGCCCCTCTCTCTGTAACTGCTGCTGTCAGACTCATCATTTTGGTCTTAAAATGTCCGTATTAACCCGCTCTACATGATCCTGCTATTTTTTATTTTGCTATTGTGTCCGTAAATCAAGATATGAACATTAATAACAGAGAAATCAAACGCCTTCTTTCCCCAAAGTCGCTCCTGCTAGCGTTAGCAACAAGGACTGGGGGTTACCTTCAACCTTTGGCAACCCTGTGATACTCGCGGTTGGAATTTCAAATGTGGAACTGCTGGAATGCGCTGTTAGCATGCTAGTTGTTGTGATCTGTGATGAAAAATGATTGTGGTTAATTGGATGCTAGGATTGTGTTCAATCAAGGAATAACACAGCAAAAAGTTTAAAATGGCCTGATTTTGTTTTTCACGTTTTAAGACACCTTGACTACACTTCAATTTAAAATGTCAGTTTAATAATAAAAGTATTTGGGGGAAATTTTACGCTCACACGTTTCTCACTCTCAATGATGACTATTATTTTAAAGCTTCATCTGTCTTAATCCAGACGGCTTTATTGAATTGGCCCTTGCAACATTCCTGCAACCTGTCCGATTACTACTAATATCCCTAAACTTTCTTTCTCGGCCAAAGCTTACACACCATGGATCACTTTAAAGTAAAACTGACTTTGCACCGTGGCAGAAAAACTCCAGCATGCTAGCTTCAAGGACTTCTTTATGGGCTATTTGTCACTCCCAAACACACTGCCTTACACTGTGCCAAGTGTTAGCCTCTTCCCATGTGGCGGCATAGCAGACAGCAGCGGCCCCAGTGTTTGCGAAGCCAGTTTTCGAATGCGACACGGTGAGTGAGTGTGAGAATTGGACTGGGGCGAAAATAGGGAAAAAGCCGTCGGTGCCAGGACTTAGACCGTACCGCTGTCATAGTAATGTTTTATGGCTGTAGAGGCTCGCACACATACGCAATGCTACATAGACAAACACAAGGAGGCTTTTGAAATCTGGGATATTTTAGGTCATTTGTGCTGCAAAAAAAAAAGTAAAAATAGTCTCCTCCTCGTCCTCAGTGTGTCTGCGTACACTGGTGTATGAATGTGTGCGGATGGGGAGGTGACCATTTACCATTTAAAATTGGAAGCTAATTTTTTACTCTAATTTTAACTTTTTGGGAATCTTGTATATTTGTAGAAATTTTGATACTTCCCAAGCATTGTACAGTTGTAAATATGTTAGCTATCAATTGAAATGCATTTAATTAGTGACACTGAAATTGGTTGGGGTGAAAATAGGGAAAAGGCAGCCGGTGCCAGGACTTAGACCGTACCGCTGTCATAATAATGTTTTATGGCTGTAGCGGCTCGCACACATACGCAATGCTACATAGACAAACACAGGGCGTCTTTTGAAATCTGGAATATTTTAGGTAATTTGTGCTGTAATTATTTCATTTAGTTGCTTCTGGCACAACATAATGGCAAACTGTGTAATGAGAGTGACACGGTATAATACATTGCCTAGTTACCCTTTTATTTGTAAACTTGCATTGAACAGAAAGGTCCTGTATTACACAAAATTAATTCTTTTTGAGCTTTAGTCATGCTATAATGTTGTTACCTCTTCAAAAACATACCAGGAGTTGTGTTTTGTTTCATTCACACATGTTTGATTAACCTTTTATTATTAGTCTGTCTACATCTCCAAAGCTCAAAATACTGGGTTCTACCTTGTGATGTCATGAAGCGGTAGTTTTCAAGTTGACATCTACCTTTTTACCTTTTGTTTAGTAGAGACTGGCAATTCCAGGGCTGAAATTATCCAAATGATTCTAGTGAAGGTGTGTGGAGTTTGAAAATACAGTGGAGCACTTCCTGTATTACCACATGACATCACAAAGTGGAACAGAGTGTTTTCTGTTTGAAAGATATGCAGTTTACCAGTTATTATTGATGCTATTGGTACAACAATACTTTTAATTGTTGTCGTACAAAAAAATATTTACACTACTACAGAACAGGTTGCTTGTAATTGGCAAGATTATTTTTTGAAGACATGTACATTTGTTAGTTTTTCCCATTTCCAAATAATAATTTAACAGGCTTACTTTTGAGCATTTTCTTTTTTGATTCTTTTTACCCTCATTTGGCAAGTTTTGTGCCACGTTCCGGTGACTCGAATGGGCGATAACGGCGATGAGTCTTATACCAAAAAGGACACAGGTAGAAAATATGTTTGGGCGGGATTTGAACCTGCAACCCTGCTTCAAAGACAAATGCATAAACTATTACACCACCACGGAATGGTTAAAACATAAAAGTGTTGCAAAATGGTTACAATCCAGTCCACCACACTTCCATCTTGATTTAATCCTTGCCGACTCCGCTGTTTAAATATTGACCGGCCCGGCACTGATGTGGCCTTGCCCGAAAGAGAAAACTAGCATAGCACTTTAGTCTCGCTAAGGATGCTCGTCTGGCTGCTGCATCATCATCATCATCATCATCATCATCATCATCGCTCCACACACTCGCCCTCCACACACCCAGGCAGTAGACAGGGAGGCAGGCAGCAGCTGGGGCACGCATAGGGCAGGACTGTGGAATCAAGCGGAAGACCTCCAGAACGCCACAACGCTAGAAGGATGAGCCAGTACACGGATGTCATTCCGGTCGGCGGCAGGATCCAAAACGGGACGATTTTGGAGCTGCTGGCGGTGAGTAGTTTGGTAGCGCATGTATCTAGGGCACCGGGGCGAAAAGTAGGTCTTGATGGGTTGGAAATCGAGCTAACGTTCTGCCCTCCCCAAAAAACGGTGGACTAGAAAAGAGAGTGCCCCAGACAGGAGACAGGAATTGCCTAAGGTTAGGGGGCCAAGCTGGGGAGTAATTAATCACAAAAGTGGAAGTTGTGTGGAGTGTGGTTGTGCTTAAGTGAACTGTGGAGTAAACTATAGTGATGTAGTACTTTTCAAATTTGAGCATTTTTGTTGAGTTAAATGACATGTTTTTTATTTTATTTGTACTAAATGCAAAAATATCTGTTGAAGTTTATTTGAAATTTCCAAGAGATTGATACTGACATGTAGTAGCTTCACAAAAAGTTAAAAAGTCCCCATTTGTCCCCCAGATGTGACAATTTTCTATATATTTTGTGGACATTGCGTGTTTGTGTTTAAGTAAAACCAGAAGCACATTTTTTTTGCTCTGATTTAGCCTTTTGGGAATCTTGTATAACCATGGAAATTTGGATACTTCTCGAGCATTGTATAGTTGTCAATATGTGAACTATCAAGTAAATGCATTTATTTAGTGCCATTGAAATTGGCTGTAAACTGTGCAGATTCGAAATGTTGCCAATAAAAATGGATTTATGAAAGGTCGCTTTGCTACTTCTCCTGTGTGAATGTGGAAATAGCTGTTTTCCATGACCCATTTTAAACTGGTGAGTCATATAGGACAGTGCACATACATATTTAACTGCAGCTAAGTCTTTACATCAACCACTTCCCAAGGGGCAGTAGTAGTACTTATAGCATTACGAGAAAGGTAGAAAAGTGTTTTTGTCACAATATTTTAAGTGTACCTTCTGTTCATTTATGTTCTGTATTTGAACATAGCCTATACTGGACAAAAAGTTGTAGGAGTTGAAGACGTTTCACTGTTCATCCAAGTCGCTTCTTCAGTTCTGGTCAGATTACAGGTGGACGCTGCCTTAAATCTACCAGAACTGACGAAGCGGCTTCAATGAGCAGCGAAACGTCTTCACTACTACAACTTTTTGTCCAGTTGACAGATTTGAATTTTTCTTTTACAATGGATCATACCTGGATGACTGAGGGATCACACAGACATAGCCTATGCTGTTATAAACTGATCATATTGTTTTGTGTCCCACATTTTTTGTTTCACGTTGATTAACTTTAGTCTGTGTGGTAATGACTAAAGACTCTTAGTTTAGGATTTGTACATGTGAACAAGTAAAACCCACATTCAGTGCGGAAAGAATAAGATGAGAAGCGCTGCGTGGGTACAGTATATAGTTCAAATTGTAGGCAGGTCCTCTTTGGGGAGGGTTCTTTTTAGCTTGAAAATATTTCTGTTGTTGTCTGTAGGGTAAAAATTCAAAAAGGTGTAGACAAGGCACTCTTGTCTGTTTAAAAAAGCCTTTATTGCATCTTTCCTACTGGAGATAAAAGCATATCCACCAGCGTGTTTTGACCATGAAGGTGTTGGTTCTCATTCAGTATTTTTTTCATGATTTCATCCATACAAATATAGTGTGTTGTACATTATATTATTATTCAAACCTTCTTCTCAAACCAATTTCAATGAGGCTTTCTCTCATTCTGATTACATTCAGATCTCAACAAGCATGACATGACATATTACCCCCCTCCCCTTGCATCCTGATACAGCTAAACATCTCCTCTCCTCCTGCCTCATCACTGACCATCTCCGTGTGTGGTTCTCTCACATCTGTCGTCCGAGCGCGTGCCATCTCACCACACGTTCCATATGTAGGTCATTCAGCATCGAGCTGCCACTGCCTCTAATTACAAAGCACTCGCACAAGCTCGCTCTGTCCTAACACATAAACCCGGGGATGGTGTGAATGCTGTTTACTACTTATCGTAAGTGCCATAAATGTTATTGCTAAAAATATTCTAGTAGCAGCAGTAATAGATCCATTTATACTGTTGATTCAGTGGAAATATTGATTGCATCCACTCTTTGAATTGCACTTTTGAGTATGACTAGCTTCCTAATACAACATATTGCTACTTCAGCATTATTCTGTGCCTACTGTCTCCCGAACAACCACCCATCATTCACTCACAGATTTACACAGGCAAAATGAATGAAGTGCCTTGCTCAAGGACACAAAAATAACATGAACTGGCTATCTTTCTTGTTATAAGTTTTACCGCCTAAGTAATAATTGCGGTATTTGTGGAGGAAGGGTGATAGTATGAAGACGTAATGCATGTAGTAGTACATCTTTGTAAAAGTAACACAAAGTACTGCAAAAGGTGAAGTACCCTTAAAAGAAGCAGTAGTAGCAGTAGCAAAGTCTTAGCAGTTGAAGCAACAATGGAGATTACCGATGGTTATAGCTTGTGTAGCAGCAGTAACCACAGAAGTACTTTGCAGTCACAAAAAGACTGAATCAACTACATTTAAAGGTTACATAACTTTCTCAAACTTTGGTATCCCAACTAAATATAGGATTGGCAAATGATTTTTGCTAGTCTGGAAAACTCAAGATGAAGGCCTGTTTTTCTATGTTGAGTTATTGGAGCAGAGGTGTTTGGTGTACCCCAGGGCTCTATCATGGTACCGCTGACGATTACTGTGTGTGTGCACAAATGTTTCCTTGCAGACCCCATATATCCTCTATGTAATTACATTAACAGGAGCCGGATAGTGACTAATGACTCGTGAAGAAGACGGAGGGGTCGTGTGGGTGAGGGGGAACATAAGCACAAATGCCTGAATTTTTATTATTTTTTTTTGTTTTACCTATAGTTCTAGCACAAATTACAAGAAATCCTTCACATTTACCTGAGAATATTACGTCACAATAATCGTTTGGCTATTTATTAAGAAAGACCCATGCTTGCACATTTGACTAATCCAGGTGGGTCCACTGCATGATGTCACTGAGTGGTGACCCTATGTCCATACAATTGACTCATTTTGATCATTTCAGTTCTAAAATTGCCTTGACAAGCAGCTAACAAAAGTCAAAGTTAGCAGTTATTGTTTGACTCAAAACAACTTCAGTCCTCATTGGACCAGCAAGTGGTGTCTTTGCACCTTCTGCTGCTATTATCATTCAGAAATCTTGGCTCTGATCATTTTAATTTGACCCCAAGTGGTAAATATCAAATGTTTTTTTTTTACACTTCTCTAGGATATTTTTTCCTTCATTTTTTCCTGATAAGCAACTATATTTATTTTGATACGAACACACCCTACTGGTCCCTGATTGGCTAATCCACCTGTCAATCACGCCCATCAAAAATCTGGGATATTCATCGGTGACCAGACTCACATCTTTATAAAGTATTGGAGAAGTGTGTGTTCTGGATCCCAGGTAAGCATAATGTAGGACCTTTCAGAAGTACTATGTTACAGTACTATAAGAAGAGTGAAAGTTGTAATCTCTATTCATATTGGTACTTCCAAGTCCACTTTAATACACTTTCTTTTTGGGCACAATTTCAAATGTCCAAGAAGTCCTTACACCTCAAGACTGCCTATTGGTCAGGATTTCAATATGCTCATCTTTGCTTACATTGCTCAAAAGCCTTGTATTATGGGCCCTTTACGTCCTCTTTGGCACAAACGTCTTCCTAAAAATCGCAGAGTTGCCTGTTGCTTGTACTACCACACAAAATCCATTTCTATAGAGATTTGGCCCGCGGGAACAGCTGAAAAGGGTCCCTGAGAGTCTCGGTCAGCAGTTTGACTTGTAATAAAGCTAAGTGCCATAACATTCGGCGGAGCATCGTTCCAAGAAGCATAAATCAGGAGTAGTATTGTGGATTGAATTGCAGTTGGATTTTCATTGATTTCCAGTAATGTAGTGTACAAATAAGCATGGCAGTCACTTAATCATGCGGGAGGAATTTGTAGCTGTTATTTGTTTTAGCGTCTGGGGAGAAAGCAGGGGATTACATTTAGGTTCAAGTCCCGTTCCAAGTGTTTGAATTCAACTTCTAGTGTAGACATGCCTTAGTGAATATATACTATTTTTTTTACATTGCAATGCTTTTACTTGTTTTTACTCCTATGATGGTCTGTTGTTTGGTTACAATGAGCAAATTCAAGTGTAGAGTAGTTTGTTAAGCATTTGTATTGGAACCACAGGGTTACCAGTTCAAGCACATACTGTTAATGTGATGCAGAGATGTTGAAACCACTGGCGTTTAACATTTTTTATAATTTATCTGAGCATTTCCGCAAAGTAAGTTGCATATCGTCAGATCTCAGAAGCTAAGCAAGGTCAAGTCTGGTTAGTACGTGGATGGGTGTGAATAGCAGATGCTACATTGGGGCGCCATTGCCTCTAGTGCAAACTGTTGTTGCGTCCTTTGGCAAGACACTTCACCCACCTTGCCTAGTTTTAATATCGTGGGTGCATGAGTCTGGATTGCTTCTGACAGTCTATCTCAGAGCAGCTGTACGTACAATAGTTGTTTACCACCACCAAGTATTGACTGAATTAATATTGCAATGTAAAGTACTTTGGGTGGCTTTCGAGGTGCTACATAAATCCATTCCAATTATTAGTATTGTTGTACAAAATTGTTCGCCTCCCCATAACATCAAATGAAAATTGTTCCAGTGAGTTAATGCTAATAATGTATCAGATTTGGACTTTACAAAAGCGACTAGGGTCAAACATTATACACTGAAAATCTGCCATCTTTGTTATACGGGGACAAGATCTCCATTAAATGAACTGCTGGACATTTGAATGCCAGTTACAGTAGTGTACATCTTAATATCTTCAATGGATTATTCATGTCTAACAGAATAAATGTTGGTATATTATCTAATTGAACTATTTTTGACACGTCAAGGTAACAACAGCTAGCACGTTAACTGAAGACTTTCTGATTATTGGGCAACAAAATGATTCTGAATAAAACTGGGGTAAGACACATTTTGCTCGAATACATGGGAAAAATATTGAAGCTCTCCTAACACAAACCCACTCTCGATAGATAATTTATTTTATTGACATACAAACATAGATCTGCTTCGTTGGTTCGAGAGCATCTTCAAAAATAGGGCAGTGAAAAAGCACGCAACTCATTTCCCTTTTCTCACAGTCAGGGCTGAGCAGACTGCTGGCTCACACGGATCTATGCAAATAACCCCCGGCTGCAACCTGCACCACCACCACCACCCTGCTCCTGCTGCTGTCCTCCACACCCCCCCCCCCCCCCCCACACACACACACTCCGTATGCCCCCCTACATCGCACCCACAGCCCCCGGGACAGTCACAGAAGGGAGGGGAGGGGGGGTTTGCTACAAAGAGGAAGATGATTAATTAACAGCGTCCTGGTTTTGATACTGTCTTTTTAGTTTTTGAAATTCAGCTCTGCATTCATTAACCGCCCACAACCTTGGCTACATGCAGATTATACTTGAAATACTGAGGTCAGTGTTGTTGATAACTACTTTTGGTTTTGTTTGATGCTGGTTCAATCGTTGTTTGGATATTGCTTAGTCCTACTTTAGTCTTTGTCATAAAAATATAAAGAAGTGGACTAAGGGAGACAAATGAAGCTTGTCGAGGCTAGTAGTTATAGGCGCGATTTGGAGCAGAGTTCTATATTAGGATTTCTAACCGTGAGTATTTTAGCAACTATGGAGCCAATACGGAGTGAAGCTATAGAAGGCAATGCCCCTTCCCACTCGCACCTCTGGTTTAACAGGGGCAGGTCCTTAGCAACGCTGTCAATCAAACCTGTTGCTAACGCTAGTGGGAGCGATGTCGGGAAAGGAAGACACCTCATTGGTCTGTTATTAATGTTCATATCTTGATTTATGGACAAAATAGTCAAATAAATACACCAGGATCATGTAGCACAGATTAATACGAACATTTTAAGACCAAAATGAGGGGCGACAGTTTTTCAGAAGAAAGTGAATTGGAGTCAACGGAGCCAGAATTGCGCCCATGCTTACTTCCGATGTCGAATTATACAGTCCTTGTTTATACAAAACCTGATTTGTCCGAAACTAGTCCAAACTTAAGCTAAACTACACTGCAAAACAACCGTAAATGAGGTCAAATCACTCAAGTCATTCTTCATTTGAATTGTTTATTTCCTTGATGGGCCTGACTTGTTTCAACACATTACGCTCAAGACATAACTCGCTAATGTGTTAAAGAAAATTTGGGTCGCCTTATTGGCAAAATGATTGGCATAATGATTTCAAGCTTAATTATCTTGTAATTAGTCTGAAATGTCAGTTAATTATTATACGTCACTTAAGCAAATACATCTCATAAAGTGTCAAAGAAAGATCTTGTCTGATCTCTGAAGCCAAGTAGGGTTGGGCCTTGTTAATACTTGGATGAGTGCCCGCGGGGGAACACCTTGTGCCTTTGTCAGTGTTAACTAGTTTACTTGGCTTGTGGTTGTTCATTTATTACTTTTATTCATCGTTAACTGTTAAACAAAGATTTGAATTAGTCCTGGTGTAGTCCTTGTTTAGCTAGTTATGCTCACAATACTCAAAAACAAGGTTGAAATGGTTGGTTTAGTGCCATTTTCTCCTTTGGTCAATGCAGTTCAGCAATGGAAACACCCAGTTTATATATTCCTCTAATTAGGAAAAAAAAAACACGCCTAGCCCGGAAACTGCTAACACGCTAGCAAGGACAGAATGCTAATGTGCACGGTTGTTGATTTAATTATTGTCAGGTAGATGACTGTAGCTATGCATGACGAAATAATTAGCGCTTGTATGACATGTTTAGACAATGGAGTTCACAGAGGAGTGACACTGGATGATGGCTGTCCAATCACATATATGTCAGTTATGTAATGTTTAAATTAATGAGCAAAAGCACTTATGAGTCAGTCCTATGGTGTTGCGGACTAAAGTGCCATATGGAGGTGGATAATTGGAATTCCATCAAGTGTTCGGACATCTTTGCCTGTGTCTTTCACCTACGCCTTTCGCCCGATGACATCATGCATTTAGCTTTATGTAAAACAGCGCAGCCATGCTTCCTGTTTTATGAAAATAGATTCATACATTTGGAAAGATCTTAACCCTTTAAGGACTGAGCACATTATTGACCATTATAGCTCGCCTAGACTTTTTTTCTTGCCATAAAAATCATTTTGAAGCAAGTATCAGCATGTACTTTTGCCTTTTTTCAAGCAACTGTTTATTTTACATATCCATCCTTACTTTTCCTTTGATGCTCTGATTGGTCGTTTTCGAGGGACAACGTTAAGCACATTACCGTAATGACAGTAACATATTTAAAGAGCCCCATGCGTCTGCTTTGAGATGCAGTTTGAATTTACATGAGAGCATAACTGGTTGCGGATTTATGGTAATGGAAGGCCGCAACCGTAAATCTATCGGCAGCAATAGCATCCGACGCTATAGAGTTAGCTAAGAGGTTAACAGGTTTAGATAATTTGAAACGGAGAAGGAATATTTAAGAGTCTGCAAACTTTTGGATTTGACAACCGCAAAAACAACACAAAACAGCAAATTTCGTTCACCTCACTAATTTGACTGCTTGATTCCTATGCAACTTTTAGCTAGAAATACCACTTTACTTGATATTTCTGTGCATTTTTTATACAGAGGGGTATCAGTCGGGTCACCACTCCGTCCGTCGAGCCTCGAGCCATGCTCAAACACAGCTGTCCAATCAGATTTTCTTTATTTCCATGACACATGTGAAACGAAGGAGCTCACTCGTCATCCATCATTTTGAACAAAATCACATTTCTCACACCTCAAGAGTTTAGAGCTCATTGATTGCACAGAAATCCACAATGTTTTTCAGTCCCCTGTCATTTTTTCCTTTATTTTTCCGTCATAAGCAGCCATATTTTGATACGTTTTGATACGGGCAGACCACGAGGGTCCCTGACTGGCTAATCCACCTGTCAATCACACCGAACTGAACTCCCCAATAGGCTGCCACTTTACATTTGACCTCATCTTATACAGCCATATAACATATTGACTTGGAGCTGAGCATGCACCAGGTGTCCTTGCTAACCTCCCCTCCTCTCCCACCGCCTCCCTCCCCTGCGCTTTCTCACTGTGGACAGACGAGCCAGACGTTCTAAAGGACCTGTCATCCGCTCACCACAGCCGCAGAACACAATAGACTCCTGTACGCTACGTCCCAATCCTCCGGGGAACAACCTAACTGCGCAGTTGTCCATCTCTCTCTCTCTCTCTCTCTCTCTCTCTTTTTTTTAAGGCTGTCTTTGTTTTACACTCATCTGTTTGCCATCCCCCGGTCTCTTTGAACCTCCACACCGCATGTTTCATCGTCTTGTCTCTTCCCCGACAAAGAATCACCTGCCTGGGTGTGTGTGCGTCACGCGGTGGAGGCCCTCGGGGGAAGCCTCCAGCTCGCTATGGAAGTTCTGAACATGTTTTCTGTGTTGTTGGTATAGTTGTTTGCGTCTGGCTCACGGTTTGAAAAGTGGAATGGGAGAGATTTGAAGCTAGCATGCGCTAATTGTGTCTGGCGTTTTGAAAAGGAAGAAGTCTATGTGAAGTTTCAGAATTAGGTCTAGACATTGCAAGGTTGATGCCAATTAGCAAGTCGTATTCTAGTTCCAATGAGGTAACTGTAAGGACTGTAAGTGTGTCAGGGAAATCCTAAATATACTTTATAGTTTAGCAACTTTCTGGAGGTATATCATTCCATGGAAACAGAAAGGTAAAACCATACTTCAGAACATTCTCCCTGAAGATAGATCAGCTTTATGTCATGCGGTGGAGCATTATAGCCAAAGAAACAGAGGGCGGCCGTGTTCCAGGTCAAGTAAGAGTCAGGTTTGTGAAGATGCAAGCCTGCTCACATTATGGACTTAGCCTTTTCTATGATTTATAATGCAATAAAAGCCACCAAAATGATTTTTTTTTTTTTTTAGGCAAATTTTTGGTTAAAAAGTTACATATTGTGGCTTAAAACATAATATAATCAAGTTTTATAAAATGAGTTAACATGCAATGATGAATAGTAGTTACACAAATGAGCACAAAAACCCAAATACTGTAGATCAATGCAATAATAAATTGAACTCTAACCTTGAAATTTGTAACCTAAAGATGACAATTCATAAAAAGACACTGTACTAACATTAAGAAATACATAAAATCTCATAAAATTATACGCCAAGATGTAAACAATAGGTTACTTTTTTAACCTAGTTCTCTGAGTTATTTCTCCTCTACAACACAACGTCTTACATGAAGCAGACATCTAAACCTTGCATCTGCCTTTCTTCACTGCCTCTCATTATAACAAGGTCTTTGAGGGTTACAGATTTGGCATGACGTGGCTAACTCGCTCCGTCAGAAGCGCTTGGACTTGATGCTAGCCTTATCCGCAACGCACAGCTAACCGCCTGCTGGCTACACCATTGTGAACAACTGACCTTCATGGCCCTTACGCTATATTTAGACCTCTGTCAAGCCTGATATAGAATGCCTTTTTCATACAAACCAAGCTAGTATTTCGGCATTCAGTGTGTTGTGTGCTAGCTTATTATACAACAGAAGTGGTTATCAAATTATCCAAAATGCCAAGCTCAATATGGCGCTGTTATTATTATGATTGGACTGAAATGGATGCCAGAAGGGTTGATTAGCAAAAGTCAGCAACTGAATAATTGGAGGATTTTGCCTGTCTAATTTTAGAGACTGTGAAAGCTTCAATTGTATTTTATTGGCAAAATAATGAATGTGATGAAAATATAACAAACATCTTGGTTATGAATGAAATGGCAATATGCAGGATATAAGGCAGCCATTGTTCCTTTATGCAACTGAACCTGGATAATTCTAATCTCATAATCATTTCCACAAAAAGCCTATTTTTGGTTTTCAGGTATTGTTGGGTTATATAAAATGCTTTATAAAGATCCATGAGCATCTACACATATTATGCAAAATAATAATAATACAAATAATAATAATTAGAATTGTTAAAAATAAATAAAATAAAATGAAATAAAAATATTTCTTTGAGCTTTTAACCATGTCATATTGATGTCACCTCATCAAAAACATACCTGGAGTTGTATTTTGCTTCAAAGAAGTTTTCTCTGAACATTCAAAAAAGCTCATTTTGCATTATACCTGAATTGTTGAATCACAGGTAAAAAATCTGGAGTCCTGTGCAGTTTGCAAGTCTATAAATCGTCATAGGACTCATTCTACTGTCACACTGTTCACAACAAACGCATTTCTCCATTAGCATAGCATTCATAGCATTGCTTATTCCTCAATGTTAATTTCCGTTAGAGGTAGCTCTAATGCCCAAATACCTCATTGGATAAACGTACAGGTAGGTAAACAGGTAATATGTTTTCAAAATGTAGACAATAGTTTATGGCAAATGTGAAACACGTAGCCCAAGGTGACCAAAAGGGAATTATGGGGAATTAAAGCCACAAGAATGCATAATATGTGTCTGTGAATTCAAGCTAACCATCCACATTCACCGGAATATCATGACAATAGTCTAAGCAGAGCTACTCAGACTTCCCCCTCCCTAGACACCTCCTCCTCTACCTCAATTCCAATTTGTTCCTTGGCTAACCAGGAAATTGTTCCAAATCCTACATAAAGAAGTGAGATGTAAATGAAGGAAGCAACAGTAAACGTTGCGGTTACTGTATAGATAAACTCAGAAAAATTCACTTGATGATCCAGTTTCAGTCCAGTCTGGGTGCTATATTTTATACCATTGCGAGATGTGTCCAGTGTCTTATTTATTGACATTTTTGTAGTTTTAATGATATTCCTCCAAACACAGTAGCCCACAATGTGTAATGTAACATTGCCATCCCAGCCTTCTGTTCTGTCTGGTCTGCCAATAACGAGACTTCATAATTTACCCTCTCCAGCTTTCACTTCTATAGTCCTCTTTACTGCCATTAAAAGCCAAGCTGCTGCACAAAGTAAAATCAATATCATCTGCATGCTACGCTAATGCTAGCCCGGCACTCCCCCCCGGGCTAGCACATTATCCCGGACATTACGCTAGCCCGACGCCTTTCACGCCGCCATAACTCAGCTTTATGGAGATGTGCTAGTGCCAGTCAATAATTTCTTTCGGAGCCAAACAAGCGAGCGGCGATTGGATTTTTATGATGAAGGTTCCGACCCGTGTTTGGTTTTTATTGTCTGCAGAGTCAATGGTCAACCGTCGTCTTTGTGAGCGAGCCGTAAGAGCCACAATGGGGTGAACGGGGTGATCTGTGATTCTGGTTTTATGATGGGAGGACGTAATAGCTGGGTGATTAGGAAGTCTGCAGCCGCTTTAATGAATTCTATTGTGTTCAACATGTCAACAAGATGCGACTTTTATTTATGTATCTTTAGTATGTTTACTATAGTTTAAGAGGGGTGTTATGCAAAGTCAACCTGGAGCTTTCTACCATGTTATAATGCTGTTCCCTTATCAAAAACATGCCCGAAGAAATTTTAGATGTCATCTATACATGTTTCAGGAATTTAGCGATCTCTCCAGGGCCCTATTTGAACCCTCCTCACAGTTAGCAATGCGATCCTATACTGCTAACTGCCCATAAGCCTACTTATAAAGCATGCTAATACGTGTTTTTTGGCATTTTCATAGCATTTTCAAAACAATAAAAGGTAACATGGTGATCTAAATATGATGTGTTAGCAATTAATACCCCATGGAAGTGAAATACCCCCTCTTTAATGATTTATTCTGGAAAAAAAAAAGAAAAAGAAATCAACATGCTACCAAAAGAGCAGACAAAAATGAATAAATATGGAACAAATTTACATATAATCTGATATTTAAAATAAGGGTATAAACTGATATCCTTTCCTTTCTTTTCTTTTCCAATCCTTTCACATTGAAGGACACATATTATGTATAATTAATACAAAATTTCCTGAATTGTTGCATCACAGGTAAAAATCTGGGCTGCAGTTTTTAAGTCTAAAAATCATCATCGGACTCATTCTACAGTCAAATTGAGTTCACAATAAACGCATGGCTCTGTTAGCATAGCATTCACAGAAAAAAGCACTTCATTGTTCAGTCCTGTTCCACATTTTATAGTGTCATACTGGCGTTAAAACCTCAACCAATACATTTAAAGCTACCATCTGCAAGTTTATTTTTTACCAGTAGATGCCAGATGTGAAAACTGTTACCCACCCCACCCTCACCTGGCCTTTGTTGAGACTCACCTGTGCTCTCTGGTCTTTCACTGTCAGGCCAAAGCTGCCACACTACCAGACAGAAGTAACATAGATGGCATCTAGTGGTGATTTGTGAGAATACAACAGAGGTGGGTCGGCCAGTCTAATTACAATTGGTACCTTTAAAGACACATTTTAGCACATTAACAAAAAAATGTAATCAATATCTTTTCAATATCTCCACCTCCTGTTGTTATTGGAGTTCTGATTTTAGGAATGCATGCCAGATAACAAATCATAAGGGTAGTAAAGTTAGCATCACGCAAGTTTTAAAAAGAAATGTTTTTTTTTATTTTTTTTATGCAATTTTGAGAAGCCAACAAAACCCACTGAAATATTAGTTTTGTTTTCTCCTTGACTTGAAAGTTACCATTTAGGACGACAGAGGGGCTGTTGTGCACGTCATGGGGGCTGCTAATATCCATCTGGACTAAACCATAAACTACCATGATATGTGTATGATTATATTATTATGGTCGTCTTACTGCGATTCTCAATCACTTGGAGGTTATCAGAGGACAACAGTACTGTACTAGCAAATTCATGGTATCCAAAGTTTTGGTTTTGTCTATTTTGAATATCTGCTCTTAATGAAGCCTAATGAGGTCATGTTACACTTTCCAACCACTATTTTTCAAAGCTTCACCACAGCGCAGCTATATTTCTGCAACTATAATGGAGTAATATGAGACAATGGATAATATTTTTCCCAGCCTAACCAAGCATCGTCTAATTCCAGCCACTGTTGTCTCACAAACTGGAATTTCCCCATCAATAATTCATTATTTTGCTTGTATATTCGCATAATCTTTTGGGAACGCGTCAAGAGATATGGATAATTAATGTTATTGGCTTAGACTCCGTACAAACAACGCTACAGTGTTAAATCTATATTGTGAACGCAGCATGAAAATCACTGTTCATGGTAAAGCCCTATGACTTGCTGAAAAAGACTTTTATTATTCCCAACCACTGACACGTGCAATATTAGTTTAACCAAAAATCCACTTCCCTATCTCGCAATGGAGTATATAATGTCTTTGTTGGACCCAAAGTCAGCGAGTTCATACATATTGTTGTTTATTGCCAACCTCCATAAATAATCCAATGACGTCCGCCGTGCCTCTCCTGACCTACAACAGCGCACAATGGGGAAGCCGCTAGCGTGTCCCGTACAATACCCGCGACCCACAATGCATTTGGGGGGGACTTTTGTATACGAGCCCCTCTCTAGCTAATGAATCCATATACCTCCGCGGACTTCAATCGGATCCAAAATGGCTTCCAGAGGGTTGAAAAAGGCAAGGCTGGCCCAGATAAAGGGCTGAGTAAACAACTAGAAAGAGGGTTTTGTTTTTCTAGAACGGCCTGGATTCTGAAGAGGAAATTTAAGGCCTCGAACTGACATATTTTCCCACAGTAGCAGAGTTAGCACTATCTTATCTCTGGCAGTTTTAAATAAACAGTTATGGGGATTAATATTAGAATCTGTTTGGTTAACACTTAAGGGTTCTGACAGGGATGTTTGCGGAAAATGTGGGAAAAATGTCTCTGGAAACTGGGTCAAAATTGTTGTAATTTCTAATTAACCAAGAGGTTTGTAACTATATATAAAACAATCAAAACCTCATAGACAACCGGCTACCAGAACTAGTATCAAAATAAGTCCTGTCCTGCATAGTTTTAGAATAGCTATATGAGAACTAGTATAAGACCATGTGGTATCAAAAGAACTACTATTACCTCAAGTTGAAAATGTAATTGTATTGCCATTTTGTCACTGTGGTTTCAAAATTGGTAATAAGTCTTTTTCTTAGTACAGACATTGTGTATCATGACATTATGACATGACAGCATAGGGGTGATTTAAAGAGAAGAATGTTTAAAACCTTTAAGGTTACATACAGTTTGTATGTAGCCTGCACATTTACAGTTTAAAAGGTACAACAATCACAACTGAACCTGTGTTGCCAGAGCCTTAACCTGCAGACATGTGAAATCATGTGAAAGCTCAGAACCTCCAAATTTTTACTCACTGAGCTGCAGAGGCTGCACTAGCACTGATTCAAGATGGTTTAGGTAGTGACCATTCATATGAGACCCTCCTTTTAGGTTGAAACCAACTAGATTTCAGCATCGAAACTGGCAACCCGACATTCTGTTTCCTGATTGGATAATTGGTTCTTCAGAACCAAAACCCCAGACTGCTTGGTCATCATGTCCAATGTTTTTGTAATTAAGAATATCAGTCCTACAGTTCTCATCAGTTTAAGCTATATTTCATTTGACCCTGTTTACCTCATATCAGGGGACACAAGATCATGTTCATTTAAAATCAATATCTTACATACGGTTCCTTTAAAGAGCAGGGATTATGCAAAATTGATTTTGTTTTGCTTTCTGCCATGTTATAACATTGTTCCGTCATTAAAAAAAAAAAAAAAAAACATGCCTCAAGAACATGCCTGAAGATTCTGTTCAAAGCACAGCCCACAATTCTCCATAAATCTACAAAAGCATGATACAAAACTGTACACAGCAGCTTGACAAACCTGATGCGACCTGAAGTAGTCTCATTAGCGGGATGCACGCTGATTGTGTTATGATAGCACTCTGAAGGGGGAGCGACTTAGCACAGAGAATAATGAACTGCATAGCCACGTTTTTGTTTTCCGATGCATTTTGTTTTCCAATGTATACATAGGGACCCATTATGCTACCGTTGTTATTGTTGGTGTCCTGAAGTGGTTTACACATAAAGCGTGTGAGGAATGCGTGGGTCATACTGTGGTGAGTGTATTTAAGTGCAATGATGTCATGGCGTCTGCTGCTAATGCGAACCAGCTCCTGTCAGATTCTTTCCCAGCCACATCTGGAACACATCACTCCAATACGGCTACTAAAAATAAGAACGGCGCGCGATGATAACACAGCTCTCGTTCCCATACAGCGAGCGCTAGGCCAAAACAAAGTCAGTTTTAATATTTGATAGAGTTGAAATATTGCGAGGGATCGTAAACCGGACAATTTTGGATTCGGGATTTTGAAGAACTTGGCTACTGAGGCTTTGTGTAAAAATATCTGTTTTAATGTATGGAAAAGTCAAGCAAAAAATGTTCATTGTCAAAATAAAATAAAAAAAATTTGTTAGCATTAGGTTTGAGTAATAAAGATGCACTATGTAACTTTTTAGAGGGAGGGGTCTGGTACGCTTTTATTCATGGAGAGGTTTCATAGTGTAGCATTAAACTTAAACTTCAATGAAACAAGCAGATGACACCTTCAGGCCAAGTTACTGAACAGATCTGTGGAGAGGCGACCCCACTGACAGTAAAAATGCATGTCCTTAAAGGTGTATTTTGCTCTAAAAAGCCTGTAACTGAATACGTGCAAGCTAGAGGAGTTTAATGCCATACAGTGGAACATTCAGGCATATAAACTAACATTACCATGAACACAGGTGTAGGTGGTGTTCTCTCTCCACCAGTGAAGTTACACATTAGCGCACCTTTAAGAATAACTGAACTGGAAAATCAATGTTCAAATTATGTTTATTTCTTATGAATTTCAATTTGCATTGTATTTTTGTGTTTTCTGAGTCCCATTGTTACGTAACCAAATAAACATAATTGCAAATTAGTTCTGCTTAACAGGCCTGAAAGCATTTGATGATGACAAAATGTGGTTATTTTTGTGTGACCAATCCATCATGTTCTGGAAGCAATACACTCAAAACGTCTCCGATATTTAGAGCGGCACTAATTGTTACATTTACACGTATTAAAAATGTGTAAATGGTAATGAGTTTGATGGAAATGGCTTGCAAAACACTGCTTCGAATTATGGCTGCAAAAGTACACAGTGTTCTGTCTGTGTTTTATGTTAAAGGTGCTATATTACACAAAAGTGACTCTTGTTAGATTTAAGCCATGCTATAAAGTTATTACCTCATCAAAAAACATACCTGGAGTTGTGTTTTGTTTCATTCACACATGTTTGAGTAATCCTGCAATATTAGTCTGTCCACATCTCCAAAGCTCACCTTGTGATGTCATGAAGCAGTAGTTTTCAAGTTAACAGCTACTTTTTACCTTTTGTTCAGTAAAAAATGGAAACTCCAGGGCTGAGATTATCCAAATGATTCTAGTGAAGGTGTATGAAGTTTGAAAACATAGTGGAGCGCTTCCTGTATGACATGACATCACAAGGTGGAACAGAGTGTTTTCAGTTTGAGAGAAGAACTCAGCCTAAATGTGCAAGATTTGTGTGTTAAACGTGTGTGAATGAAACAAAACACAACTCCAGGTCTGTTTGTTACATTATAACATAGATCAGAAGATTGCATAATATGGGCCCTTTAAAAGTCCTACGAGGAACAAGATGATGCATGCGTCGGCCTGTTGTGTTATGGTTAGTCAGTGCTTTTGTATCTCTCCATTCAGATAAACCAAATAAATAAATGATATCACCATCACAATGGAACCAAAATTGAAACTTGAGTTGCCAGTTATCGAATCACAAAGGCTGCTATTATTTCGATAATAGAATTCCCTCTGAAAAGAAGAAAGAGCGTCTTGTTGTAGCTGTAGTTTAGACGTCGATAAACATGTTCTGAAGTATATGAGATTCTTGTATTAGTTCATATTTAAGTGTTCTCTGGAGTTGCTGACAATCAGAACTCTGAGATCAGCATCCTACTTTTTAAACATAAATCGCAATAATTATCAAAATAAAATCTGTTTATATATTTAGCCCTACTTCACTGACTGTATGGTTTGTAGATATAATTTTATATTCAAATAAAGTGACTTCTGGCCCACAAACACATTATCTGGCCAAAAATGCACTCTCTCTATAAGATTTTCCTATATAGTTTTCCAGGAGCTGTGCATTTCAAGCTTCCATCCAAACAGCACATCTATTATTTAAGAAGTTCACTAAGGACATTCTTATTTACAGCCAGGCCTGGAGGCTGGGGGTTACCTAGATTTATCCCGCCCACGCTACGCACTCGTCTTCTCCTGTCTGCGAGCCATCTCCTCCTCTCCTAGCGTGAATCCTCAGAGCCCTGGTCAGCTAAGGTCTGCTATCGCTAGACACGTTAGCTTCTATTTGCTAATTGTGTTTTAGCTTTTGGTCCTGCCCTGCTACACATACATACATGCTTTAATTTTATATTGTGTCAGATAGATGCTCTATCCATGGTTTTCAGAATGATGCAAAAAATTAGACCCGTTGCTATGGCGATTAACAATTTAAAACAAAATATTTTATCTTTTGACTGGAAAAATGTCATAAAAACGTGAAAAAAATCATAACTATAGCTATTAATTTTAAACAGTTTGCCATGGTCTAGCTATTCCTCACTTACCTTATGCATTCCGAGCATCGTAATTACTCACCATGATGAGTTTATAAGCATTTGTCACAACTTTCAGATAAAAGAGCAGCGTTTTCTACTTTGACAATGTTTAAATCCAGGCTCAAAACGGTTCTGTTTAGCTGTGCATATGACTAAAAGGTTTTTGTTCCGCACTCTTCTCTTTTAATGTTAATTTTATGATGATTATTTATGTTTTTATTTGTTGTATTGTGATTTCAGTGTCTTTCTTATTCTGTAAATCACTTTGAATTATTTTGTGTATGAATTGTGCTATACAAATAAACTCGCCGTGCCTTGCCTTTTGCCGTTGCGATAAAGCTAACAACTAGCATGCTAACTGCGCACGTTCTGATTATGGGATATTAAAGTGTTTTATAATTAGATGCAGACAGCACACAATAGACTATTTTTTACTTTAAGAGCAGCCTATACAATAAATTTGTATTGATGGAAAAAAAAAAGTCTAAGCTCTTTCCCTCCCGAGGCTAACTCTACACCTTCACAAATTCAAATGACAAAATCGCAAAAAATGATTCGCTTTTTGCAGGAATTATTCAAGACCGACAAGATTAGCATTGTATTGAATCTTGCTACGAAGGTCAAAGTTCACCACAAGCCATCCCTTTTGGTATTCCTTCAACTACGCAGTCCATCCCCCATTTTTACCCATACATTTATTTAGAATGATACGGTGTGCGCCGCGGATAAGGTTCAGCGGCACAGGTGGCTATCACAGCAACAAGCTAACGTTTTCTTGAAGCATTAGCATATCCCCGGTTATGGTTCCATGCATTCCTACCTCGGGGCTAAAACACATTTATGCTAGTGCCTTTCTTTCCACATCTGCCTTGCACCTGGGTTCTACAGGCAGGCTAGCATCAATAAATCAAGCCGCGGGTTAGCGATAAAGCTAGTGCCCAGAGCTAATGCAGGTGGTATGCTAACGTAATATGGAAAAAATTGATGTTTGGCGCTTATCACTTTATATTATGATTTGTTACCCTGGTTCGTGTTTGAAAATGGACGTACCAAGTTGGGGTTCGGGTTATTCGAGGTATGCCGGAATGTTCTGGACAGTAAATCTGGACGTTAGCTAGCTTAATTTATTTGTGGGAAAATCCGAGGAATGAAAGCCCACTTGACGTAATCTACAGTAGGGATGTAACTCAGGGCATTGAAAGCAAGACAGCTGCTATAGAAGACTGGAGAACTAGAATGAGGACATGCTAAAATGGTGTAGCGAAGAAAACAAAATTTAAATGTAGCCGTCCCGGTATTAACCCTTTAACGTCACATGTTGTACGGGGTTAGAGCTGGGCCAGGAGTAAGGAGATTTATGGATATAGTGATTGCGAATGGGGGCATTACGTTAGTTGAAAGGGTGCATGGGATAAGGTTGGAAAAGTCGCATGATTTTTAGAGGTTCTTTGGGAACTGAAAGGTCAAAAATCTGTAAATTTATAGATTTTTCTGACGAGTTTAGATTTGCGATTCTGTCTGAAGTTAACATTTTAAACAAGTCCTGAAGAACTGACAAAAAGACTGAAATATGAACTGACAAACTAATACAAGAATCACGTTTTGGACCTGTTTCTGCAGTTTTTTTTGCATAATAAGATATTTTTTTGTGTGGAGGAAATTATAGTACTTGTGATTTTGATTCAGTTGCAATTAATCTTGCAACCTTAATTGGCTCTATAATTTTAAATATATAATAACAAAACGCACACAAATTACACAGAGTAATTCAAAATGCTTTACAGAATAAGAAAGACAGTAAAATCACAATACAAACAAAACAAATAATCACTATAAAATTAACTTTTAAAATAGAAGAGTGCAGAATAAAAAAAAAAAAAAAAAAAAATCAGGCATATGCACAGCTAAACAGAACTATTTTGAGCCTGGATTTAAACATAGTCAAAGTAGAGGCTTGTCTCAGATGTTCAGGAAGTCTGTTCCAGGTTTTAGCTGCGTAAAACTCAAATGCTGATTCCCTATGTTTAGTCACCAGCCTCCTGCTAAGCACCAGCAGGAGGCCGGTTCTTGAAGTCCTCACAGTGCGAGATGGTTCATATGGCACAAACATGTGGGAGATGTACTTTGGTGCTAGGCCATGGAGAGACTTGTTCACAAGCAGAGCTGTTTTAAAGTCTATTCTCTGAGCCACAGGAGCGTATGCAGAGACACTTGTAATGCGCTCTACAGGCTCAACATGTCGTCTCAGAGCATGGCACTGTAGTCATTATTCATTCAATCACTCGTTGGTGGTAAGCTACGTCTGAAACCGCAGCTGTCCTGGGGCAGATTTACTGAAGAGAAGCTGTCAATCTGGACCAACCGACCTACAGGATGGTGGACGGAGTGCTTTAACCAATGAGCCCCTGTCACCCCACCTGCACCGAACCAGACGTAAGCTAGGGTTAAACTATGGTAAAACTAGGAGTTAGCAAAATCTGAATTAAAGGATTACAACAACACTTAAAACCAGTTCTGAACCAGTATTAGCCACCAGAATTCCAATCTAGCCACCTAGTAACACAGTTCAAGAAAATAAAATAAGGGTAGTACATGTTTAATTCCAACTTATATACTTTCAACCCTCCGCGTACCAAAGTCCTGTTTCACAACGGGACCGTGTCATTTTTTATTTCGGTAACACTGACACAAAGAGGTCGGGTTAACAGTTCTAGTGCATTAAATGACATTTTTCCAGCGTTTATCCCCTGGTGTTAAAACGCTGGCAGGTTCTTTGTTTTCCAATGGGCAGCACTCCTCTCCCTCTCCTGTCATCACCCCTTCCCTGTCCCAACACACTACTACTATACTACTACTACACCTGGATCAAAATGGCCCCCCAGATGCCTATAAAACAACCCGGAGCCCTCCACCACCACTGCCCCATTTCCTTGATATTCCCATCCGGTCTGCCAGTCTGGACACACTATTTGTTTTGATTCGGGAAGGGGAAAAAATGCATTCCACAAGCCCGCCTCCCCCCTCCTCCCTTTCGCTGTGTGTTTTGGCAGAAGCTAGCGTGGGGCAACATGGACAAACAGAGCCAGGGAGGGACCGGGGACCAGGGAAGAGCAAATATGTCTGAAAGAAAGATTAAGGAGATGGGGAGAATAATCAAATGATAGGATTTTGGTTAATCCGTACGGTGTGGTTTAGAAAGTTGTGCAAATATTCATTACAAAAGTATATTGTGCGCCACCCATTGTGCGTCTTTGAATGCTTTTTTTATATACTGATTATTTTTTATTGTGCCAGAGCTTACCAAACTTAAGTGTATTCACCACTTCAAAATAAGTCCATACGGGTATCAAACAAACATTGTCCACTATTCAAGCCATTTGTGCTGTAACTTGAGTTAGATTCCCATACCCAAAAGTCTAAACATAGGGATGTGCCGATCCAGCGTTTTCAGTTCCTTTACAGATTTCGATACTGCCGATACTAAACGATACAAGGGTAGAGACCGAAAAAAGCATTTATTTCCTTTAAAGTAAACTCAAAAAGACAAACTACTGGGCCAACCATGAACTGTAAGTAGGCTTATTACATAAACTTTTAGACGCAATCTAGATATGAATTGATATTTGGAAGCCGATATCCGTTCCAAAGTTTTTCAGTATCGGATCAATGCATGCCTATCTAAAATCTGCTTAACTACAGCCAAAACAGAACTACACTATGGCAACATTAGTTCTAATAAACCTTATCCAAAGAAGGACAAAAGTGGATGAAATTCAACCTAACTACAAGTATAACCTGATCACGTGCCATAGTTTGACAATCACTGCCTTATACCGTTGGTGTGTCTTTGGGCAACTTCACACTTCACCAATCTTAAATACAGCGTTTTACAATATAGCCCACAAAAAATCTATAAATGTGTCCACCATATTCAGATTTTATCACTCATGTTATATGGTCGTGCCATATGGTCACTTGCCATATTTATGCTAATTTCCTCACCGGCATCACACGCGTCCCCTTTGGTCTAATTAATTTCTGTTGTAGTTCATTACAGACTGTTCAGTTTGTATTTGTTTGCTCCTTGTTTGGTACTAATGAAGACAGCTGCACATAAGGACAACATAGCACTTTGAACCTGGAGCTTCAGCAGTGACAGGGGAGACACGGAGGAGACACGGAGACACACACGGCTGATGTTGAACAGATGTTGCTCGGATGCTTGTTTTTTTGCCGGGGGAGGTCAGCGCGGCGTACGGTTTGGTTTGGATAGACAGGCTCCCAACTTTATACCCTCACTACATAGAGCTAGAGCTGCAAGAGTGATAGCAATTGAATCGAAATTATAATTCGAATGATAGAAAAAGGAAAACATAATCTGTCAACTGGACAAAAAGTTGACATTTTGCTGCTCATCCAAGCTGCTTCTTCGGTGGACACCGCCTTATGTCTGTCTGAAGGGAGGAGCTAACTGCACTGAAACTAAAAACACATTGTTTACAGTTTCTATTTGTTGGTTAGGTCTGTTAAGCTACACTAAGTGTGCACTGTGCCTGAGTCCTACTTAGCATAATCATTTAAGCCCCTAATCGCTTCTAGTAAAAGGAAAATACAAAAATCTGTCAACTGGACAAAAAGTTGTAGGAGTAAAGATTGGTCACAATTGAGGCTGGGTGCCTTTTTTTTTTCAATACCAATACTTTAACGATACCTGGTATTCGATAGCAGTTCCCTTTTTTTGGTGCCTGGATTTTTTGCAAGTGTAAATTAATGGCCAATATTATTAAGAACATATTTTTAAATCCTTGAATTACCTCGTCATTTAACGCCAAAGAACCCAAAGTTGAGCACAATTTAATGGTGTTTTTTCAGGTAGTACTTACGAAACCATTTTGATCGATTCCTGCTTGGAACAGAGTTTTGGTGCTCAGCCCTAGTCACAATGATCAAAAGTAGCAGTTATAAAGGTACGTTTTTAGCAAATAACAATTGGATATTTGAGTAGTCCTGTTGCGATAACGCATTCTGAAACACAATACACATTACAAAGAAATACTGAGATAAACGATAATGCTGAAACTACTTTATGCCACTGACACATCTCAGGAGAGTCCCAGTAAACCAGATTTTAAGTATACAGTATTATTAAAAGCCCTGAGCTGCAACAAATAAAAAGCACAAGGGACCAATAATTAGACATAGAAGTTATTTTTTCAACTCTACAGCTCAGATCTTACCTTATTGCATAAAAATGGCAAAAATCTCCACACCATTGCAAAGAACAATTGAGCTATAAATTGATATAGTGATTATTCTGACAGGCCTTTCATTGAGGACTGAAAAAAGGGCAAGCACTAGGGTTGTAATCAAACAGATCAAAGTTGCAATTTCAATGGACGCAGTTATTAAAGCGCAAAGGCTGTAGTAGTAATAATAATAATTTAAAGTCAAAATATCCTACAGGATTAAAAAGCACTAACCCTGTAGTTTCGATCTGTACAAACATGTTCTGAAATGTGATTCTTGTTTTAGTTTGTCAGTTCATATTTCAGTCTTTTTCGTCAGGTCTTCTGATCACGTTTTAAAATGTGAACATCCTGATTGAAACATAAATCACAGATCTAATCGCAATTGTAATACATGTCATAAAAATCATAATGGACATTTTTCCCAAATCGTTCAGCGCTAGTTTAGACTTCTACAAACATGTTCTGAAATGCCCGGCGTTCTTGTACTAGCCAACACTAATGTCAATGCTCCTGGATGTATTTCAGAGTTTATCCACTGATCCTGAAGGCTGGTGGTTCGAATCTCGATGTTGTGTCCTTGGGCAAGACACTTAGCTTCCCATTGCTCCCTGTGCCTGCATATACCAGTGTATGAATGTGTTTTTAAATCAGTGAGTGGTTCCTTTAGGTAAAGCGCTTTGTGTGCCTTGAAGGTGAAGTTTTTTCCCCCAAAATATGAACTAATCCTTCTTTTTGTAGTTTTAGAGGAGTCACAACAAATCATTTCTCCTAGTGTCTGCTCATCTATTCTACCTATTCCTTCGACAATCCCATTGATCTATCCAGGCCTGGGATTGGCTCAAAAGCATTTATGGATTGTCATACTTATTTGTGGTTTGAAAATTGAAATAGTTGGTGCGGTATAGACCCCTGTGTCAGTGATATTTGCGTTTTGGTAGATTAGTGTCAGGATCCAAGAAGCAGCCCTGCATGAAATGACTTTAGACTTCTCCTTTTCATGCTCCGTTTGGCAGTCTCACATCTGTGTCTTCCAAACTGATTCATTGGAAGACTTTGAAACTGGTCATAGCTATTAACTACAGAATGCTTGATTATTGTAAATGTCATCATTAACAATTCAAAAACGATTCCTACCTGTGTTGTACAAATATTGTGTGTAATTTCTATAATGGGGATCCGTCATGAGCTAGTTTCCAAGAACATTATATTTTGTTGAGATTCTTCCACAGTATTACATTTAACTTATATATCTTGCATATATTGAATTATAGGTGCTTTTAGAGCTCATTTGCTTGAAAAACATGCATTCTTACTGTGTGTCTTGCCTCTCCACTGATCTGACCTGTAACTTGACCTGGTGATGCTCATATATATATGAGCTGCAATAAATAAATTGGTGAATGTAACACTTAGGAAGTTAGTTAGTAGTACAGAAAAATAACAAAAATTTCCAACACTAGTGCAAAGAAAAAAAAACACCGTAAATATTGACTCCAGTATTTCTCGTGACAGTCCGAGATGTACCTGATTCCTAATTTCCTAATTATTCGCAACAATGAATTTAGAACAACTTTTCGTAACTTTCGATTCCAGTTTTAACAGCAATTAGCATTGTGATTTGCTAACAAAAAAGCTTTATTATTACACTGCAGACCGTACACAGACTTGATCTCAAGAGCTGCTTATACATTATATCTGTACTGGAGCAAGACAAATTTTTTGGGAAAAAATGGGTACAGAACTACACACAATGTTTTGGAGTCCCGTGTACTTTTCTTCCTCAAAAATCTCCCCTTAATGTTCATTTGCCTAATGCTTATGACTTGTACAATGTGAATTTGGGGAACCATACCAGAGCCATACCAACGCTCTCTTAGAATTTGGTCACAAGCAATCAGTTATGCCAACATTTCTGTACTTACTCCAACCTCCCCAAAACCTGTGTGAAACTAAGCAGAACTCCACCCTGGTCGCCCTGTGGAAGTGATCAAATATCCCCATCACATCCCATGCACTTCACTCCACGCACACATTTTGGGCTTTACCCCCTCGGAGAATTCGACCGGGGAACAGCCCTGCCACTGTCTCCCCACAGGCATGAATGGGCTACTCTGTCAGGAACCAACGAACGCGGGACAGACGGGGACTTATTTCTGCGTCGCACACGGCCCACTGTTTGGAAAGATAATCTGGAGGGATTTTGGGATGCCTGACGGGAGTGAAGTGTTGATGTTTTTGGGGCGAACCGATCTGGAGGTGGATGAGGGACAGAAGATAAGAGAACGTTTGTGTTCAGCAGGATCTGTGACAGGCGGATGAAGAATGTCCAGCTGAGAAGAAGTGTTTGTTGGTTGTCCAAGTCTCAAGGAGCCCATGGTCAAAACTCTGCGAAAACTCAAAAATTATAGTGTGTTTGTACCTGTGTTTCACAAATGTTGCGTGTAACTTCTATAATGGGGGTCTGTCATGAACTAGTTTTCATAGAGATTATGATATTTTGTCAAGAATGTTCCACAGTATTGCATTTAAGTTATTTATCTTGCATATATTAAATTATAGGTGTTTTAAAGCTAATTACCTTGAAAAACATGCATTCTTACTGTGAGGGTTGCCTCTCCACTGATCTGACCTGTAACTAGACCTGGTCGCACCGACTTGTCCCCTTCAAGTTAGATAAGACATGTTCCACGGTATGGCATTAAACTTATCTATCTCCATCGGGACAAGCCGGTGCCACCAGGTCAAATTACAGGTCAGATCAGTGGAAAGGTGACACACTTGCTAGTCTCCATGGATTTGTCGTTTCTTTGACTGATATGTTCCACGGTATGGCGTTAAACTTGATCAAAGACACAACATCTCCATGGAGACCTGTAACTTGACCTTCTGGCACCGGCTTGTCCCCCTCGAGATAGATATGTTCCATGGTATGGCATTAAACTTATCTATCTCCATGAGGACAAGCCGGTGCCACCAGATGTGGTTACAGGCCAGATCCATGTAGAGGCGACACACTTACTTGTCTCCATGGAGGTGTTGTTTCTTTGACAGATATGTTCCACGGTATGGCATTAAACTTATCAGCCAAAGAAGTAACATCTCCCTGGAGACAAGCAAGCATGTCGCCTCTAGATTGATCTGACCTGTAACTTGACCTGGTGGCACCGGCTTGTCCCCATGGAGATAGGTAAGTTTAATGCCATACCTGGAACATATCAGTCAAAGAAACAACATCTCCCCGGAGACAAGCAAACGTGCCGTACCACAATATTATTGCTTCGCCTGGAATGTTCCATCTCTTTAGCTATGTTTTTTTTCATCTGCGCCAAAAAGTCATCAAAACAGTGCATTAAAAACAAATGTAAATGTGGAATGTAGAAGTTTAATGCTTTACTGTCGTACATATATAAGCAATAACATCTCCATGGAGACAAACAGGTAGTGGAACCTTTGTCAGAAAAGTTACATAGTACAACTTCAAACCCATAGTTGCAGAAAATGTTAAAACTGGTCAACAAGGATAGAAATTGCACCATATTTAAACAAATGTTGTTTTCATTTCGTGTTTGTCCGATGACGTATAAACAGATGTATTACCTCCAATCGCTTCGACCATTCAAATCGCATCCTCCCTTTGTCATCACCCAAGATTATTTTCATATCCTGTCATTTCTGCCATAAATCCGCGAAATTTCGGCGACCCAGGAAGCCATTTAGATCCACAAATAAAACATGACCAAAGACCTCTGCGCTCACCCTTACAAAGACGTCTTCCAGAGCCTGCCTCCCGCATTAAAACTGACACGTATTAACCTCTCTTTGGCCCGGGCTTCGATAAGAACTAGATATTCGGGGGAGAGGATATGAGGGAGAGATAGCGGGGGAGATATTATGACAGGAGGCTGTTGGGAGTTGAGGGATGGACCTTGTAAGTGTACAGACCTCAAACATGCTGATAAGACTAATGAATTTAACCAGGGCCAGGCCAGATATGGAGGGCGGCAGTAATCCCACTCACTTGGACTATCACTCATTTGGATTATTACAGGAGAAACGCAGGCAAATATTGGCAAGAATTTTAATAGTTGTTTGAAATATGGCATAGTTCTACCTGCAAATCGCGTGCATTGGCGTGATATTTCAAGGTGGTTGCGTTATCTGGAAAATTGCATGATATATATTTCTTGTCAAGGAGAATGCAGCATGGTTACGGTCTTGTCTATAAGCGGAAAACTGAGGGCGCGTTCACACTAGGCTTTTTGAACCGCGCTACGCTCAAGCACGATTCTGAAGTATTCTATGGCCCACACTTGCGGAGCATTGGTATATCGCTTTAGCGGAGAAAAAAAAAGTTCTGCGGCATGAAATATCTGTTAAATGGCGAGGCAGATATGACTCCTGCTGTGATACGTGCTTCTCCGTCAGTTTTTAGTTTAAACAACCGCATAGAAAACCGAGCGGAACAAGAGACAAAAGAGTTCAAAAGTTTTGTTTCCGTACAGTCCTAAGTAAAGGCAGATTCGGCATGCGTTTTGAAGTGGAGTTTATACCGTTTTCCTCAGTTATGTATGTCTTTTCCTCAGTTATGTTACTCGCGTACTAAAGTCAGAGGTGTGTGCGTACATGAGCATCCGCGCCATTGTTTGACCGACTTGCCTCTGCGCACAACGGTAGCCGGCTAGTTCCAATCAGAGGGACATTCAAAGCGAGCATTTCCGGCGTAATGTAATGTTTATGAGGTTTTTGCCAAGTCGCGCAAAAATCGCTAATCAATCAATCAATCTAACTTTATTTATAGAGCGCTTTACAACACTCAAGGTGACCAAAGTGCTTTCCAATAAAACCAACACATTCAAAACATTAAACATTCAACAAGAACATTCAAAACATTAAACATTCATATATTTAATCCTGACAGATCACTGACAACATGTTTAAATCTTTAGCATTAGCCCCGACACACAAATACATACCTGTTTTCCCGCGTTTGTAATTTCGAAGCCTAATAAATATTTAAATGACGCCACTGACTGACATAATCTTCACCTAAACATAATTGGTTCATCCTTCCAACAAATTAAATGTTGTTGTTATGTTACGGTATCTTACGTTCTAATAGAAGTTAGCATTAGCATTGACACACACACACAAAAATTGATGCACTGTTTTTTATTTAAGACTATTAAATGACTTCAAAACACACACATTTGACAAAGAGAGTGATAACCTTGTCACTTAGAGCTCCTCATTAATCCTTTAGTTCAGTCAGTCCACGTTACAACAAAAATATTGCCTTCATATTTTACTTGTAGAAGCCCGCAGCTAACACCCATATCATTCTCTCTGAATCTTCCTCGCTTCCAAAAGACAGCGCCATAATTTACCCTCCATAAAACTCAACCCAGCAGACATTTTACACAGCACGGGCATCACCTCTCACTCAGCTGTTCATCTGGGACCTGTCACTTTAGCGTGTCATACGTCTAACCACAAAAAATCATGGAATAGGGTCGGAATGTCAGATTTCGAGGTCAGGACCCTGCTCTAATTCCCTATATACCTCCAAATTCCCAAATCCTGCTGCTTTCCGAGAGGTGTGTTATCTGGAATGACAGTCTAGACCTGAACGGCCGAAAGGTGGTGGGACTTCAGGGACCTACGAATGACCCTGTCCGAGCAACTAGGTCAGGAGCTTAAGGTTTATTTACCCTTTCCAGTGAACGGAGAGAGGGGCCGATAGGAGCCAGGCGCGTCGGGGCTTCCTAATCTCCAAGAATGTGTGAAATAGACGAGACTCACGTGGATAAATAATGTATCAGGATGATTTTCAAACCATTAATTTTAAAGAGACAGCGGAGATTTTTTAGGGCGTTGTGTCACTGGGTTTTCCTGAGGATCATGGTGTTTTTAGATCTTTGAAATGAAATATTTAGTCACATAAGGAGATTGGAATGAAAGCAATTAACTGCCAGATTTCTTCATTGTTAAAGGTACAGTATGTAACTTTCTAGAGACAGTCTCCATCGAAATAGGTTAAAATCATACTTTGGAACGTTCTCCATGGAAATAGATGGGTTTTATGCCAAACTGTGAAAGATTATAGTTAAAGGAAGACAACATTTCCATGGAAACAAGCCGGAGGAGGCCCAGAGGAGGCAAAATAAGAGTCAGGTTTGTGGAGATGCAAGCCCACTCACAGTAAAGATGCAAGTTTTCAGTGGAATAAACACAACCAAATCATCTATTTTTTGTTTAAAATGTTATATACTGTGGCTCCAAATAAATAAAATAAATAAAATAAATAAAATAAATAAAATAAATAAAATAAATAAAATAAAATAAAATAAAATAAATAAATAAATAAATAAATAAATAAATAAATACATACATACATACATACATACATACATACATACATATATATATATATATATATATATATATATATATATATATATATATATATATATATATATATATATATAAAATAAAAAAATCTGAATTTTTGAACCTATTGCTGTACTTTGAAGTCTCAGGTGGTAAAGACATATGTGAGGCATTCTATTGTTTTGTCCTTGAGCAAGACACTTAACCTAGCCTCCTCATTGTGTCACTTCAGAGTTCAGTTGAGGTGTGGAGCAAACCATTTTGATTACCAACTGAGCTACTGTCGCCCGCAGTTTGAGTGTTATTCCACTAATCCGAAGGTTGGCGGTTTCAATCCTGCTCTCGGCGAAAAACATCATTGGTTGAGCGGTCAGATCTACTGACCCACAGGTTGGCGATGCGATTCCTGTTCCCACAGAAGAATGCTGGGTTAGTGATTCCATGATGTAAAGCGCTTTGAGTGCTGTGAAGGTGGAAAAGTAGTGTTCGCAAACCAAGTACAGTTTTTTTTTGTTTTTTATTAATAGTGTAACCCCTGTGTGAAATTACCCCAAAATGTCAATATCCTACAAATTTGACCTAATTTCTATTATACTTCAGCCTCTTCTTTGTGATCCTCTTGGCAGCATTCTTGTTTATTCCGACACCTCCAACTGCGATCCGTGAATAACCCTTGATGTTTTTGACAGAAGTTTTTCCCCGTTACCCCCACTGTTCCATATGCGCCGAGCCGGATCTGCGCGGGGGGGTAAGCGGCGCTGGTGAAATTTTCATAAAGCAGGAGGCAGGGGCAGGTGGAGGGGAGTGGGAAGATGTACCCTGAGGAGTGAACCGGGGAGCGAAGTGTCCTTATCAAAGTCTGACACACATGGACAAACAGGACCTGGTAATAACCCAAGAACCTGCAGTTTGTCAGAGGGGAAAAAAACGTGTCAGCAGAGAGTGACCTTAATTGCAATATTAAACAACAGACTAGGAAAGGTTTGTTTGTGTTAAGTTGTGGCCAATGACAACATGTAGGATTTAGGCATTTCTAAAGGTCAGTGATCATCTTGGTGCATTTTATTGGAGAGATCTACAGCCAATCCTTTGTCTGTAAAAGCATGTGGTTTGGATTTCAGATTTTGGCGGAAGAAATTTGACAGTTTGTTGTGATGATTATGATGTTCAAATTCAATATTGCAATACATTTCAATTTTTGGTTAAAGAAGACATTGTGTTTGTGTCTTCTATATAGTTATAATCTACTTCACCCCGGGATAATTAGGAAAATTATAATTTGGAAATAAAAGAAACAAGACCGCTGACTTCCTTCCAGAGAACTGCGGTGCCCGGTGGCAAATCACGTCACCGTAAACGTCATCACAACAAAGAGCCGTGTAGCTGTCAGGACATTTGATGGATAACTGTAAATCACGCCAGCGAACCGCAGATTTTTTTTCATTAATACAAAAATGAAAATGACGCTGCTGAATCCTACGTGTATCATAGATTAAGTCGTGAAGAACTATTCTGTGGTTAAAAGGTTTGAAAAGTCGATTTTTTACATAATAGGTCTACTTAAAAACAAAAAAAAACAAATAAATTGTAATCATGTTTTTTACTTTTTGTCATATTTGCCCACATACTAGTAACCCCGTTTACTTTAATGCAGATTTTTTATTTTCCCGTTCTTGTAACCACGTCGGATTACCTCCAAAATAGTGTCTTCTCTCTGTCTGCCAAACCTGATCCTGTAATGATTATAATGATTACCGTAATAACATGGAGCCTCCCTCGCCTCAGCCTTTCGCCGTCGGGAATATTTACTGGCCACATCAAACGCTCGGGATAAATCCACTTGTCATCACTCCGACCTCTCCTAATCAGAGGGGGCCGGAGTAATCTTCGGAATGCCGGGAATGCCGAACGCTTGTTGTCATGTGAGGCATTTAAAAGCGTGACTAGCTGAATGTGAATAGTGCCGCGTGGTATGGCTTTGGACAGTCTGGACGCCCGGTTTATGGGGTGAGTGGAGGATTCCCAAGAGGTGGTTTTAAAAATGGTTGTATTTTTTTGAGGTCTTAGCCGGTCTTAGCAGTTTGTTATGGTCCTTAAACTGTCCACGGTTTGAAGGGTTATTATCACCTCAAAAGAAAGCGCATTAAATCTCAAAGTGTAGGGTTTTTGACAGCAAGAATGTTTGGCCCCATTTCAGGTTGGAGTTCGACAAGTACATTTTTTGATTGCTTTTCATTGCTTGTCACGTCAGGAATACATTTGGAAATATTTGATTAGGTAAGCGATTTGTGCGAAATTTAAAGCAGACCCATTCTGCAAAATGGACTTTTAATTGTGTTATAGTTGTTTCCTCTCACCATTTACTCACCCGAATTTGTATTTGGAGTGATTCATGCAAATTTAAGCAGTCTTTAATCGTTTTACAAGACGGCATGTTTTAGATCAATCCCTGTTTTCACCGCTACTGGCATACATCCATTGCTCTGTACTTACTTCATTTTCCAATTTTATTTTTATAATTGGTGATACACATAGAATTAGGCAACACCGTGTAGTAATTTTGGTCCAAATTAAGAAAAAAAATCAGCTTCTTGCTAGAGTGTGATCTGCAGCTATCCATCTGAGGTGCCGACTCTTGGTTGTGGCGACATTTAGGGTGACGTCAGCTTCCATTGGGCACCACAGTTTTGTAACGCCGAAGTCAGTTGACTTGTTTCCTTTATTAAGTCATTTTAGATGAATATTGTGATTATGTTAAAATGTTTGCACATTTTAACATAATGATCCACGGGTGTCATAGATAGTAACTATATAGGCACAAGCACTATATAACAGTGAAAATAACACTTTTTTGAAAACTAAGGTATGATATTAAAGTGGAACAAAATCTGGGAGCATGATTATCAGACTTTTATTAAGTCGTTTTGGATGAATATTGCGATTTAAAATGTGAAAATGAAAACATAACGATCCACGGGTGCCATAGATTATAACTATAAAGCTGACACAACCAAATACGTCTTTGTTAAGGTCTCTGAGAAGAAAGATGTTCATAGTTTTGGATATTTTTTGCAAATATATTGGAGCTTGGAGGTCCGTAAAAGCGAGCAACCAAAATTGTCTTTAATTAAATGGAAGATTAATCTGTAACTATATAATTCTGCACAATATTTTAGATTTACAGCGATATCGTCCTTTATATAAAACGCCAGTCCCCCACCATTTTTCATTCCTACATACATTTTAAAGGTCTCATACACATGTAACAACCGCCGCAGAGCTTGGATTTATCGAGGTGCGTTAAAAAGCATGTTGCAGACCACTTTCATTACCTCCAAGAAAACAAAATTCCTATCTTAATTTAGTATGTTTCCCTGGACCACCTCCTACACCACAGTTATCTGAACCCTGCGTAAATCTGACCGAGCGCGTCTGGCTGAGTGATAATGGATTTCTGCGCTTGTGTTGTGGCCACACGCTGGGCCACTTGGTGGAAGCCTGCGATTGGCAAACGTCCATGGAATATTTGGCAGAAATCTTACAGGGAACGTGCGAATGTGTAGATGCAAACAAAATTAGAAGCATAGGAAACGGTGACTTAAACACTGCAGAATTGTAAGTAATATTTGTAGTATTAGTAGTAGTAGAGGAAATATGTGATGCTTTAGTACTGCAGTAGTAGTCAGAGTAGTTGAAGACATAATAGTAGTAACAGTATAAAGCTGTATACTCCGAAGTCACCTTAAGGGAACTGTATGTAGCCTGTGGTCTGACAGTCACATCTGAACCTGAGTTGCCAGTGCCTTAACCCGCAGATTAAATTAAATGTTATTTATATAGCACATTTAAATACAACTTAAGCTGCCCAAAGTGCTTCGTACAAAAGTCAACAAAATTCAAATATACAGATAAATATAGAGGACACATACAGGTTTTTCTCAATTCTCAGTGTATGGACAACATATAGTCACTGATGAATGATTATCTGCAGGTCCTGGGGTTTAGGTAGTGACCGTTCAGATCAGTGAGAGTCCTTTTAGGTTTAAACCAACTGGATTTCAGCAATGAAACTGGCAACTCAAATGCAAGACTTTCCGATTGGATAGTGTTTTTATAGTAAGAATAAATCAGCATTGCAGTAAAAGCTATACAGTATTTGATTTGAACATGTTTACCTTGTATCTAGGGACTCAGTTAGGTCATGTTTATGAAATTTCAAATCAAAATCTTACAGTTTCTTGAAATCTGAGGTACCTGATTTCCAAACCATGAAAGGAAGAAGTAGTTATTTAAATCTTTGTAACTTGTTTCTATCTCACAAACCCTTTAGCACAGCACTAGTATTTGAATGCATGTATTTTGTACTCACTGGCAGAGGTTTTGAAATCTGATGGAAAAGAATAACTCAGATCTTAGGTCCTAGCCCCTAACTTCTTTATTTTTGAAGTTACCGAGCTGGTCATGGGGTCAACCATAAGAGTAACCTGAACCTACTCCTGAATGCATTGACTGAGATGAGTGCAGAGATTGACCGTGTTTAGAAACCTTATGGGGAAAAAAAGCGCACTGTATTGTGGGATGCCTCATAGATCCTTACTGCTGGTTAGGAAGCTCCCAAGGTTCTTATGCTAAAGGAGCTATGAAAGGATCCTTTTCCTAACTCCTTCCTAATTCAATTCAATATTTGACTAGTCCTTATCATGGCAAACGATGGCACACATCCGGTTTTGGCTTAAGGAGCTAGAGGCTTTGTGGTCATTTTCACAAATTCGTAATGAGCCCTTATCGCAGTGCTATAGATGCACGTTGCTCTTTCGTAGAACTTTGTAATAGAAGTTTTAATGCAACTTACATCACGAAAGGCATGACTTACGGAAGTTGTGGCAGCAGAAATAGCAGTTATATTTACGTTTCAGCTTCACAGCACGCTGCCCTTCTACCTTCCGCAGCCCTTTTGTAACTCCTCAACCCGGCAGACACCCTCTTGTCCCTCTGCTATCGCTGTGTCCTTGACCGCTCACTCAGTCTGAGCGCCTGTGCGACTCCATGTCTGCGCTCTGAGTGTCCAACTGCTGCAGGAGCCATTAGCGCCATTAGCACCTCCTCACCCTCCATACTGTAAACACTCTCACCGCATACTGTACAGACATCACCAGTCCACAGCCAGCCGCCAAATGAACAAACCAAACAGCATTCAAGGTGGTCTGGACAGGCACCAGGCAAGGAAACCCTTTTTTTTCTGGACTTTATGTTAGCTACTGTGTTGATTTCATTTACTAAAATACCTTGCCTGGCCCCAAAAAAAAGTCGCCACCTGGATTTAACTAAGCAAATAGTTTTGAGCCTATAGATACGAGTCAGGTCTAGGTTCAGCAAAAGTCTGTGCTCAAAGAATGAGGTCAGCTGACTCCCTGAATATAGTGAATGACCAGGTTATTCCATCAATGGATTTTTTTCTTCCCTGATGTCACGGGCATATTCCAAGATGACAATGCCAGGATTCATCAGGCTCAAATTGTGAAAGAGTTGGTTCAGGAGCATGAGACATAATTTTCACACATGGATTGTCCACCACAGAGTCCAGACCTTAACCCCATTGAGAATCTTTGGGATGTGCTGGAGAAGCTTTGTGCAGAGGTCAGACTCGACCATCATCAATGCAACATCTTGGTGAAAAATTAATGCAACACTGGATGGAAATAAATCTTGTGACGTTGCAGAAGCGAAATCAAAACAATGCCAGAGCGAATTTGTGCCGTAATCAAAGCTAAAGGCGGAACAACGAAAAATTGTGTGACTTTTTTTTTATTTTTTTTTGGGTGGCGACAGTGTTTTTTGGCCAGGCAGTGTATTTTCATCATAGTTTTTGTTAAGGTCATATTTTTACTGACTAAAACTAAAGGCTAAAGGCTAGATCCTAGTTCCACTTTTCAACTTATTTCCCAGCTAGCTTCTTTTCTTTATCTTCTTTGCTCAAGTGTCCCATGGGTGCCCGAGTTCCAAACAGACAACGCCTCCATACAGCACCCTTCTTTGCAGTAATTAATTTGACGTATTCCTGACACATCCACTGACACATCATTCCGTGTTGGAAGCTTATCTCGCCCGGACAGATGCTCTCATTGATCCTGCTGTCTGAGGTCTTTGGTAATTGAAAAACATGCATTCCCACGCAGAGTTCAAGGGGCCACCCATCTCCGCCAATGAGAAGGTCACCGCGCTTATCCTTAGACTAAGATATCTACCGGCGAAGATATTACCCATACGTCATGCATTATAGATACGCTCAAATTAAGTCTGCAGATTCAAAACCAGTGCCATATTTATAATTAGATAGAAATTTAATGAGAAAGAATAGGCGATGCGCGGTAGTTGAAAGGAATTTTTGAAGCCCCCGTTAAATGAGGCACGGGTCAAAAATGGGTCAGTAGGACAGCAAATTGTATCAAAGCGGATGGTGTACATTAGCAGGCTATAGCTAGGTTAAGCGTTTATGGTTTATTAAAAAAGTTAAGATTCTTGGTTTGTTTAACATCACAGGTTTTAAATTTTGAATGTTCCTTTTGCCTTTTCTGATTTAAAGATGTGTTCTGCGGAGAGCAATGTAAATTTATGGTACATTATTAAAACTTGTAATTTTTTTTTGAGGAGGACCTATATCGGAATATTGGTGAAATAGTTTAATATGACAACATTTTATTTATTTATTTTTTTAGCCATCTAATTTGCTTAAAACCTTTTTTAATTTTGTACTGTGAAATCTTACAGTAGTCTCAGAAATATGCCCAAAAAAAGAGCAAAAAAAAAAAAGTTTCCATCATTTTGATTGATCTCAATCTTCACTTTTATTTTGTCTTATTAAAGAGAATAAAAATGACTTTCAGTATTAACTTCCTGAACATAACCAAGACAGAAGTTTAATAATTGGAGTAAAAAAAAAAACAAAACCCTGGACTCTGCTCCAAGCCTCATACTTTTACTGAGAGATGATTGGCTGTAGACCTCTCCATTAAAAAAGGACCAAAACTGAACACTGACAACCAAAAATGACTGAATCTCGATTTCAATTTACTCGGGTAACCTTTTTTCATCCAATCAGGCACATTGTTACTAGGAATCATGCGTAACCAACTGCCTGACCCTATTCCTGACACTTAATTCTCTATTTTGCTGTATTTTCAAGAGTGACAAAAAAAGCAAATAGTAGGCAGAGATTGGAGAACAAGTGCATGTTCTATGGAGCTCAACAGTGACTGCCCATCTCCTGGTTTCAGAACTTTATTTCCTCATTAACTTCCAAAAAAAAAAAAAAATAAAAAAAAAAAAATTAAAGTTTGAAAGCTTTCTCATGGCTAATCCGCTGTGTTGTAATAAATGGCCACAACGCCTATAATTTAATTTAAAATCTGCTTCTGAAACTTCATAAACTGCTAAATTATTAAAACATTTTGCCGAATCTCGCGTTTTAAATGTGCTTTTTGGGCTTAAAAGCTTAGATGGCATGTAGCTGATTTGCCTTTGAACCTTTGAATTTTTTGAAAATTCTATGGGAAAAAAATATGGAAAACTTTCTTCCAGAACCGGAGCACTGTTGAGCTCCATCCCAGAAAGTTCTTTTTCTGTCATGGAGCAATATCACAACGGCAAGGAGATTTTAAGTAGGCCGGGCTAAAAGTTTAAACTAAAACATGTTCCTGACTCATGGTTTGAAATGAGGTACAAGGGCTTGTCCCACCCTACAGAATATTTGACTTTTTATTTTATTGGTCCAGTCCTGAAACATACAGATATATTTTTTTAAGCAAATCAGACATCTTGTAAACTTTTGTAATCTGTAGATCATAATCCCACATGTTGGGTACTACTTCAACACATTTCTAACATATTTTTTTGATCTATTCCCCTGGTAACGCCCATCTGCTCCTTACAGCTCTAAAGGTAGATGACCATAGTACAGCCTTAGCATCTGTTTTCCCCATCTCTGTCTGTCCCTCTTAGCTCAGTCCACACAGGAGCAGTAGCACGCTTCGTAAATGTACGCTATTCCCATGTGGCATTACCGAACCGCTGTCGAAGGGCCAGCGCTGTGATCCGCTCCAGAGGTGCTCCCGAGTTACACCGTGAAACGTAGAACAAATGGATTTATACCCGCGTTAAAACTCTGCTTCAGTAGTGGAAATAAAGTCCGAGCCAAAGTGACTGTCCAACAGCTTGAAAACAGAGGAAGAAAGTAGCCGCTTGCTTGTGCGTTAAATCTGAACTTGTGCTCCAGTGTGGCAGTATTAAAAAGTGTGGCGTAGTGGCTTAAGCAGTCACCATATAACTGGAGAGTTTCTGGTTTGAGTCCCACATGTGTACTATGTTCCCGAGCATAATATTTAATCTTTCAAGTATTGTGCTCCCCAGTTACATTGATGGTGGAGGTCATCTGGCATTTAAATGTGCATAAGAAAAAGTAGCAGTAATCATGATAATGATAGTATTAGTTTTAGCCCTTAGGAGTAGTGGGGAGGGCATCTGGTGTACATTTTTAGTGCATTCATCGTAAACAGGGTAAACAGTAGTAGATGTAGTAGTAGTAGTAGTGGGGAGGGTATCTGGTATAAAAATCAAAAAGCATGGGGTTCTGGGTGTAGTTGTGGTAGTAGAAGTAGTAGTAATAGTAGTAGGGATGGCATCTGGTATAACAATCTGCCATAGGAAAAAGTGCCAGAAATCATGATACCAATATTCAATTTATTAGTATATATATTATATTATGTATTAGTTTATTCAATATTCAAAAATATGTAGTTCTGGTGGTAGTAGTAGTACTAAACCAGTATCTAGTTTGTTCAGTTCTTCTTGCGTGGGTCTTTTTGTTTCTAGTAGCAGTAGTAGTAGTGGTAGTGGTAGTAGTTGTAACAGTTGTAGTAGTTGTAGTAGTAAACCAATATCTAGTTCATTCAGTTCTTCTACCTTGCCTGTCTTTGTTTTCTAGTAGTCATAGTAGTGGTAGTAGTAGTGGTGGTGGTGGTGGTGGTTGTAGTTGTAGTTGTAGTAGTGGTACTGGTGGTAGTAGTTGTAGTAGTAAACCAATATCTAGTTTAAGTTCTTCTTGCCTGGGTCTCTTTGTTTGTAGTAGTAGTAGTAGTAGTAGTAGTAGTAGTAGTAGTAGTAGTAGTAGTAGTAGTAGTAGTAGTAGTAGTAGTAGTAGTAGTAGTAGTAGTAGTAGTAGTAGTAGTAGTAGTAGTAGTAGTAGTAGTAGTAGTAGTAGTAGTAGTAGTAGTAGTAGTAGTAGTAGTAGTATCAGTAGTATCAAACCCATATCTAGTTTGTTCAGTTCTTCTGGCTTGGGTCTCTTTGTTTCTAATTCCCATTCTTCACACTTATTATGTGCTTTGTCTCCTTCAGGAATACATGGACGCCAACAAATGCATCGACGAGCTGCTGAGACAACTGGAGGAGGAGCGCCGCAATGTCCGACGGTAAGCCGACGCCTCCCAAGCAGATGTTTTAAAGTTTCGGAATATCAACAGATGTCTACAATCTATTTTACCAAACAATGTCCGGTTCAGACAAGCGCCAGCCATTTTGCTTCTTCGCCCCAATCAAAAGCAATGGAGAGGTTACGGAAAAGCTAATGACGTTGCCCTACCCATGCACCTATCATTTAGCCACAAGAAAGGACAGGCAATTTTTAAACTTCAAACTTGAATGGGAGCCCGATTCAGCCAGTTGAAGTAATTTTCCTCCCCAGTGAGCAGCGAGGGCGAAGGGGTCAAAAAGTGGGTGGCTAGCTAGGATGGATGACCAATGACCAGCAACCTTTGGCAGTCCGACGCAGACGACTTCACAAAAGGGTGCAAAGGAATGACCCTCCGAGCCCAAGTCGTCTCCTCCCTCCGTTAGGACACAGGAGACGTATAAGGTGACATCCGAAGTGACCTAAAAGGACATAAGGACACGCTATAGTGCTCCCTTGTGAGTTGGGAGCCGTGAACTTGCGCATAGGTCACGATAAAGTAGGGAAAATCTAATTGCGTCTTTTTGATTCCGATGTCCGTTTTTGAAATATAGGAAGACCAACCGCGATGTTTTGGGGGCTTTGGTCTCAACGTTTTTCCAGTCTATTGTTCATAGATTCAATTAGTATGATAAAACGGTCAAGGAATGCAATTTATTTTTACTGGGGTTGACAATGTGGCCTTGTCTAAATGATAACTGTTGCGCGTTACAATTTGACCAGTGGCAAAGTTCAAGGTCCAGAGGGAGACTGAAGCGTTCACTCATCCAGACTTCTTATATTGTAATGCTTCTAAGATATGAGAAATGTTAGGTTTTCTATGTCCATGTCATGTTTTTTATTTATAGGATCCTTATTACACCATTTCTGATCGATGTTATAATGTTGTTTCCCCATCAAAAACATCCCTGGAGTTGTGTTTTGTCTCATCCACCCAAATCCAGCATATTTAGGCTGGATTTGAGTTCTTCTCTCAAACAGAAAACACTCTGTTCCACCTTGTGATGTCATGTGGTAATACAGGAAGTGCTCCACTGCGTTTTTAAACTCCTTACAGCCCTGGAATTACCTATTTCTTCTGAACTAAAGGTAAAAAGTAGCTGTTAAGTTGAACATCACAAGGTGGAACAGAGCATTTTGAGCTTTGGAGATGTGGACAGACTAATAATAATAATGATAAATGGTTACTCAAACATGTGTGAATGAAACAAAACACAACTCCAGGTATGTTTTTGAGGAGGTAACACCATTATAACATGGTCAATTTTACGTAATATAGGTCTTTTAGTAGGCCTATTTCAACAATTGTGAGGATTTTCTGTTTGGTAGAATATAATGTGTCCATGTGTTGATGTTGCGTCTTTGTGTTGTGTGTTGCGTGTTGCTAATGTAACCAGATGGAAGAAAAGGAAAGGCTTGGCAATTGTAGCAACCAATCGTGAGCTCATCCCTGTGACAATGTGCTATTTTGGTCATATCGTGATTCACTATTTCTCTATTTAATGAAGCTCTGCACTCAAACACAGCCATTTTTCCCTTCTCTAAGGCTCTGAGTGAGTGATGCCTTGATTTATCACAGTTAAGCATGAATTTTCAGAAAAAGCTGATGATTTAATTCACCTCTTAATAGGCAGTGGAATAAGACATAGTTTATGGATTGTATTAAAATCGAAATTGCGTTCTAGCTCCAAGAAAATCATGATATAAATGTTTTCTCATATCAACCCAACCTCTGTATGGTGGCGTAGTATTAAATGCTGGTGTCCTGACTTTTTCAAACTTTTGCGTCACAATTTAGGTACGTGTAGAGAATCCAAAAGACTGTATTTTCATTTTTATATGTATATTTAGGACATTTTACTGTTACATTAGGCTCATACATGTGCAGATATATTGTGGAGCAATCACAGAACTTCGTGTCTGAAGCATTTTGACGCAAAGTAACTTGTAACAGTGACAGGTCATTGTGTTCTTGGGCAAGACAATTAACCTACCTCAACCCCAGTGTCTGCGTACATTGGTGTATGAATATTTGTGTGAATGGGTGAGTGGTTCCTTGATGTAAAGTGCTTTGAGTGACTCGAAGGTGGAAAAGCAACATATAAAAATGCGACCATTTACCGTACTTACTGCCATTAATTATAACTTATATTTTAATCAGAGAAAGACTAGACGCCAAGACTAACCAAGCAAAGCCAAGTTTAATGTTTGTCAGTCTTGGATAGAACGTTTGTCTGTCATCTTGAGTCTCTGCCAGTCTTTTGGGACATGGCAACACTCCACATTATATTAAAAAAAAAAACAGATTCAAAACATCTCCAGATCCCCTACTTCTTAATGCACATAATTTCAAAATGTCCCAGTAGACCCTTCACAACAGTCGAAAAAAACAAAACCCCTACTCCACCTCCTCCTTATTAGGTAGCATCTTGGAACTACAATTTGGGGCCCATCAATCCATCAAGAACAGAGAAAGAAGTCTTCAGATTCCATTGGTTCTCCCCATGACCCAGTGACCCAGTGCGTTCAGGCGCCCCTCTGCGGAGCATTATTGGGCACTTTCACAGCACACCACACAATCATGAACAATTATGAGCTCCCGCTGAAAGAATCTGGGACAATGTAGAGCGTGGGTGCCAAATGGTGGACGTAAAGTTTTATTGCGTGTTTTGGACTGTGTTTGCTTTAGGAATGTAAGGAATGAGCTTAATTTCAATACGTTGTAATTTGTAGGCGTTGGCTTTTTAGAATATTTTTCCTAATAGTCATTTTTGTAAGCGTATCCAGTTTTTTTTTTACATGTTTGGGTTGTCAAAGGTAGCGAAAATCTGATACTAAGCGATACTAAAAATGGAATCGAAAGTAGATACTCATTTGAACAAGTATCGATACTAAAACAAGTCACATTCACAGGACAGAAATGAACCTTTCCTGAATAGCCGTAGAATGATCTTGAGCTGTATCAGAACACGTATAAGACACATAGACCAGTATACACCCATGGACCATTGTAGGACTACACCAATAATCCCACAGTGGTAGTATAAAATAAAGTACTACCATTTAATATTGAAAATGATGGTGCAGCTCAACAGTCCCACCCACTTCAAAGTCGACCTCGGTTCTGTAAGTAAAATTTCCAATAATTTTTTCCATAGACTTTTATTTGTTCAAAGATATCGCAGAGGCTAACCAACAATGTGGTAACTAATATTCATAACGCAGTTGTTTTAAGGCCAAAAAGCACATTTAAAACACAAGATTGAGGAAAATATTTTAATAACTTAGTGGTTTATAAAGATTCAGAAACAGATTTCTCATAAAATTATAGGTCTTGTGGTCATAAGTGGCCACGTAGCCTTGAGCAAACTTTCGACCTTTTGATAGGCTAGTATCGAAATCCAGTTTGAAATGTTTGTGTCGTTATAACACTATTGGACACCATTTCCATATTCCACCATATTTCTGGGGACTTATTAGGGCTGCATCAGTGAATCATAATAATCACACCTAGTTTTTGACTGTTTTAATGATTGTTCTCTGGAAACAAAGTGTAACAGACACCATTTGCCACGAAGACATGATTTTAAATGAGACAAAAATATAGATATTGTGATTTTTTTAATGTAAATTACTCTTCATTTGTAAATATTTCCTTTTAAAACACTTCAATCTGGCATATTTTAACTGGTTACATTTAATTAAAAAAGTCCCCGTCAGAAATCTTAACAAAAGCAAATAAAAAAGCAAACTTGTCAACCATTAAGAAAACAAACATTTTATTAAACCTTGCTTGTGTAAAACAAAGTGCACAAGAACCTCAGCTGTTGTTTTGATGTGTCGATTAAATCAGGCTAAAAATAGTCGCTAACATTGCTAGATAACATCAACATTGAGGTCACCAAAATATATAGTGAGGAATAAAAGAAATGATGACTGGACTAAAAACAAAGAGGAGCACTTCTGCACTAACTATGGAATAGATCAGAAAATATGCATGAATGAAACAAAACACACTATGTTTTTGATGGAAGCCAAATTATGACCAAATCTTTTTTTCATGGTCCATTTTGCTTTTGAAATCAATTGTGAAATATAGGTTATACTTAGAATATGATGATGCTATTGTAACACAAGCTTCGGTTACTGTTCCATTCTCCTCCCTGGCAGACGTCTCGACCCAAACCCCACGTCTTCATCCAAACTGCCATCCCCATCTTTCCCCGTTATTGTCTGATATGTCAAACCCATGCGCCTCCTACATCTAATTCAATGAGCTCTCACACAGGCGCCGTCTCCTCCACTCCCGGCTCTCCATCACCGCCCTGGGATCCCGCGCTTTAGCTATTCACCGCTAGCACGTCCTTGACACGCGGAGACAAAAGCGGTGTCAACATCACCCCGAGCCAGTCCAAATACAGTAGCGTTATAGAGACGTGATGAGGGACACTTGTGGGGGACATATGGACAGAGAGGCGAGCGGGACAGCGGGGAAAAGAGCTGACCTGGTTCTGAAGAGCTGCTGCGTCACTGTCTCGTGACAAAGTGTGAGGCCCATAATCTCACCCCGGATTAAAACAATGGAGTGGATTGAACTCTTGTTTTCAAAGAGTAGGTTCACAATGAAATGTGCAAGTTCAGAGTGGATTATTACAATTTCATGTACTAAAATGAATAGTAAATTGTTAATCATTTTTATTCTTCTTGCAACAACATTTTTATTAAAGGTCCTATATTACGCAAAATTGACTCATGTGAGGTTTAAACCATGTTAGAATGTTATTAGTTCATCAAAAATATACTTGGATTTGTGTTTTGTTTCCTTCGCACGTGTTTGAGTAACCCTTTATTATTAGTCTGTCCACATCTTCAAAGGACAAAATGCTCTGTTCCACCTTGTGATGTCATGAAGTGGTAGTTTTCAAGTTAACTGCTACCTTTTACCTTTAGTTCAGTAAAGATGGACAACTCCAAGGCTGAAACTATCCAAGTGATTCTAGCGAAGTTGTACAGAGTTTAAAAACAGCTGAGCAATTCCTGTTTTGCCACATGATGACATCACAAGGTGGAACAGAGTGTTTTCTGTTTGAGAGAAGAACTCAGCCTAAATATGTAGGATTTGGATGTTAAACATGTTAAAATGAAACAAAACACAACTCCAGGTCTGTTTGTGATGACGAAACAACATTATCACAGATCAGAAAATAGTGTAATATGAGCCCTTTAAAAACCCCAACAGAAAATAAAGTCAAGTATCAGTACAGTATGTAACTTTCTGAAAGAGTTAAATCTATATTTCACAACATTCTCCATGGAGATATAAGAAGAGTCGGGTTTGTGGACATGCAATACAAGGCAATGCAGGAAGGATGCAGGTTTTTCAGTGAAATATAAACAACAAAAATGAAAAAAATACTTTGACTTTTTGTGCCTTTACTATACAATGTAAAAAATGAACAGTTTCTTCTACAGTTTTTTCTAAATTCATGTCAACATTTTTACAATTAACGTAATATTTGTAATTTGTATTAGTGACGAGCAGTACTAGGGAGTCTTACTTCAATCCGATACCAAGTAATACTACAGTGAGTATTGCAACATCCATCCAAAACCGATACCAATGAACTTTGTATTAAAATGCATTGACAATATTCTGAACCGATTCCAAAAATACACAGGTGTGCAGATAAACTCGCATTAAAACTCATTGATAGTTGCGAGTCCCACCTGATCCTACCTTTTTTAGTTCTTAATTCATATTTTTTTTGTTAAGCATCTGTAGTAGCTTCTATTGACCTTATTACATCACAAGTCAAGCCTCATTCACCGCCGCCAAACCTCTTCACCTGCCAATTCTCCCCGTGTGGAGCAGATGGCGTTTGTCTGACCCTACCCACACCTTTTCCTCAAACCAGGAGAGACAACCCTCCAACAGGCATCAGCAGGAGGTGTGTGTGTGGGGGGGGGGCTCCGACTGCCTACCCAGCTGGGGCCCAAGCACGCTCCATCCAGGGGTCTCTCTCTACATCTGCGTCCGAGCCAGGGAGCGCATTAGCTGGGACATCTGCTGATCAATACACTATTTGTCATGTCGGTAGTGCGATGGTGCCGCGGTGGAAGAATGGGCAGAGGCAGGGGTCAGATCAAATGTGAGCTTTAGTCCAGGGGATTATGGGTAATGGGGGTGTTCTTTGTGGAAGTGAATTTGCCTGTGGGCCAAATTGAAAATTGACCACTTTAAGTCCAGAGGAGATTAATGCGTCATGGTAATGTGCATGTCTCTTGAGTCACTTTTATCATATATGTTGTCGTTAACATTTGCCTGCAGGATGTCGAGCTGTACGTACCGTAGACTGTACGAAGAAGTGGACTAAGCGAGGGTGACGTTACTTATAGCGTTGAACTCCAGTCAAATGAAGCTCATCAAGGTTAGCAGTTATGGGGCGAATTTGGAGTCGAGTTCTGTATTTGGAATTCCGCCCCCGAGTATCATAGCAACCAAAGAGCCAATCCAGAACGAGACTTTTGAAGTTAACGACCCCTCTAGCCCACACTGCTGGTTTAGCAAGGAGTGGTCGGTTAGCAAAGCTGTCAATCGAACCTGTTGGTAACGATAGCAGGAGTGACCTTGGGGAAAAGATGTTATTAATGTTCATATCTTGATTTACACAATAGCAAAATAAAAATGTAGAGCGGGTTAATACAAACATTTTACGACTAAAATGACGAGTCTGACAGCAGCAGTTACAGAGAGAGGGGTGACAGTTTTTCAATAGAAACTGAGTTGGAGCCAGTCGATGGAGCTGGAAGCGCGCCCCTTGTTCACTTTCTATTTGAAATGCCGCGGCTAGTAGGTTAGTTAGTTTATGGTAGGTATTGATATGTCTCTTAACATGTATGTCATATGTTCAAGTTTATATTTTGCCATTTTAACTTTGCATTTCTAAAGTGTTTTGTGATAAGTTATAAGCCATATATAAATATATTTGTAATGTATTCTATTCTATTAGGGATGCACAATACCAATAATGTATCAGATGTTGGCACCAGTCCAGGATCGGTGCCAACATCTGATACATTATTGGATCAGATAGCTGGATCTGTGTCAATTCCATTATATCGACTTTTAATTAGATGATGTTTAAAGGTTCTGTATCACACAAAAGTGACTCTTGAGTCTTATTACCTCATCAAAAACATACCCAGAGTTGTGTATTGTTTCATTCACACACGCTTGAGTAATTCTTTATTGTTAGGCTGTTAACATCTCCAAGCTCAAAATGCTCTGTTCCAACTTCTTTAAAAATACAGTGGAGCACTTCCTGTATTACCACATATTTATTATAGTTTTAAAACCTGCAGTATGAGCAAACAAAAATAAACAAATAAAAACAGCTAAGAAAAAAAAAATTGATTCAGTTGTTTCTGTTGAACAAATTTCAGCACAAATCTTTATCAAAATCACTACATTTGAAGCTTTAAAAGTCCTGAAAATTGCCGCAAAATACTTTTACTTTCTACTCTTTAAATACATTTTTAAACAGGTAATTTAATACAAGTAGATTATTTCATGTAATACTTTTACTTGAGTATGGTTTGCGCTGGTATCTGTACTTTTACTTACAAAATTGAGTACTTTTTCCACCACTGACAATAACAAACTTAAGAGTGATCTAAACGATATCACCATAGCTAATTGTTGTTACTCATGTAAGGTGTGTGCTGAAATCCCTGCAGTTATCTTAAGGTACACTCCTTGATTACAATTTGGATTAGCTTGTTTTGGCGAATTGCCCCCCTGTTAGACCTTCATTTCCCCTCCTGCGATTTCGACAAGCTTAATCCCAAGAAAGAATTTCATAATTACTAGTCAATACCTTATGAAGCCAAATCTGCTAAAGCTCTTTGCAAATTCGTCTGTCTGGCCCATTTGACTACAAGGAACATGTGTCCTCAAAGACTCCTGCTCACTGGCGGCCATCTTTGTACAGTACATGAAAGACCTAGGAAGCCATCGCCCCAGCCATGCCTTCTACCACTCTAATAGGATAAGTTGCCCAGCCTAATGCAATAATTTGATCCTAGTATGCTTCCATAGCCCGGATCTACCCTTCTGAAGTGAATGACCAAGGGGCTAATCCGAGCATTTGGAGGTCACTTAGAAGCTAGGGGAGCAAGGAAATCAATGGTTTCATCGTGGCCGCTGGAATGTGCACTTGACGCCTTTGAAAATAGTTCCCTTAAGATCCCGTTGGATGTTAAAACACTCCAGACAGAGCCCATAAAAGGAGATTGGCTTTCATGTGATATCTGGAGGTAGACACATTTTGGATCGGGGGCTCTGAACTTTGGGGGTCCTGGCAATAAATCAGCAAATAATGCGGGGGAAAATGTGTTGGAATCGATAATCCTTCAAATTCGTGCAACTTGAACAAGTAAAGACGCTGTACCAGATTTTGACTTGTCTTAAAAACGTGTCTAAACGATTTGAAGTCGGTTGGTCCAAAGTTATGCCTCTCCTAACTATTCACCACGATGAGTTTATAAGAGCTTTTCACAACCTTCAGTGACCAGCGCAGAGTCGAGCCGTCACGGTAAAGCTAACAACAACTAGCATGGTAACTGTGCACGTCTCTGGCAACACGATGACTTATTTTGACCTCAAGAGCTGCTTATACTGTATATCTGTACTGGGGCAAGGCACATTTTGCTCAAATACATGGAAAAATAAGACTACTGACGTGCTCTCAGACTGTTTTTAATCCATATAAATGTGTCCTAATTTGTTCGACTCGCAAGCCGATCTGAAAGCGTTTTATATATTTAAACGTATAGATAGGGCACGGCGTATTTTGATATCTGTATTCCTTTGCACATCTTGTTTACCACATTATTCCAGTCGGTGTTGTTGTTATCGGCCGCTCTCGGTTGATCCCTATTCCATTTGTCACCACGACCTCACAGCCCCAGCCGCCGTCAAATCCCTCCCAGCAATTAATCCTGACACTGCCATCTGACACTTGACTGCAGAGCTGACACTGCCAGGGCTGCTACCCCTGCTGCTGCTTCTACTACTCCTGCTAGTACTTGTACTCCTACCACTATTTCTACTACTCCTGCTAGTACTTTTACTCGTAGTACTACTCCTGCTGGTACTTCTACCTCTGCCACTACTCCTACTACTCCTGCTGGTACCTCTATGCCTACTCTTGCTAGTACTTTTACTCCTACCACTATTTCTACTGCTACTCTTGCTAGTAATTTGACTACTACTACTCCTGCTGGTACTTCTACTCCTGCCACTACTCTTACTGCTCTGCTGGTACTTCTACTCCTACTGCTACTCATACTACTACTCCTGCTAGTACTTCTACTCGTAGTACTACTCCTGGTCGTTCTACTGCTACTTGTACTACTAATCCTGCTAATACTTTCACTTCTATTACTATTTCTACTACTATTAGTACTGCTCCTCCTACTACTAGTTCTGCACATACTTGTACTCCTGCTAGTATTTCTACTTCTGCTACTACTGCTGGTACTTTTACTCCCACTTCTACGACTACTCCTGCTGGTACTTCTAGTCCTACTACTACTCCTGCTGGCACTTCTACTCCTGCTACTACTCCTACTACTACTCCTACCAATACACCTGGCCCTATTCCTGCCACTTCTGCTACTTACTTACTCCTGTCAGTACTTCCGTCTACTGCTGTTACTACTACTGTTACTGCAGCTACTCCAGACATTACTCCCGTCAGTAGTCCTGCTACTACACCTGTCACGCCTACTCCTCCCACTATTTCTGCAGCTACTTCTTTTACTACTCCATCCATTACTAGCATTACTCCAGCCACTACTTCTGTTGCCATCCCTGCCTCTACTCTTCCTTTTTACGCCTGTCCTTACTCCTGCTTCTTCTCCTGTCGCTTCCTCCTGGCCCAGTCTCCCTGGTCCAGTAAAATCACTTTGCATCATGGGAATAGTAGTCCGGTCCTGACTAAGCGCATGGAACCATTTTATGAGGTTAATAGATTGAGTTAATGAAGCTTTTTATTGATGCCTCCCCAAGGTCGCTCTGTCTGCGGTCTCTGGGCTGGCGTACGGTGATATGCGGGCGAAGCTCTCCCCTACGGTGCATTCAAGGTTAAGTACGGAGCTAACCGGTAAAAACGAGCTACTAAACAAAATGGATTTACTGTCTCCCTGCAGTAAACAAGCGGGAGCGTGATTTCATGAGACTTGTTAGGATTAGGGAAATGTTGGAATAGTTTCCATTCTTAGAGGTAGTTACACATGTTTAAAGGCTTAGAAGGACTTTCCATGCACAATACTAGTACTAGTACTTCTAGCACTTCTGAGTTTACAATGTTTTAGTGATAATCTTGAAAGTGGGTGATTGAAAACGATAGAATTTAAATATTAAAGTGAAACTAAACACTGTATATGGTGTTTTCATAGCGTTATCTGTTGTTACTAGTAATTTTTTTTGCAAACTAGGTAAAAATGTGCAGCTTTCTGGTCCAAAACGTCTAAATCTAAGTGTGTGCTGCTTTCAGTGGCCATTGTAATTTCAAGTAGTTAGTGATATCACACAGGGCTGCCCTGATTACAGCCAGGTGTTTCTGATTACAAACACGTGGCTTCAGGGACGGTGTTTGAAATGTGGATACTAGAGATTAGGGCGATATTTGGACTTTTTTTTTGTTCAAGTAGTTGGTGACATTACACAGAACTGCCCTGATTACAGCCAGGTGTTTCTGATTACAAACACCTGGATTCAGGGGCGGAGTTTGAAATGTGGATACTACAGAGGGGCAAATATTTAGACTTTTTTGCATAACTGCTATCGGCCTTAAATCTGCAGCACAGATATTTGAAATGTTGTGGGAGGAGTTTGTGTTTAGTCCCACTTTAATTGTGTTTATGTTTATTATCAAGCCATTTCCAGTTTCCTTAAAACACATGTTCAGTTAGCTAATGATATTTTATATCATTTTTAGTATAAATTTAGCATTGAGGCAAAAAATTATACTTTTTTCCCTTTGTATTGATGGTTGATATTTTTATTTTTTTGAATGTTTTTTTGTTTAAAAAATAAGAGCTTTAAATCATTTTATAAACAAAACAGACTTGTAATCAGTGCCATATAACACAAAAAATAGTACAGTTATTCGCCTGGTAAATGAACTGCTCCAAACCACACGTTTTTCCTGACAGAGGACTGGCTGTAGACCTCTCCATTAAAAAGTTTATCTAAGTTTATGATTGAAACTGATTCTTTGCACATCCCAATAACATTTTTACATTTATTACACCAATTTTTCCAACATTTTATGGCGATTTTTATATTTGATTTATAGACTGTCAAGTTTTCCAAGTTTCCTGCTAGGATTGCTCTAAACGATATCAAGAAGCCCAGATGCGTTGCCACTCGAAATGACTCGAAACGTGCCATTTGTCTTCCAAATTGAAAGTGGAACGATGTTGAATAATTGATGCACTTTAACAGTTGCATATGGTTATTTCCTTTCGCGAACTTTGCATATGTCTCTACCACCGTCCCAGCTGTTTAGAACGCCTCCCACCATCCTACCAATTCTTCGCCATGATTGATTCCTTTGCACCAGACTCCGCATCTGTCAAATCAGCAGGTAGTCCAAGTGGTTTCAATGGACTCAAATTCATTAAGTCACCAGACCTTTACGGCTAACTGCCATACACCACTAGACTGTATTACTGCTGATTATATGCAAAGTCCCAAACGCTAGATCAATACGCCAATGGAGGTATTGATGTTTAAAACGTAATTCGGTTTGCGAAAGTGACACGAAATCACTACAATCCAACCGATAATTCCTTTTACAGGTGCCACGGAGGGATTTTCGTTAATTAAATGCCACTGTCAACATCCAAAATATCGTTTAGTTTTGTATGATTAGGAATGATATGGGATTTGTTGTTGATTTACTCGTAGTGACGTGACCTATGTGAACATTTTCTTGATGTGAACTGTTGGACTTGGATCTTATTTTTTAAAAGAACCAAATCTTTATAATGCATTTTTATACTGATTAACACTGAACCAACACAAGAATCAGGGCAGAAACATCCTTGGCATTATAATCATGGTTAGTTTTTAAATTATTATTATTATTATTATGCAATTTTTAACGGATCTGAGCCTTGGTTATTTCCCTCTTTGATTAGTTTGTTGTTAAAATTAGTTCTCACATTGGCTTCTGTCTTATAAATCAATAGTAAAAGAGCCAGTCTTTACAATGGCTCTTTCAAAAGATTTGGATCCCATGAAAGAGCCAAAAATCCCGTCACTAATTACTCACTTTTGCACTATGCACCTTTTTACCTGCTTGTCTCTATGGAGATGTTGCCAAGAATATTCCACAGTATAGAGTGAAATCTATCTTGTATTCATTCCATTACAGGTGTTTTTATTGCTCAAAAAACACATTGTTACTAGGAGCGGGCCGCCTCTCCACAGATCTGCCTTCTGCCCTGTGGCATCTCCTGCTTGTCTTCATGGAAATTATCCAAGGCCATGTATTATGTAAAATTGACTTTTTTGAGCTTTTAACCATATTATACTGTTAACATACTTAAAGTTGTGTTTAGTTTCATTCACGCTTGTTTCATTAATCCATTAATCAAAGGTCGTCTTCTCTGAGAACCCAAAATTGCTTTGTTTGCATATTGTCCAGATTGTTGCGTCACAGGTAAAAATACCGACTTCTGTGCAGTTTTTGAGCTCATAAGCCATCTGTGGACTTGTTCTGTAGTCAAATTGTAAACGCATGTATGTATTAGCATAGCTTCATTTGTTTATGTTCCCTTTGTTCAACTCCAACTCTTAAGCACCTCATTGGAAACAGATGTCATTTTTAAAGTCTGTTTTCCAAATGTAGACATGATTTTAAGTTGGAAAATGTGAAATACTAATGCCAATAATGCCAAGGTGACCAAAAGCATGTTTTAAAAGGAATTAAAGAATGCCACAAGAATGCATAATATGTGTTCTTTAATCTCATACTGTGGAACATTCTAGTCAAAGCAATAACACCTCACTGGAGAGAAGCAGGAAGCAGTAGGAAGCAGACTCCCACCAGAAAAGTTACAGCGTACACCTTTAAGTAAATAGCTGGAATGCAGTTACAGTACGACAAAACATCCTATCTTTCAACACTCGGGGACAGACAGGATCTGCGGGGGTTCTTATCTCAAAATGGAGGATGTCTTCGGAGATGGCCACACAAGTGTTAGCCAAAATAATCAAACGCTTCAGGAGCACAAAAGGATGGAATCTCAGACTAGATCTTGATAAGGAAGTCTTCAGAAGAACTTAATAGACTTGGATGAGCAGCCACAAGGTAAAGTGACAGAGGGGAGATGGTGGTATGGTGGTGCGCTCTTCCTGGACTACCTGCCAAATTCTCCAACCGTAACTTTGGGAGGATTTGATTTCTGTGCAGTAGGTCAAACATTCTTAACACAATAGTAGAGGTATTCATCTAAGGAGTGGGGAGAGGATTGATTGATTGATTACGCACTTTGAAAAGTTAAAGATATAACAGTTTAAGTAGTTTGATCCCAGCTTCAACCAGTGCATTCTGCTCTTGTGTCCTTGGGCAAGACACTTCACCAGACTTGCATAGTGTAGTATTTAAAGTGCTTATATTATGCTGTTTTCTGATCTATGATACAATTTGTTTCCTCATCAAAAACATAACTGGAGTTGTGCTTTGTTTCATTCACATGTTTAACACACAAATCCTGCATATTTAGGCTGAGTTCTTCTTCTTAAACGTAAAACATCCACCTTGTGATGTCGTGTAGTAATACAGGAAGTGCTCTGCGGTGTTTTTAAACTCCATGCACCTTCACTAGTCATTTGGATGACTTCAGCCCTTGCTTTTTGTTGGCATTATCATAATTTTTTTTAAACGGATAACTAAAAGTGTTTTGGAACCAATCCCAATTGTATGACAAACAGTTGAATCAAACACAAATATATGTATTCTGTCAAATGCGATTTTAATTTACATATTCAGATGTATTTATGTAGTAGCTTACCAATTGACCCAAGCTTAATTAACCATCATCTTCTCCTAAACCTTGTCAATCCAATCTAATCACAGCTCTTCCCAGTGGAGAAATGGTGTCTCCACAGACCACCAGCGGGTCGAGGACACGTCCGCCCCCATCCCCCCCTCGTCTATGTCTCTAATGGGACATGACGGAGGTGTACCACGGCCCTTATTCCATTACACACTCCGTCTTCGGCTCAAATCACAGACTCCGGAGGGGATTTTTACAGCGCGAGTCGTCATGTGAACGTCTGGCCAATTCAACTTGTGCAACATCAGCACAGTGACAGGAATGCTATGGAAGACATGGTTTTGGATGTCAGGCTGCTAATTCTATGGGGAAATGGAGATAGAAAACATTGTCTGCGCTACTTTAAAAATGTCTATATCTTAGCTGTGTCTTGGGAATGGAATGGAGCGAATTGGTCCCAAGCAACAACTCAAATTCACAAGTGGGATAGGGTGAAGGATCTACCAAATGAGCCACTAATGCTAAACTTAAACGACCTCAAAATTAGAACGTGTCCAACCATGAACAACATGAAGTAATTAGGCGAAGTTCACAAAAGCGCTTTACATCAAAGAACCACACCCATTCACACACCCATTCACACACCAGTGTACGCAAACACTGGGAGCAAGTTAGGTTAAGTGTCTTGCCCAACCACACAACACAACCACAGCATTCATCTTTGGGCGGTAGAGTCCCCCCACCACCAAACTGTGAGTCAGTGGATCTGACCGCTCAACCAGTGGTGTTTATGTGGAGAGTAAGATTCGAACCGCCAGCCGCCACCAACATTCTACCTACTGAGCTACTGCTACGGGTTTAAAAAATTCATACACAATGCACTGTTGCTAATAGCCGTGCTGCTAATACGCCATTCCAACATACTGTACTTCTTGCTATTACCAGAAGGGGGCACCACACACTTAATCCAAGCGCTGAGATGTCCAACTAGGTAATCCGTTTTCTATTCATACATAAAAATCTAATCCATAAAACAAGAAATAACTTTGTAACAGTGACCAAGACGCACTTTGTAACTTTTTTGTGTAGGGTACTATCTGCTTGTCTCCATGGAGCATTACGAAAAGCCTGACAAATTATATAAAAGCTGTAACGTGTTAAACTCTTGAAGCTAAAAAACCCAAATTGTCACTTTTGAACTTTAAGCCCCACAGACCGTTGAGTAAACAAACTTGCCTTGTCTACTACTCAGGCATTTCCTCCTCTCTTCCCCGGGCATCCTAACCACCCCCTTCCACACAGCAGCCATGTTGACAGCTAAACAACTCCTCCGCAGCCATATCCCTCCGCCCCCTCGACTTTTAATGTGTCTTCCGAACTGCCTTCTACCTTTCCCCCCCGTATTAGCAAACGGCGTTCTCTGGAAGCATGTCCCGGCCTAGGCCCCATGTAGGAGTTAATCGCAGGCCAGGGAGAAACAAAGCGCGTCTTGTTGTGGTAGCGAAGTGATTAATGGTTGTCTGAGAACACACACCTAGACTACAGCATCGACTGGGCCGTGCTGACAAGCTGGAGGGACGATTTGTGGGCACTGGACTGGATCAGGTGCAGGGATCAATGAGAGTGGAGGAAGGGCGCAAGATAAAGGAAGGAATTGGTATGTGTTAAGCATTTTGGGAGGTAGAAGAAGAAAAAAACACACACACAAGAACTGGTCAAAAATATTGCTTCGTCAAAGGTGCACTATGGAACTTTTCTGATGGAGGGGCCACCACCTGCTTGTCTCCATGGAGATGTTATTGCTTTGCCTGAAACGTTCCATAGTAAAACATGAAACTTCTTTGTTATTTTTATTTCTATTAATTTTTTGCTCAAAGATACTTGGGAAAACATGGATTTTTACTGTGAGGGGTCGCCTCTCCAAAGATCCAACCTGTAACTTGGCCTAGTGGTGTCTCTATGGAGATAAATATGTTGAAAGAAGACATTGTGCTTGTGTCTGCTCTATAGTTATAATCTACAACACCCGTGGATCATTATGTTGTATTTCGGACATTTTACATCACAATAGTCATCCAAAACAACTTAATAAAAGAAACAAGTCCGCTGACATCGGCGTTAGAAAACTGCAGTGCCCAGTGTGAGCAGATATTGCTGTAAACGTCATCACAACAACAGTGTGTAGGCCCCTCCTATGGATAGCTGCACACGCTAGCAATGCCACTGAATCCTAGAAAATAGGATTAGAGAACAAAGTAAGAACAGAGCGGTGGGCGTATGCCGGTGGCGGTGAAAACGGGGGTTGGTCGGCAATATTTCGTTAAAATAAGCGATTAAAGACTGCTATAACATGCACAAATCACTGCATATGCAATTTTAGAGAGCGTAAATGAGAACTATGGTTAAAAGCTCTGAAAAGTCGATTTTACATAATAAGTCTTCTTTAATGCCATACTGTGGAACATACAAGGCAAACAAATAATATCTACGTACATGGAGACAGGACTAATCAGAACTGTTGCATTCTTCTATGGAGTGGGGGTTGGCCGTACAACACACAGGATGTTCATATGTATTGTTTATCTTCAATAAACAAAGGATGTACAAATACGCACATGTTCAATTTGAAAAGAATTATTATAAAACTTGTCTTCTCTCTACTCCTTGAGGAAAATTACATAGTACAGCTTTAATAAGAGCATTTTGGGCTTGAAAAGTGGAGAAATGCAACACAATACAAACTGCTTCATCAACAGCTCCTGTGTTCAGACAATGGGCTATTACCTTGGACAGACAGGAAAGCACTAAACTGGATTTGATGACAGCCAGAGTGAAGTATTGGGCATAAAGTTGGCGTTACTTGGGCATTATTGTGTCTGGTGAAATGCAAATTGTCCCTAAGCAGTTTGTTAGATAGATGACGATAAGATGACGGTGAGAGGCCATTTTCAAAGGGTCAGCAGTCCATACAAGAAATCTGCAGACATAAAATAAAACAAGTTAATACATTTCTAAAAAAAACTCACTCATCTAACATGAGTTTATAAATGTGGCGTCAACTCACAGTAGCTCAGTTGGTAGCGTGTGCGATTCCAACTCCCACAGATGAATGCTGCCGTTGTGTCCTCGGGCAAGACGCTTAGCCAACCTCGCCCCTACTGTTTGCGTACTCTGGCGTATGAATGTGCGTGTGAATGGGTGAAGTGGTTCCTTGATGCAAAGCACTTTGACCATTTAACATATTTTTTTCAATGTATTATTATTATTATTTAATTTATAATAATAATAATAATAATAATAATAATAATAATAATAATAATAATATATTATTATTTCATTTGTTATTATTATTATGATTTGTATTTATTATTATCATTATTATTATTATTATTTTTACTTTTATGTATTTATTATTTTTTAATTTTCAGTTTCAGTTGATTTTATTTTTGCGTGTAATTTTTTTGTATTCGAGGATTTATTTTTTCTGTTGACATTACGAAAAATCAATCAATCAAAAAAATAATATCATAATTTGTCATCATTTCAACATTTGGAGCATATAAAGCAGGCAAACATGTTGACATCATATTAATCGACTTCTGTTGGTGCACGCTCTGTTAGTTGTTTTGCGTCAGGTGTTGAGAGATATTGCGTGCGCGTAAACAGCTCGTGGGTGTGTGTGAGCTCATAAAAACGCCAAGAGCCAAGCTAAACACAAATTTGCATCTGATACGTCCGAAGTTTACTGTCAATGCATGTACAGACACAGTGGATCAACCAGTGAACTTTTCTTTAGGTGACATTTTGTTTAGGATTTCGTAAAATTTGATAAAGGGCACAAAAGTATACAGGATGTTTCAATACTCACGTCTTCTTCCTGGCGTTTGGTTCTAGCTAGACAGGATATGTTGGTGTTGTATTGTTTTATTGTTCTTTGGCTATGTGTCATATTTTGTCTTTCCTCTTCATTTGTCAGGCATCATGTACAAATTCATTAATCTTACAAAAGAAGAGTTGATTTGTACCAGATTTAGCCACTACTGCTTCCTTGGACAGGTGAACACACAGGTGAAAAAAATAAATGTTTGATTATAATGAGTTAATTCATCATTAGCATTAGCAGTAAAATACAATAAAATGTCCCCATGTCCAATACGTGATGTTTTCTACCTTCCAGACCAATATAAAAATCATTATGTGCAGGTTTTACAGTGAAACAGAACAAAACTAATTCACTGATTTTGACACATTTGAAAAATCTAAAATGTACTTTTTCAAGTTTCTAGTAAAATTATTAAACTCTACAGATAATTTCAGACTGTTTGGAAGCTGATTCCTTGTATATCTGTTTTTGTTGACTTTGACTTTGTCTTAAATTGTTGAATTAAAATTATGGCAACACAGAAATAGTGAAACGTCAGTGGATTGGTATTTCACCTTTTGTAACTGAAAGGCTGTACAAAGAGCAAGTTAAAAGTACTGCAGTGTATGTCCTTTGACGCTAGGTGTATGCTAACGGACTGTATCATGGGTTACTCTGTTATATGAATGTATTTTTAGGAATATCTTAATAAATTAATGTACGTAGGGCTACAATTTTGGTGCTTGTTTAGAGAAAAAACTTATCTATGCAATACATTTGACATAATCACTGTTTTTATGATGAAAATGTGTGTAATTCATAATAAAAGCATTGTATGTAATTTTGATTGTCTTTAAAAACATGAAACAATGGAAGAAGTTCATTTTAAAAGCTTTGCAAGGGTTCAAGTTATTCCTCACTTACCTTACAAATTTTCCACGCAGTGAGTTTATAAGTGTTTTTCATAACTGTCAGACAAAAACGAAGACATTCACGATTAGAGAACAAAGTAACAGGAACTAGCATGGCAACACACGCTTCCTGACTTTTGGACAATAAGACACTTTATAATTAGATGCAGACAGCACGCGGCGGACATAGCTTGACCTCAAGAGCTGCTCGCAATGGGGCAAAACATATTTCGCTTAACAAAACAAAATGAGGTACAAGGCCTTTAACTTTATGCAATTCGTGGTTTAACACAGAAATACTACTGTTAAAATGTTTTAGCTTTTTAAAAATAGCGATTTAATGCATGTCATGTGATTCTTGAGTCTTGTATTTGATGAACTTGTGCTTTAATGTCAGAAACTGAGAGGCTGAGGCGGCTGTTGGTTGTACTGCTGCGGTGAAGACGACCTGAAAGAAAGTTGAAGCTAAAACCACGAGCAGGAGGAGGGGAGAGAAAGTGCGTACACGTGAATGATTTGAGAGGCGATTGGATGAAGGATAGGTCGTAAGCTGCGGTTGGCTGACAGAGAGGTGACAGGGAAATTCACTCTTCCTAGTTTAAATTAATCCAGTCTGGAAAACCAACATTGTATGGAAAAACGATTTTATTTCCTGGCTTCTAATGCAAGTTCCTAACCCACTTTACGGACATTTCAACACAATTATTCACCCATTATTGCTTATTTTATTGCTTTGTACAAAATGACCAAGTTGACCGCCAACCCGTGACCATATTTCATTTCAAAATTGGCATGCATTTTCATAATTATATTCTTCCCCGTCTTTGTGGCGCCATAAAACTATCCATCAATCCACTCTTCTACGCTCCAATCAAATTAGCCTCATACCCCGTTGCTAATATTTTTTCATTATTTGCATATGTAAGTGTTAGCATTGACTTAGCGATCCATTTGTTTCGACTCTCTTTCGACTCAAATTGGACAAAGGGCGTAATTGGTGGCCACCTGCTTGCTGAATCGGATCACGCTGGCGGTGTATTCACATTGGTTTGAACTAGCAATAGCAGCTGCAGATATGATAAACGCAATTACGGCCCCGCATGTCGTTTCGGTAATATAGGCCAATCATCTGACATCATGAGTCTTTCACAGATGAGGAGTGTGATAAATGGAAGATGGGGTTTGTCAGATTTCGAAGCTAATCTGATTTTAAATTTCATGTTTGGGGGATGCACCAAATTCAATAAGTAAGTAAATAAATGAACGCATAAACAATGTGCAGAAATGAGACGGCAACAAAGATTGGGTCTCTGCCAAGGCGCTGGTTGTGTCGCCTTGTACCCAGACAAAATCAGTTATGATGTATTTTTTTGTATTTTGTGTATTTAATTAAATTTTTTGTTTTATCTATTTTAATGTTGTTTATTTTTTATATTTATTTTACATTTTTAACCTTTTTTTTAATTACTTATATTTATTTTGTTTTGTATGAAGTTTCTTTAAAACATGGTTCTTTTCAGTAAGCACAGCCTGACTTTTCCCAAAAATAACAAACAAACAAAAACAAATCCTTGAAATTGTATATTTTTTTCATTTCATTTGTACATTTAGCCCAAATCATGCAAAAACTTCAACTTTAGCAATTAGCAGTTGTTTTGTAGGTCCTATAAAGCCCATAGTTGCAGCCCACCCACACGTACAGTTTACAACACCTCAACTTAGCTTGTTTACCTCTGCTGTGACCTCCTTGTCCCCTGAACTTCCCCAACTCCCCTTCCACTCTCCACCGCTCTCCCCCTGGCCAACTAATTTTCTCACATGGTTAGCGTCATTGTTCATTTGGGACATCAGCGACATTAGCGCTCTGAAGTCAAACCCCATGTCCCTTTCTTTTCTCTCTTTTTAACTGAGCGCTCCTGTCATTGGGAACACTTTCAAATCGGCCTTTTGCACCCTCCGCGAGCCCACCCCCTCGCGCTGGTCCTATTGGGGCCCAGACAATAGCCAGGACTCCCCCTCTCGCTAGGCTACCCCCCCCTCCTCTCCCGCCGGGTCCTCTGGTGGCGTCCCACGAGCTCCGAGCTGTAGTTTGTCACAGGCGTTGAGCTGAGACTGATTTTGATTGCGGCAGATGGAGCAAAGCCGGAGAGGTGGTAGCGCAGCAGACCAGGAGGACCCTATAGCGTTCCTGTTTTTTCTCTCTCAGTATTTTTGACGCGCTCATTGATCCTGAAGCTTCTTGTTCCCCGTAGACTTTTTAACAGTTCCTCAGCCATCCATTTTCAAAGTTTTATAAGTTTTATCCGTATATTTATTTATGTTTCGTGTTTAAGACATTTCAGACACTGTAACAAAGAGAAAATAAGGACAGGACAAAAAACAACAATACATAAAATTAATGGAAAAACATTTTGAGGGATTTACAGTCCTGCTTTGGGTCTAAGATTTGCATCAACACCAGACTAATAATTGGTTTTTTGACCCATTGCTGACCTTAAAAGTCTATTAAGAAGGATCACATAGGTTTTTTCCACAATAATGACATGTAATAGAGGCATTAATGACATATAATAGTGGCATTTTTACATAAAATTTTGACTATTGTGACTAGTTGACTTAAAATAATTGTAATATCCTCTATCTACGACACGTTCAGTCACCATATGTATTTATTATTTGGGTAAAAACACATAAAAAATCTCATTGTACAATTGAAAAAATCAGACTTATCGACTACTTAAATAAATGTCCCACAATAAATGTTTTTGCGTGGAACTTCCTTTGTCCTTCCCAAAGTTGAGTCCTCAATCTTTGCTTGTATCAGTTTGGAAATCGCGAACTAGCACAACCCACTCCTGAAACTTTCCTTCAGAATCTCCCAACAAAACCACTGTCTCCTCGAAGAACAAAAAGAAGCCTTTGATTGGTCTCTCTAGACAATTGCCTACTTCAGATTTTTGACACTAGATGAAAAGCCGTCTGCTGGCCTAATTATATCTTTTGGTTGTCTCTCTTTGTTGCCTTTTGAGTTGTCAACAAAAGTAGAGTTTGTATTTTTTTTTCCTTTTTGTATTGTGAGAATTCCCGAGTTGTCAGCAAAAACTACCATGTTATGATCGCTTCACAATTGGCGCTGGAAAACTCTAGCAAGCTAGTACAAGGGCGCTATTTTGGTCCGCCTAGCTCGGTTTGTGCAGAGGACCATCCATCGCAACCATAAACACTATCTTTAGTAGCGTTAGCGTGTAATTAGCCTCTATAAAGAAGTTAAGTGTGAACCAGCTCATTCAACTTGGAGACCGTCCTTACCATTTGCTAGCTGTTCCATGTTAAGACCCTAGTTAGCCAAACATCACAAGCTCGCTGCTGCTTTTTTGTTTACATCCACCCCCCACCCCCCATTTCCCCTGACCCCCTCACCAAAAAAGCGAACTCCTCCCCCGTAGAGAAAACCCCCCATTCCAACCTTAGTTCAGTTGCCCCTCAGGGAACATCCCTACCACCAAAGATATACAGAGCTAACATCCAACTCCCCCTTTTGCACCACATGTTAAACGTCCTGCAAGCTCCTCTTAGGTAGTGAAAAAAAAAAGAATAGACAGAGAGAGAGAGAGAGAGACTGAGGCAGGGGGAATACTCAGAGGAGAGATCAAGCTATGAGGCGGGGAGAGATAGAGAGAGAGAGAGGGGGGTGGGCGGGGTAGCAGAGCCAGCAGCGGAGAGGAAGAGAGAAAGAGAGAGAGAGACGGAAACGTTGCAGGGGTACGAGCGAGAGTAGTGCGAGCTCGGCCACCGGGGGGATACGAAGGAGGAGAGATGTCGGGAGAGAGAGGAAAGTCAAAGCACGTTGCCAGATTGAGCGAGACAGCTACGGAGAAGGAAGGATTCTAGTCAAGTCGAGAAGACAGAGGAGAGAGAGAGGCAGAGGCAACGCTTGGTGGATGTTAACTTTGCCTGGATGACTGGTTAGCAGCTGCAAGAGGAGCAAGGAAGGAGAAGAACCGGTGGATTTTTTTTTTCTTTTTTTTTTACAATATGTGTGTCCCTTGAATGCACCAGGATGCTGAGTCTCAACAAGGGTAAGTTCAAGGAATACTGAACGTATGACAAGCCGGGTTAACAATCGTGGGCATAATTGCAGCGGGATAGCGGAGTCCCTTGAGTCGCATGCCGGGTGACACTCAAAGTATGAGGCAGCATGGTTTTTTGATGATCACACTTGCTTGTAAGGTGACATTTTTAGTTGCTGAAAATAGCTATGTCATGCTTCCAATTTGGCTGGTTTAAAGGGACTTGCAATGCATGCTGTCAATGCTACCTGTACTAAACAAGTATCAGTATAGTACTTGTTTATATTTGGTCACTACTTGCAAAATACATCATCTTCAAGCTCATAGTATCTCCAGAGTTTTTATGCTTTTATTTTTTAACAACAGGGATCACGTTCTTGATTTCAACTGTCAAATGGCTACGCTTACTTTTAATACCTTGCAGCTGTCATCAAATACGACTTCTAAGTGTAACTGTAGTAGTAGTAGTGGTATTGTCAGTGTGTTTATATGCATTCCGCTCAGTTTGGCTGCCAAGTTTAAAGGTACTCGCAAGTGCCTTTTGATTCAACAAGAGGTGCAAGGTTGTATCATACTTAAAATTTAGATTTCAGAGATGCAGTGTTGACATATTCATCGATAAGTCAAAAGTCTCTTGCTTGTGGACTTTACAAATGTCATCTAATCTCGAAAGGTATATTGTTTTTTTTTTTGACAAGAACGCACTTCACTTTCAACTTGCTTTAAGGCTAAATCCGTCTACATATGCCTCTGTGGCGTACCTCGCAAATGTCAACCAATTCCAATATGCTGATTTTTCAAGATGAACCTAGTGGCATTATCACAAGGTTGCGTCCTTAGCGTGCTCCCCGCTGAGTCGCTGAAATAGCAACGTAACTCGCAAATGCCAGACCAAAATCTACCTCCTGTCCATGTCCAAAATCTACCTCTTGTTCCTGCTTACATGTCCCCTATATGCTCCTCTCCTCCAGGCTTTGCAGTGAGAAGCAGTGGATCGCTTGTCCTGTTGCTAGTGGCAACAACATGCGGCCAGGTTGTTGCGTAAACCTATATAGATTGTCGTTTGAAAAAGAGGGAAGGAGATACCTGTCACTTAGAGGTAAAACAATCCACTCGAGAAGGGGGATTTGGAAGTGCCAGAATGTATTTTGCTCCTATGACTGCTACTCTCTCAGGAAGATTAAGATTTTCTGGCCTGCCTGCTAATCCCATGCAGAAATGACAGGAATAGAAGAGGGTGTAGCAAAGAGAATGAGAATATAGATTATCAGGGAAGAGGTCGGTAGAAGTGTGTTTTGAACTGGGCCGTGGCAAACAGCGAGAGTCCGTATGTCAATGTCAGAGCAGGTCGAACGGCGGTCCTGACTGTCTTTGAGCACACGAGCTGGACTGGTTAAAACTCTATGAACAGGGATGATTTTTTTAGGTATAAACAAAATATAATGGATCTATTGAGTCCTGCCGTGCTTTCATCCATTTGTATTATGAATTATAGATTTTATTATGAATATATTAGGCATGGAATTGCATATATAGTCAAAGAAAAATTCAAATCTGTCAACTGGACATTTTTTCTTGTACTATGGATCATACCTGGATGACTGAGGGATTACACAGACAACAGTAGAAAAATAAGACTTTTGAGGAAATTGCGTTTTGAAATCACAACTTTTTTTATCCAGTATGTAAATATTTCTATTAATTATATCTTAAACCATTTACCAATTATTTAATTTAATCTTAAAAAAGAGATAAAGATTTATTTTTTTTAATATATGTTTTTCAAATATACCTGTTTTATGTCTTTTTTGTGTCATTTTTGGTCATTTTATTTGTTCATCTCACTAACAAACTTGCATTTTTACACCCACTTAAAACGCCGGGAGAGCATGGGTGGTGGCATCATTCTGTCCAAAAAGGAATGGCATCTTGTCTAGTTTGCGTTGACTTTCTTCAGGGAGAGTTTCCCAAGATATGTCAAAAATAGAACACATGCTTTATGATTGGAAATGCCAGAGGAGGCTTGTTTGGTGATGAAAAGTACACTTCTCAACTCAATGACTATGTTTCAGCTCGCAAATTGCACCATAGCAGCAGTTGATCTGGGAGACTTAATTGTTTCCTTTAGGGCAGGATGATATCAAGAGAAAACATGGGATATGGGTTAGCCTCGTTGTCTATGGGAAAGATGATATAATTTAGAGATGTTGGAATTTCCCCATTGGCAAAGATAGACATTAGTGATTTTAATTTGAATTATGCAGCATAGGAACATGTTGTTAACATCAAATGAATTATGTTACGAGTTGAATAGTCCAGTCAAGTACGCTAAAGTGCCTGTACATGTTTTTTTTTTTCATATATTTGAAAACATTTTTTCTTGCCTCATTACAGATATAGCTTATAAGCAGCTCTTGAGGTCAAAATAAGTCTGCTGTGTACTGTCTCCGTCTAATTATATAGTTTCTTTGTGCGATAGTAATAATAAACCTTTTATTGTCAGATAATCAGGAAGTGCACAGCTAGCATGCTAGTTGTTATTAGCTGTATTGTGTCTCTGAAAGTTGTCGAATTTGCTAAGCTATGTTGTCTATCGCATACAAACTCTACTTAGTCAGGTTTCACTTAAATGATTGTACAACAGTCTATTCCTACCATATTTGAATTATTGTGTAGAAATTTGGGGTAATATCTATAAATCTAACATAAAATCAGTTTTTCTACTCCAGAAGAAGGTTGTTGGAATAGTTAACCAAGCAGACTATCTCATACCAACATATCCTATTTTTGTTAAATTAAAAACCTTGCAAAATTGTTTGATCTAGCAGCCGTAATGACGTATAAGGCAGATAATCATTTGATTTGAACAGCGAGAGTCAGTATCATCTTAGACAAACAGGTATATTAAAAAAAATTAAGACGAGGACCAATAAAAAACGTCATTGTATTTCTGTTCGAGGGGTTAGTGTGTGGAACAACCTTGATGATAAATTAAAAAGCTCCTACACAATAGAAGCATTTAAAAAGAGGTATAAAACGTAACTTTTTGAAAATTACAGGACTCAGGAATGATTCACGTGAACTGCCGTGGTTTGTAGTTTTCTTTTGTTTACATATTGAGTCATTTGTTGTAGAACTGATGCTGCTTTTCTTGGAATTCTTGTGCATTATTATTACATAGGGTTTTACTTCAGCCTAAACGCTTTTGGTCACGATAGAGATGTTATATACCTTATACAAGTTGAATAATGTGTGATTTTGAATGTTATGACTGAATAAAATACTTACTTATAAAATTACTCATAAAAAATATTTTGTAACTTCGCTGTTAAACCTGTTGATCTTATTAAGTTCAACTCACTGTCACTTCGGTTCAGTCTACTCAAACACGCCTACTCAACAGCACTTAACATTTCATACGGAAGAGATAATCTGATAATTTACTTATAATCTGAGATAATATACCTTAAGTGTAAGCAATTTTTTAAGATAAGCTTTACTTGAAACTTCCTTTTGTTAAATGGTTACATGTTAAGATCGAATACTATGGTCCTTGGAAGAGCTAGCATGTGGTTGGAATCCCTTTTTACTTTTAGCATAATTTATAGCCTGGTCTATGCGGTAGGTCGGGCAGCGTTTGATGTTATCAGTCACCCTCTATTTGACACCTCATTTAAACGCCTATCTGTTCTAATCTACACAGCATTTAGCTTAGTTGTAGTAGTTGTAGTAGCAGTAGCAAGTAGTAGCTGGAGTAATTGAATTTGTAAACTATTGCTTGCTATTTCCAGAGTTCTTCTTTTTGCATAATTTATACTACGGTCATTGTGGGGGGCCAGGAACTTCTTGATCCTGTCACTCAACCATGATTATGTGCAAGAGTTTGACACTGTGGCCAGCTGGTGGGCCTTCAATAGAATTTCGACCTTTAAGTAGTTGTCAATCACAAAAAAAAGTACTTCCAAGTAAACATAAGTGAGTATTGTCCTGTACTACAGCAGCTACTGTTAAGCTTGAGTTACTGCTCTTACGTAGTACTTTGTGTTGTGGGGTCAAACACTACTTGATCCTGTCAGTAATCTCAAATCCATTGGCAAGTACTTTTGGCACAGTGTTCGAGCTAAAGTCCAACCTTTATATATTTATTTATTCATGTATTCCAGAGACCATTAAACTTATATTCTCAGAGTTACAAAGTTTAAATACGTGCACATGGAGTTATGGTGGCTCCTCCGTGGTTTTAAAGTTCCGTCGCCTCATTTTGATCATTCAGTTCTCAAAAATGGCCTTTACAAAGATGAGTTTAACACTGGCAGTTATTGTTTCTAGCTTCATTGCACCGCACCAGCAGAGGCGTAGTCCTAGGAGGAGCTAGCCAAACGCTTAGCCGGAGTTTTATGTTCTACTTTTAGCCGAAATTTATAGCAGTGTCCGTGTGGGGGGTCAGGGCCCTCTTGATCCTGTCAGTCACCCCAATGTCATTTACAAGTCACAAGTGTTCTCCAGCTTGTCCAAGTCCTGGAGACCGAAGAGTCTTTCCGATCTTTTGTGGGAGTAAACAGATTTGAAATGACAGAGGCAGAGCAGTTGATGCGTATCATTAGCGTTCTCACAAGGTCAAAGCCTGAAACACTTACTGTCATCAGGAGCAGACATGTGACTTCCCACACCTCAGCTCACCTCAGGGGCATTCCACCGCACGCACATCACAACCACTCAGGCTAAACGCCATCTTTAAATGTTTTCTGGTGCAGTTAGGGCCCTCCTGGAATTTTAACAAACTTTTTCTTTTTTTAAATGATAAAAAAAGTGCACTATGTAACTTTTCTGGTGGAAAATAACTGCTTGTCTCCATGGGGATTGCATTGTTTTGCCTGAAAAAGTCAACGCTATGTCATTAAAACTTATCTTCCTTCATGTACATAAAGAAAATTACACCAACGAGCCAAGTTACAGGTCAAATCTGTGGAGAGGCGAGCCTGCTTACAGTTATAATGCATGTTTTTCAAGGTATTTATAAGCCAGAAGATGTCCTTAATATCTTTAATACCATAACGTGGAACATTTCAGTAACATCTTCATGGTGACAGCCCGGAAAAGTGACATAGCGCACTTATAAAAAATAGTTTTGTCCTGCCAATGTTTTGATTAAATTTGTCAGAAAGTTATATTTTTTTGGGAGGAAATGTCCAGTAAAGAAAAAAAAAAAAGAAATTACCCAAAAATTGCGGTTTGAAACATACTGTTTTGTAATTGCGAGATAGGGCCATACTAACTACAGCTAAAATAGGTTAGCAAAGACACAAATATATAAGTAAGTAAATACATCTGTCATGTTTTATCACCTTTTTGGCTACATTTTACTTTTAAGCTTTCACCCCTGACCTATGACTCAAACTTTGGCTACCGCGCTAACATAGCAGCAAACATTTACGTGATCTTTCAAATTACACTTGTCGTTCCATCCGCTAAACCGTTTTTTGGCCGACCCACTTTTACCCTCCTGCCCTCCATTTGTGAACCACCCTCCGCTGCACCGCCTTATGTCATGGCAGCACCCTCCAACCACGCCAGACGCTGATCAAATATTAATAGTTAGCATGTTTTTGGACGACATGCTTAGCCACTCTTAGCTTAGCCACTTTTAGCTATAGCAGCAGCTGGTCATATCATTCCACCGCTAGGTACAGATGTGTCACTGGACGGAGGCATTTGAGCCCGCTGCCCTCTGAAAACTACCTGGGGATTACACGCTAAGAGGATTGGCAGAGTGCGCGGATTTGATTTTTTTTTCTTTTTTCTTTTTTTTTATAGAATTAAAAGTGTAATTCTGCCCATCCCATCCACGCTTTATTGTCGCTTGGCTTTCAGACTGATTTGAACGTGGACATTTGTTCCACCACTGTGTCGTGTCCTACATTCAGGCTAGTGTCGGTTAAAAGTCACCAGGGACACGAACGTGCGGAGTATTGGCGGAGTTGGTAGAGAAATAGATATTAATGTATTTTGTAACATTTAGTAATACCAGATAAGTGAATGCAGTGTTAGTGATAAGCAGCAGGTTGGATTGCAGTTGACAAGTGTGACCTGCATAGACTTTTCACTATAAAAAAGATAGTAGATAGTATGTTATGTTTTAAATTGTTAATTTCTATGGCAGCAGTTCTAATTTTTTATCATTCTGGCACCCGTAGATAGGATTGTCAATAGAAAATTATACTATTATCAAAACTAGATACTCATTTGAACATGGATCAGTGCAACACAATGTAGCCCTTTCCTTAATGTCTTTAAAATGATCTTGATATATATATAAACTAAGATTAGTTCACACTAGAAACTACTATCTATCTATATATTCTCTTGAAAGGTACGTTTAATTATAAAAAATGTGAAAAAATGAATAAAAATAAATGTTTTTTATTGTCATTTTGTGCTGTAACTTGCACTTCAGTGAAATCTTTACCGAGATATTTAACCAAATATTTTGTTGACTATTTGATTTTGAAGTAGGCCTATATTTTTGGTTAGTTAGTCCTTTTCTCTTACAGGTGTACCACTTGGTTGATGGAGTAACACCTGATTGCTAGGCTCGCTGGTCTCTCTTCCCATCTCCACCACACCTCCCTTCTATCTACTGTTAATTGTCCAATCTTTCATTGACATCTTCACTGCTGTACCTCCGCTTTCCTCCCTGCGTGTGTCCTACATACCCTGACCTCGGGGGCTTCGTATAGGGACCAGGTCAAAGTGAATTACTGTGGAATGTCGCCGGCTTCAATGGGTGCTCCACAGGGCCCCAGCATGGCACCACTTCTGTTCATATACAAACCAGTGGACTTTTCATTTTAAACCAGTTAGGAGGGCTTTGCGTACTACTTCTAGTCTCCTCACCCATCTCTTGAAATGAGCCTGAAGTCAAAGCATGTGTTTTTTTAATGATAGACTGCCTCCATGACTGCAGGCAATGCAAAGTAATTAAGTCCTTTCTCAATGCATTCCTCCACAACTGCCCCCCTACCTCATCCTACCCTCCCAGCCCCTCGCAGCAGCAGTAGCACGTGGGAACTTAAAAAAACACATTCTAGGTGAGGAGTAGCAGATAGACTGGTATAGACTTGTTTTTAATAGGCCAAGATATCATTAAAGGATTTTGACTGTAGGTTGAATGTCAGAATCGCCGTGAGCTAGAGCAAACTGAACGCCCAACAGGTTCAGCTGGGTTTATTAGCTATTTTCAGATAAAGACGCACTATGTAATATTTCTTGTAGAGTGCACGCACCCGCTTGTCGTCATGGAGATGTTATTGTGTTACGTGGGATGTTACGCCCATGGACAACTATGGAAACCACCTGTACGACTCAGGGATTACACAGATATAAGGCCACATCGGAATATAAAAGAAAGTACTATGATTTAATGATGAAAATTGTGTTTATTATCTAAAGAAAGAGTGTTTTTTTTATTATCATCGTGGTATTGGAATCAGTATTGAGTATCGAGTCTATTCCTTAGTATTTTAGACATCTTAGTATCGTGACAACACTAGTACAGCATTAAATTTATCTATCTCCATGGCGATAATGTGTGGAGAGGCAGGCTAAAACACCCACAACAAAAAAAATAATGCAACTCCGATAAGTTTAATGCCATACTGTGGAATATCCCAGGCAAAGCAATAACATAAATAAAGCCAGATGGGCGACTGCAAACTGAAATAGAGCGCCATTAACACGTTTTCATTGTCTGCTATCGGGATTTTTGCAAGAAACGATAAAAACTAAAATGCTTTTAAACTATCTATAGATATTTTCATGTCGGTGCTTCCATGTTTACAAGTCCAAAAACAACTTGTGTACTTTTTGTCTCCACTCGGTGTCACAGAGGAAAGGCATAAAGTTTAATGAGCCCACTCTATTTATCGCCTGTAAAAACGTTTATTTGTGGCTCGGTGCCGCTCGCCGTGATTCGCCTGTGGACAGCTCTCTCACCCTCTCCTCCTCTCGCTCTCACTCCCTCTCTCTATCCCTCTCTTTCTCGATCTCTCACTTCTTTTTCCCACTTCCTCTCTGCCTGCTCACTCTTTCATCTCTGTCTCACCCTCTCTATTGCTCTTATTCCTTCTTTTACTCTCTCCTCCCTCTCTCCTTTCCTCTTTCACGCCTCTCTTCTTCTTTCTCTCTTTTTCCTCATTCTCCTTCTCCCTAACTCTCTCCTTCTCACACTCTCACTCACCTGTCTCCTCTTTCTTTCTTATTGCGCTAATTCCCTATTTCACTCTCTTTCTCTCCTCCTCCTCAATCTCTCCTTAACCCTTTCACTCTTTCTCTATCCTCCTTTTTTTCTCCCTCCTCTCTCCCCTCTCTTTCTGTATCTCTTCCTCAGTCTCTCTCTCCTTCTCACTTTTTCTTCCTCACTCTGCACTCTCCCTCTATCCCTACTTGTCTTTCTCTCCTTCCACTCCCTCCTTCCTTGTCTGTCTCTCACACTCTCCCTCACTCACCTGTCTCCTCTCTCTTTCTTTCTTATTGCTCTAATTCCCTGTTTCACTCTCTCTTTCCCTCCTCCTCCTCAATCTCTCCTTTCCCCTTTCACTCTTTCTCTATCCTCCCCTTTTTCTCCCTCCTCTCTCCCCTCTCACCTGTTTCTCTCTCTTCCTCACTCTCTCTGTCCTTCTCACTCCCTCTCTCCCCTTCTCACTTTCTCACTTTTTCTCCCTCACTCTCCCCTTCTTTCTCCCTCAGTCACTCTGCAGTCTCCCTCTCTCCCTACTTGTCTCTCTCTCCTTCCTTCCCTCCCTCACTGTCTCTCTCCCTCTCTCTCATTTACACACCTCCCCTCTCTCCCCTTCTTTCTCTCCCTCTTTGTCTCTCTCCCTCACTCCTTCCTTCCCCTTCTCTCCTTCTCTCCCTCCTTCCTTCCTCTATCCTCCCCTCTTTCTCCCTCCTCTCTCCCTCTCTTTCTGTCTGTCTCTCTCCGCCTCATGCTCTCTCTCTCCTTCTCACTTTCTTCTCGTGCTTTCTTTCCCCCTCACTCCCCCCTTCTCTCTCTCCCTCACAACGCACTCTCCCTCTCTCCCTACTTGTTTCTCTCTCTCAACCCCTCTCTTCTTCCTTCCTTCCTTCCTTCCTTCCTGCCTTCCTTCCATCCCTCACTCACCTCTCTCCCCCCTGTTGCTCCTTGTCTCACTCTCCTTGTCTCACTCCCACAGTCCTTCCTTCCTTTCTTCAGCTCTCGCCTGTCTCCCTCACTTTCTTCCCTCTTTCCCTCCCTCGCTTCCTCTCTGTGCTAAGTGATGTCACCAGAGGAGCGGCATTCTTGTGGTTAGAAATGGGTAAGCCGGCTCCGTGTGAGGTCAGCGAGGTGCAAAGTCCTGGATGGTTTTTCACTTAAAGACGACCATTTCACTCCAGGCTCCACTTGGAAAATAACTGTTTATACCGCACTTTGGGCTCGCTAACCGCTTTGGATTTAGCTTGTGTTGTTAGCTATAGGCAGCGACAAAAACAACACTACCAACTATATGTAAACATTACATCACTCACGTTTAAAGCCGCAAGGTGTACCGTCTGCTTGTCGCCATGGAGATGTTATTTGCTTTGCCTGGAATGTTGCGCAATATGACATTAAACATATCCAACTAAAATGAGTCAATCAGGGGATGCTAACAGTGCAAGTTACATGTCAGATCTCCGCTCACTTTAAGAATGCAGTTAAATCTCCTGCATTTGAAATGTTCCACAGTATGGCATTATACATTTATAAAGTTGCATTGTGCACCTATAAAGCATATACACTGTATGTTGTAGTTACACAGTGAAAGTGCTATCCAATTACTTCTACAGCAATTACTTCAACTAGTTCTATACTTAATGTGTACTTATCTTACTATTTCAATACTACAGCTAGCGTTACAACTACTGAAGAGACTACTACTACAATAACTTGCAATATTATTAGTCTACTACTATCAAACAAAACTACTATGGCTGATACTTCGTTTACTACTGGTATTCTGTTACTGCTAATTCCGCTACAATGGCTACTACTACTCTTACTGCAACAAGGTTTCAAAGGTACAACCAAAACTACTACTACTACTACTATTACTGTTACTACCACTTCTACTAAGTCCATAGTACCCCGTGACCAAGATTTACCAATGTCAACAGTAGGTTAGGATTAAAGGTTGGAGGACTGTCAATACACTCCAAAACTACTCTTACAACAACTGCTGCTTCCAAAAGTACAATCAAAACTGCTACTACTACCACTACTATCATTGTTACTACCACATATTATCAAAAGCCCATATTTCCTCCTTGTAATTAGCATGCTTTATGAACGTCGGTAGGTCAGATTGAAGGTTAGAGGGATGTTGACACACTCCCCAACTTGTCTTACAAAAACTACCGCTTCCAAACGCACATCTAAAACTGCTACTTCTACTACTACGACTACTTGTCATCAAAGCTAATCTTTCCTCCTTGTAATTAGCACATTTTACGAACGTCAGCAGTTGGTCAGGATTGGACGTTGGAGTTGGACCGTCGACACACTCCCAACTACTCTTTCTACAAGTACTTCTTCCAAAAGTACGATCAGAACTGTTACTGCTACTATAACCACCAACGCCACTACTACTATGTCAACAAAAGCCCATATTTCCTCCTTGTCATTAGCGCGCTTTACGAACGTCAACAGTATGTCAGGATCGGAGGTTGGAGGGCCATGTCCACAAACTCCCACTATCTCCTGTCATAAATCCGGTTTATAACAGTTTGGAAGGAGCAAACCAGAGCGCGGCCCGGGGATGGAGGTGTCGGTGCAGCTGTGGAGGAAGTGGAGCCGTAAAAGTCCTCCCCAAACACGCTACTTAGAGTTAGCAGTTAGCCATTTGGTGAGCCGAGATGGATACAATGGGCTTGATTGCGTGATTGCTAGCATGCCAGAGGGAGAGATGCAGGCTGCTATGGAGATGAATGGGGAATATGCGAGTAAAGAGAGGTTGTTTATGGCTCGAAAACATTTGGGCTTAGGGATATGATATAGAAATTGCAAATAAAGCAAACGTGCGTAACTTTTTAACCGTAAATACACTAAAATAAAAGCATGTTTCATCTGATTTTGGATGTTTTTGTTGGGCTGAAAAACTTGGTCTTGCATCTCCACAAACCTGACTCTTATTTGGCCTCAAGGAGGGTTTCTTCCTGCTTGTTTCCATGGAGATGTTGTTCTTTTGGGTATAATGTTCCACAGTATGGCATGAAATGTATCTCTCTCAATCAAGAATCTTCCGAAGTATGGTTTTAACTTTCTATTTCCATGGATACATACAAGTGACCCGCAAACTTCACAAGGTTACATACTGTTGCTTTAATTAGTAGCTTTAATATATAATAATAATAATAATAATAAAAAAGAAAACATAATAAAATAGTTTGTCAAAATTGTTTTGTTTTTTTTCACTTTTATTCTCCTTTTTTTTTAATCTGGCAATTTTTTTGTGTATTTATTTATTTATTTTATTGACATACCATTCGTTGACAGTGTGATTCTGTTATTTATTAATAAAAAATGAATACATAATTTTACATTTAACCCTTTATTTCTGCCATTACCATAATATAACACATCTCCTTTTATGCCAGATGCCCTTCCACACCCAACCATCTACATTTATGGCATTTATTGAACCAGTTTTTGGACACATCTAAGTCTATAAGCTGCTATTAATAGAACTAATACCAGATTTATCCAGGTTTGGCACTGGCCCAAACACTTAACCATTTAACAGTGACTTTCCATTAAATAATTCATTGAAAAGTGACGCATCTCTAAGGACTTTATCAGTGTCTGTTGGCGGATAACCCCCTTAACCCCAGTGCTTGTTTACCATGCTATTGTTCCCATTGTAGCACACTGTGTCATTCACTCTTCAGCTTATGTATAGAGCTACTGTTTAGGTTCCACGTGTTGACAAAAGTTGTGGGTTAAACTCCCCGCAGCATCGGCTCAGTGGTCATGATTCAGCGGAATATTCTGGTAGATTCTTGTACGACGATGGGCTATGCTATGCGTGCAGTATAGAACAATGTAAATACAATAGAGTTAATGGAGTATTGAATAGTGGAAAAGAGTAGAAAGGGTTTACAGTTAAGGGATAGTGAAAAGCAGTGATCAATAGCCCCGTTGTGTTTAGCAATCAATGTGCAAAAGTACTTGTGTAATCTAGTAAAAGTTATATTGCTATACTGTAAATGTTCTCACTCTACTGCATTACTTATCCTAACAAACTCCTAACGTCACATGATGATTTGGCAGGTTTAACATCAGATCCACTTCCTGCTGCAACAACATTACTGTGATTGGACAGTGCCGACCGGTGAAGTGCATTGCCCAAAGACACAACAACAACAGCAACATGCATTAATCGTGTTATTGGATGACGCCATTGACATTGCGAAATACAGGATTATCTTTACTTTCATTAGACAACAAACTCGCTTACAGTGTTTTGTCACATCTGTTACCACGCATAGTCATACTTGTACTACTACTACGCCTACTACTACTAGTACAACAGCAAAACTATTAATTAATGACCACTTTACCACTACTGCAACTATAATACCAGAACTTCTACTATTTCTGTTTGTACCAACGTTACCAACAGTTCAACTCAACGAGGATCCCAGATGTGGAAAAGTGAAATTTAACCTGCACGGAGCTTTGTGATTGGTTCGTCTAACTGTCTGTCCTTGCGACCATGTTTGAGCTATTGTATTTGACCCCATTCAGCCACCATACTTGCCAAATCGCCATATTGTTTAAGCTGTTTATCTATATCTCCATGTAAGCCTTTAAGCCTATGGACAAAGTATAAATGCTACTGCTATGCTATCTATATAATACTAGCTAACACAACCTACTATTAGCACCTGCGAAGTCAGCAACAACCTATATATGATGTCATCGCGCGAGATTGGCAATTTTCTACAAGCTAAATAACAATCTAGAGACGCTTAACTGTGAAATTGTTCCCGGGAATGAAAAAAGGGGGTTGTGACGTAAATTGTAGGGCTGTAGTCGTAAAAGAAATTCTTGGTGAAGACGTCCTGCCGAATGATTGGTCGATTTAAAAAGGGGGGCGTGGCAAAAGCTCTCAAAACTATTACGGATCTTTATGAATCTGAACCAAACTGCACCACAAGACTACACCTGAATGATTATTATTTATTTTACATTTCTATGGGATATTAATTGCTAACTTATAACATATTTAGATGACCGTGTTACCTTTTTATTGTTATGAAAATGCTATATTCACCGAAAACAACATATTAGCGTGTTTAATACATTTCAGTTTTGACGCTCTGCACATCACGTCAGGTTTGTGAAGTTATAGTTTATTGTTTTGTACCACGCTTTTGTATATGAAGTATGGATGACCTAAGCTTGGACAGAATCTTACAGCTAACCGTAAAAAGCGTTCAAATAAGACCTGGAAGAGATCGCTAAATTACTCAAACATGCCTGGATGACATGTAAAACCTCTTCAGGCATGTTTAATCTGCCTTTTTACATATAAATACCAAAAGATAACTCGCTAACTTCTCCATCCTGCCGTTGTCCCATGTAAATTTTTCGTAAATCGATGTAAAATGTTTGATCGTCTAAGACACCATCAACCGATTAATCAAAGAAAGGACTAAAGGCCGACAGTCATAGTGAAATGCGTCTCCAGCTGGCATTAAAAATTGAAACGGAGTGGCATGTCCGGGTACGTCTTGTCTAATGTTTTTGCCTCAGTGAAGTCATGCGTGTTTATGGATGTCTAGCCTTCAGATCCCCGCTCCCGGCGCAGACAAGCGGTCATTTTAAAAGTTGGTCCACATTGGATTGTTTGGAGTGGAATTTGTGGTCGGGATGCCGGGGGGATAAGGAAATAGCTGAGGAGACAGGGGAGGTTGGGGTAATCTGGAGAGGACATTCCGGAGATCTGCAGAATTCTTCCCGTCTGCTGTTGTGGAGATGCTCGCGATGTGAGCTCATTGTTTGCGAACTGTTTACAACTTGGTACAGCCGTCATGTGCTGTGACTTTATCTTGTGTGCGGGAAAGCGAAAACATACGGTCGGAAAAATATTTGCGTTTGGATACATCTGTATAAAAGAAGAAAGTACAATATGAAGTTTTTCTTTGGTTCTTGATGTTCCACGTGTGTATAAAACATGTAATTTAAACTGAAGACGTTCCCCAGTGAGTCAAGCATACTAACGCCCATGCTATGCTAACTTGATAACATCGCATAATGTTAAGTGTATCCATAGGTTTCATAGCAAGTAACAATTTACAATATTTTGGTGAAATTTAGTAAAAAGTTTTCAAAATGGCGCCTATAAGGAGAAGCGGAAACCTATAAATTGCTAATGTTTATCATGATAAAAATTAAGATTCAAACCAAGTAAAATTCTCAATACTCCCCAAAATAAATAAAAATAAATAAGTAAATAAATAATAATAATAAAAAGTGTTGACCGATTACTATGTGGTCTTAGAGTTTACAATACATCAAGACCACTCTAAATCTTACTCAGGATTTCGATTTTTATATCAATATCTGATCATAAAGGCTAGTTTTATTATCAATTAGTACCTGGGTAGCATTTTTTGATAACCCTATCTCTATCTACTCCATTCTTTTTGGTCATTTTTAACCTTCTAACACTAGTAAATGTTGTCAGGCTCATAATATACATCGTAAACTCCCAGTATTGACTTGAATGGATGCTTCGTTTTAGCTTATTTTTCATATTTGACTGAACCCGTCTCCTTGTCTTTGTGTGCCCTGCATCGCATTTCACCTCGTCAATAATGGATGATGTTGGTGAGGTAAGGCGCACTCCGGCAGGCAGGCAGGCATGCAGGCTGGGTGGGTGGGTTGATGGGTGGGGCAGTGGGTGCTATGGGCGAGTGGGTGGGCCGGGCGCTGACATGTGTTTTGGGTGCAGATGGGGTTCACTTGAGGGGATGCGGGGGGGACGGGACAGGAGCCAGCTGTGGGTTAGGCATGTGCTACCACGATGTTCTGTATATGATTAATGGAAGGAGATAATAGTGAAAGTAAAAGTCCTCCTCGTAAGATTTGTAAAAAAGTCAAAAGTCAAAATCAATCTTGAAAAAAACATCTGCGTAAATCTGTTTTACTCATATGTCTGGCCAAATTCTTCAAGTCAAAATGATATGTAAACCTCGAGGTGCATTAAATATATCGACTTCTTTTAAATTTTGTTTGAGATGCCATTTATGTCAAGAGTGGGATTCAAACCGTCAACCTGGGATCAGCGGACCAACAATCCAACTGAGCTATTGTCGCCACTTACTTTCAGTCAAATCAACCATTCTGGGAAGAACCTGGATCAGTTTGTTCTCCAAACCCACAAATAATAAAAAATAACCCTAAAATTCACAGAGTTTTAATCAGACTTTTATATTAATTCTGCCTGGACCTAATTACAAGCCTCTAAATCTCATTTTATTACATGCTTCAACTTTGACATGGGAATTTCCAAACCCAAAACATATATATTTATTTTCCAAGCGGGATTTGAAATTTGATGTTCCTCTGTGTCGAGCTTGTTCCCACTTTTAATGAGAGTAGATCTGACGGAAGCCAAAATCTACAGAGAAAATCTCAGCTTCACAAAGAGCGCAGCCATGTTTCTGTACTCCAAAGGGTTCAGACACAGATTCAGTTTGAATTGGAAGTTTTAGGGAAAAAATAGACCTTATTGGAAAGGGTTAAGATCCAGAGATGAAGGATGGGTCAAACGCAGAGAACCGAGTGTCCACACCAACTCATTAGACTTTACCTTAAGTTATTAGGCAAGATGTAGGTTCATTTAAGACGAAAAAAAACCGCAGTCCCACGTCTGATTTTGACCTCTTTCTGGCAACATCCCGTCTGCCTTTTCCCGCCATTCATAAAACCACTGGCTTCGTGTTGACTCTGTTCTTACGCACATGAGCGCTGTCTGTTTTGTTACGCAGCTCGGTTGGATGTTATAACTTTTGGAGCGCTCCACCAGCCCCATTGTCCCATTTTCGAGGGGACACCGCGGACTTTTGGACAGTCCACTGCATTATATAACAGGGCTAGCGAGGGATTAGTACTGGGAAAGCCCTGATCTGAGAGGGGTAGACAGTATTTTTGGATTGATTCCGTTACTGTGGTATTGCGTGGATGCTTTTAGCCCAGCAGGACGCTAATACAGGGCGGATTTGAGGTCAGGACGATATTTGGAGTCTCCCTTAAGGCCAAACTGGTTTAGAGGGATTGTGATGTTGAACTGTTTAAATGTCAAATGCTGAAATAGCAGAGGATTCATACACAAAAATGTCATGGGTCAAAATAGAAGTGGAGGTGGTGGGAGGAGCAGCTGTAGTAGCAACAGTAGAAGTAATACATGTAGTAGTAGTAGTAGTAGCAGCAGCAGTTGTAGTTGTTGTTGTAGTTATAGTAGTAGTAGTTGTAAACAATGTAGTGGGAACAGCAATAGTAATAGTAGTAGTTGTTGTTGTTGCAGTTGCAGTAGTAGTAGTTGCAATTGTAGTAGTAGTTGTTGTAGTAGTAAGTACAGTCGTAGTAATAGTAGCAGTAGTAGTTGTAAACAATGTAGCAGCAACAGTAATAATAATAGTAGCAGTAGTAGTAGTCGCAGTTGTCGTAGTTATAGTAGTCATTGTAGTCGTAGTTGTAAATAATGTAGTGGCAACAGTAATAGTAGTAGTTGTTGTAGTATTACTATTAGTAGTAGTAGTTGCAGTTGCAGTAGTTAATAGTTGTGGACAATGTAATGGCAACAGTAGTAGAAGTAGTGGTAGTATTGGTAGCAGTTGTAGTTGTACTAGTCATTGTAGTTGTGGTTATAGTAGTAGTGGTAGTTGTAAACAGTGTAGTGGCAACAGTAGTAGTAGTTTTTGTTGCAGTTGTAGTAGTTGCAGTAGTAGTAGTTACAGTTGTAGTAGTTGCAAACAATGTAATGGCAACAGCAGCAGTAGCAGTAGTAGTAGTAGTAGTAGCAGTAGTAGTAGTAGTAGTAGTCATGCTTATAGCCCTAGTTTTAGTACTAGTAGTAATAAGTGTAATATCAGGAGTAGTGTTCCAGTAGCAGTGGCAGTGAGCATTCGTCTTAAAACAAGTTGGTAGTTTGAAGCACGCCCTGGTCATTTCATACTGTTGTTGTGTCCTCGGGCAAGATACTTCAACCCAGCACTCACATCTGGCAGTGACATGATTTGAGTAAAAGTCGACAGATCTGGTAAACATAATTCCCCCGGCAAGTGAAGGAAACGCTTTACATCAAGTAACCACTCACCCATTCACACACACACACGCAGACTCTGGGGTTAAGTGTCTTGCCCAAGGAGCTGGAATGTGGGAGCTGGAGTCACACCGCCAACCTTCGGATCAGGGGACGGACTCTCTACCAACTGAGCTACTGTCGCCCCACAAGGTATTACATATTTTTAATGGGAAAAGTCCTCAAACCCATGAATACTGTGCCAAAACGGGCTGTACTGCATTCACCTCAAAAGTGCAGTAGTAGAAGTCCACTTTCCCCTCATCTGTGCCACGCTCCATTAACTTCCCATCCGTCAGCAGTCCAGTGACAGCGGGGTAAACTCCGCCGCACCCGTCCAGGTATAAATCATGTGGGTGGAGTGGTGGAGGTCAGCAGTGGTCAGCCCTCCGGAGAGCCAGCGGAGCCCGGGTCAACGAGAACCGGGGGGGGAGGTCTGAGCTACGGCTACTGCGCGGGCTAGCGGGCCAAAGAAATGAAAACACAGTCACCTGTCAGCGCGCGGGAACGAATGGTGGATTTAGCTGACAGCAGAAAGAACGGACGAGATTTTGTTTGTTCAAGTGTGGATGGATTGTAAACAGGATCGCTCGAAAGCTAGAAGGTAGAATATGGCAGTTTGAAGGCAAGGTGAGGAAATAGGTTGTGGATTTTTAGGTTTAAGTAATAGGATTATGTCCGTGTCCAGAAGTATTGACGAAAAGACTGAAATATGAACTGACAAAGTAATACAAAAATCACATTTCAGACCGTGTTTGTACAGATCTAAACTACAGGGTTATCAGATTTTATGCAGAATAAGACGAGGTTTTGTTGTTTGTGGAAGAAATTAGCTACGTGCTGCGTCTATTCAAACTATTTCAATTTCTTTACGATTAATCTTGCAGCCCTATTATGTAGTGCAGTCTGTGTTTATGTATTCTGTTCAATCTAATTCCAATTTTCTTTTGGATGTACCTGTGATGACAATATGAAATCCTTAATAATTTTCAAACTTTTATATTCACGTCACCAGTAGCGTTCAGCTCCAGTCCAATGAAGTTTATCGAGGCTAGCAGTTATAGGACTTACATATTAGGAATGCTGACCGTGAGTATCATAGCAACCAAAGAGCCAATCTGGAGGCAAGTTGCTGAAGTTAACGCCCCTCCCTGCCCTCACGGCTCGTTTAGCAGGAGGTGGACGCTTAGAAACGCTGTCAATCAAGCTGTTGCTAACACTAGTGGGAGCGACCTCGGGGAAAGAAGGCGCTTGATTTGTCTATTATTAATGTTCATATCTTGACTCGCTGATAAAATAGCGAAATAAAAATACCAGGATCATGTAGAGTGGGTCAATATGAACATTTTAATACCAAAATGCAGCAGATACGAAAAGAGGGGCAACAGTTTTCTAATGTAAAGTGAATTGGACCCAGCGCCCATGCTCACTTCCTATTCAGAACGCGGCGGCTATCAGGTTAGGTACGTCCGTTTATCTATACAGCCTATGCGCACACATTATTCTACTCAATAGCCATTTGCGGTGTTCATTTAGAAGCTGTGAAATCCTCCATTCGTTTTCATTATTGTTTGTAATGACGAGAGGTTTCATATTTTTCTAATTAGACAAAGTAAAATTACTCATTCGGCTAATGGACAATGTAAACAGTGCGACGCTATCAGATGGAAACACCGATACAAGCCAAGTTCTAATGAATGTTAATTAGCCCTCCATTAAACAACTCATTTTAGTTTATATTGCAATTATGCTGTTGAGTTCAGCGATCCAACATTTGTCATCATAATGCATTTTCTGCCATTTGCGAGTACAGCGCTACGATTGTTTGCTAGCGATAAACTTTGACACAACATCTTGGGACTATTGCGCTAGTTTACACAGCTGGGAGGAATTTGGGAATCTTTTATTAATTTGAAAATAAAAAATACATTACGTACCCCAAATTGCTAGCACATGCATTCAACTGTATGTCATCACTTAGCGTCCTGAAGGCTAGTCGACTACTGCTTCTCAATTGCTGTAATAACAAATTGGTCTATATTCGACGATGATTTTTTCTCCAGGCTCGAACATGCTAAAGTGGTTCGGAAATTTAACCCCTTACAAGCCAGCGCACAGCCATAACACAGACAAGAGGAATGCCAAGCTAGTGTCGAGTAACCAAACAGAATGAGCGTTGAGGGCTTCCAGAAGGCTAACCCTACTGCTAGCGGTGTGGTAATGTTGTGATGTCAAATGGGGATTTGGAGCAGAGGTGCTGACATGTTTGGAGAGCGGGCTAACGGTGTAGTAGCAAAAGTGTGTCTGGGTGGGTACGTCATACTAAAACATAGAACAAGTGAGGAAAGGTATGCGAAGTTAGCAAGGTCGCGTAATCTCACTCTATACTTCTTTAAAGAGTAAGGTTAAGATTGTGTTCTTTGTGTACGTGATTTTTACTGTCTTAAAATGCGAAAAAGAGGACTAGTTCATAGCTGGTCTGAAGTTATTCCTAGCGTTCCGAGCATCCTAATTATTCTCGGCGTTAAGGTTATAAGCTCTTCTTGCAACTTTCAGAGTTTTTCCGTCACGGTCTATACTCAAGGAAGACATTTTTTATCTCAAATACGTGGAAAACTATGTACTTTAAATGGTGAATATTACGCTAAATTCACTTTGTAGCTTGTCAACTTGCAATGTTCAATTTTCATGCGTTGCGTTTGAGAAATCATGGATGCTACGGCCAAGCTATGTCATGCTGTGATATCCAACAAATGCTCCTCTGTGTTTTTAAAGTACGTGCACCTTCATCTGACTTGTTCTGACCAACACAGCGCAGGAATTGTTTGGATTACAGAAACGTCAGGGGTTGGTTGTTGGACTATCTCTCAAAAGAGCACATACGGGCTTTGTTTCCCTGCGTAAGACAGGCACATTTTCACAGTTCAAGTCAAGTAAAAGAAAAAATCTATTCTGTCAACTGGACAAAAAGTTATTTGAGTGAAGACGTTTCGCTGCTCATCTTAGATATTTCCACCAGCAATCTGACCAGAACTGAAGAAAGCAGCTATCTGAAACTAACACACCTATTTGTAAACCGTTTTTGTTTGTTGGCTGGGTGAAGTGTGAACCATACTTGAGTCACATTTTGCATAATCATTCAGGCCCCTAATGGTTGCTCTCACACCTATTTGCATACTGGCTAGCGCTATTGTTTTCCTTGTTTTGTACTAATCTAGAGATGTCAATCAAGCAATCCCTTCTATGTGAGGCCATGTAAGTACAGTAATAGATTTGAAAAGAAACCTGTAAGTATGATCTGTATTTTCAAACAAATAAAAACCCAATTACTCACCGATGGCTAATTCGCTAACACTACACACAACAAGGCTATTTAGGCCCCTAGTACAAAAGGCCACTCAATGTGTCATGTCCAAAGAATGCATATGTACAACAACCTTTAGTCAAGTACCGTAACTGCTACACTTTTAACTGCTCCCATTTTTTTATTAGCAAACAACACCTTCATGAATGCAGGCGCCCACACCTCAGTCAATGAACGCATTACCTGCTAGCTACACACCTACTTCCTGCCAGATTTGTCACCTCGTCCACCAACGTGTACCACTTTGACAATCCCTACTGTATACTTAGGTCGTATCACGTTAGGAAGAGGAGTTAGGTTATTCCAAACCAGACAAGTCGAGATCAGCAAAGTCTAGATCAGCAAAGTCCAGACAGTGGAGTCATCCAACGATTCCCCCCAGCTGCGACTTAATCACAAGGCTGTAGGCGACAAGTAAGCCAATAGAACAATACCGTCTGAAAAGCAGTTAGTCATGAGGTTATTTTTGGAGATTAGCTGGAGGGGGGGTTCCATGCTAGAAGGCCGTGTCTACGTGTTGTTGTTATTAAATGTCTGAAGAGAATAACATTGGTATTCATGTCACGAATTTGGAGTGAATCTCTGTTAGTTGTTGAACTTTAGCTTCGGAGACAGTTTACACTTTTGAGGTTGCATGTTTGGTAAGAATGTTAAGATAAGCAAACTTCTACAGGAATTGCTAAAACGTACTGGAAATTTTGGTGATTTTTCTGAAATATAATGAAATAATGCCTGATTTTTTACTGTTTTAAAAAGGCTAAAAAGGCAGGACTAGTTTATTTTAAATTAGATTTGCAGTGGTCCAAAGTTATTCCTCAGTTACATTGCATTCTGAACATCCTAATTATTCACAGAGATGAGTTTATCAGCACGTTTCACAACAGACTGGAGTAAAACTAACAACTAGCATGCTAATACGCAATACCTGATTATCAAACAATAAAACGCCGACAGATGCAGACAAGACACAGCAGCCATATTTTTGGACCTCACCATCATTAACTAGTACAACACAAGTATATAGTTCCAGGTACATCGGTCATTAATTATACTTGGATCAATTGGGCTTAAATAGTAAAACGTCCTTCGGTGAACTTTGTAACACTTTTTTACGTCCACGATTGACAGATAAACCCACCCACAAAAAATATTGTTTGGTGCAACTTTTGGGAATTCTTTAAAAACTGCTTAGAGTTATTGTTGCACTGGCATTTCATGAAAGAACTCCCCTTTAAGAAACTCCACTTGAATCCAGGCGGTAGTTTTAGTGAGTGGCTATGCATCTGGGAGCCATTTCTCTTTCTTGTCCATAAGATTTGTTGCTTTCTGGCTGTATAGCTGCACCCCAGGAGACCTCTGCGCTCTCTGGCTCTTTGTTATCCGTGCCAGTGTGCCAAGATTTATCCCATTAAATCCCGGAATGCCCTCCTCCTCACGTGGAATTCTTTGTTTAGTCCTGGCTAGAACAAGGATGCCCTAATGCCCCCTTTTTCTTTTCTCATTGTGCTATTTTAGTCCAAACTCCAAGCTATGTTTACAGGGAGTTGATGCTATCTTAAAAAACTTCTTTGATGACATGTTGACACACAGTTCTTTTTCTTGTCTTTGTTTAGGGAAAAGTTGGCCGTGGCTCGACTACAGAGGGAAGTGGCAAGGAGCAAGAGTGAAGAGACAATGGTAAAGTATGGGGCTTGTAATCAGCACGCAGTTCGGGATACCGCAGCCAGTGTGTTAGTCACGCTCGGGTTAGCTCGCTGCTGGCACCACACTGACGCGATTGTTGTTCTGCTTAGTCAGAGGCCAGGGCATGTGCCGGGATGAATCGCAACATTGTCTTAGCAGGTTAAAGAAAGAACGCTGCGGTAACCCTGCTTAGAAAATTCCAAAAGGTTAAACTAAAAATATTGAAGGCAAAAGTGCATTTGGTTCAGAGCTGTTTCAAGCTACATGTAAGTCACGATAACAAATTTTGAAGTTTGATATTGCTTAAGTAAAATATACATGATAAACAATAATATCAAAACTCATTTATACCACTGACGTAATAACCCAAGAGCAGATTTAAACCGCAAAAAACATTCAAAATGTACAATATCGTTAAAAAAATCACGAGCTGCAATAAAACCACATATTTAAATGCTATAGTACTTAGTTTGCATCTGTAATAAATCAAATAAGTTATTAATTCAAACTTTCATGGCTTCAATCTTATCACATAGGCAAAAAAATAACTACAAAATTTCCAGTAGTGCAAAATAAATGTTCACATGATCAATACTGACCCTCAAAGATATACTGTTCCAGCTTCATATATTGAACGATGAGTGGATGTAGTGATTTTTGTGACAGGCCTAGCTACAAGAAGACTAGGCAACTGCATCGCTCTCCAATGTACTGTTTTTTCCCCACACAAGTTTATAAAAAAAAAATTCAGTTCATCATTATTTTATGTATATTTTATTGACAAAAGACAATATTTTGATGGCACGTACTACATATTAGGGCTGAACGATGCCTTTTAACAATAGGATTCTGTTCAAAGTTCACATTATAAAGTGTCCAGAATAATTGAGAAGACGAGTCTGAAAGATAAGACTTACTACATAGAGTTTTACAATATTTGACAAAGGTCTTGCTGTGACTCCATTGTAAACAGTCTATGATAATTTACAAGGTTTTATGGTTAAATTATGTGCTTGTTGTACTGGCTGATGTTTTAATACCAAACTGATTTTTTTTGTTTGTTTAATTCCAAAGTATGAGTGAGATCAATTTGAATCTATTGAGATCTCATATCATGCAGTTTTAGTTTTAGGAATGTCGGTGTATTGTCTTTTGTTATGTTGCATGAAAAGACACATTGATATCAGGTGCGCTTCTGTTTGGGTGTACATGCGATCAGAGCAGCTGACTGTAGCTCTCAAAAACGCAATTACCAGCATGCCCCAGTGATGGCTGTGGGCCTAAAGCAGCCAAACCAGCGCTAGTTTAAAGCGTTCACACCGTATTCTTTATTGATCCCTGAAGGGGCAATGCTTATTTTTCTTCTTGCGTTTCCCCCACAGTGAAGAACAGTGGAGAAGGTCAAGTCTGAGGGTCAAACAGAGAACAGCGCCCCCGGAGGTTGGGGAGTAGAACATAGTTAGCTGGAGGCGTTAGCTACAGCTTCTTGGTGTCAATACGGATTGAGCCGTAACCTTCAGATTGCAGATTGTAATGGACTGAAAGATAGATATGCAGAGGAAGTTTCAGAGGCAGGCATCTGGACACAGTTTTTGAAATCTGTTTGATATGGTTGTCATATTAGCTTGATGCAATTAGTGTATAATTGGTAGAGCTAAACGGTAAGGCATGACCACGCGTCTACTGACAGTATTGTTACGCTAAAGACTGTATAACTTGTGATTCAAGAATAGACTAAAATAAGGAAGCGCTGATTGATTATGCTAACTTTGGCAGTGAGCGTAGCAATTTTCCCTTGATAAAAATAAAAAACTGTTAATTAAAAGCAGTTACTTTGGTAGCAAACAGAGTTATTATGTCTTTTTTGCAATGGTATTGTTAAAGAAATGGTATGTAGTCTATGCTCTTACATCTTAAAAAAAGTTACTGTAATCACAATAGCCATTCTCAGTATATGTACATATCTCATTTGAAAGCTCAGAACCTCCAGAATTCACTCACTGAGGCTGCAGATACTGGGCATGGCGACTCAGGTCAGAGAGATTTCAGCATTGAAACTGGCAACAGAAATGAGAGACTCGTGAGGCTCATTCTGCTTTCTGATTGTTTGTTGGTTAGTTACTTAGTTAAATTAGTTAGTTGGATAATCATCTTGAGAACCAGAATACCAAACCATTACATTTGCTGTCGTATCCAGTGTTTTTGTAATTAAGAATAATCAGCATTAGACTTGTTATCAGTAAAAGCTATATTTGATTTGAATATGTTTACCTCAGAGGACATAGACAGGTCATATTTATAGAATTTAAATAAAAAATATATACAGTTCCTTTAATAATCCCAAAACCTGTACAGAAATTGAGGTTATTCTGACTTTAAAATCTAATTTGACTGGAATTCAAGACGTTTCAAAAACCGAATCACACTGGCCAAGAAGCTTAATGACTGCACATAGCCAGTTTTTGCATTTGTATATTTGCAGTTAGCACAAAATAACATAGGCTAAGTCTCGGGCTCCTTTCATAATACTGGCTATCATCGTCATCTAGTAACTTTCCCCTGTTGATAGTCATGCCTAACTCATTTTCCCACTCAGGGCTCTAATCAACCGCTCCTTTCCCTCCTGGGGCCTGATTTTCACACTATATCTATGGAGGAATGGAATGCGTACAACCTCTGGAAAGCCCTCATATCAGCGGCTAGCATCACATACACAGGTCGAACAGTTTCCCGTTTGCTGTGCTAGCTTTATTCACAGACAAAAACATACTGTATGTTTTAAATTGGCGCCCATTCACAGTAATATAAATGGCACGGGTACTTAAATAAACCACAAAATCCGCATACCATCTACATGTTTTAAGTAGAAAACTGGCATTAGCTTGTTTATAGGATATGTTCATCTAATTATCAAGTGAATTAGGTTAGCTAGCATTGGCGTAATTACATTTATTTAGCTTGTTTCCTTGAGTTAAGTTGGTCTTGGTTGTATGTTGACTTTTTTGCTTTAAGAAGTTTGAGGTGTAATTAGAAGTAGTTTTATCCAATGTAGATAAATATATTACGTTTGAATGAAAAATGAGGAGTTTTGAAGTCATTTCCCCATGCTAATATGCTAGCAAGCCAAGGATGAGGAAATCACACGCACAATTTTAACGTTTTTCCACAGACCGTATATATAAATGGACATAGCTAACCTGCTAGCCACCGCATTCCAAATAGGAAGTGAACATTGGCGCGCATCCGGCTCCATTGATTCTGACTCCAATTCACTTTCTATTGAAACTGTTGCCCCTCTTACCATAAGCCTGTTATTTTGGTCTTAAAATGTTCATATTAACCTGCGCTACATGATCCAGGTATTTTAATTTTGCTATTGTGTCCATAAATCAAGATATGAACATTAATAACAGACAAATCAGGCATCTTCCTTCCCCGAGGTTGCTACCGCTAGAGTTAGCAACGGGTTTGATTGACAGCGTTGCTAAGTGCCCGCTCCATGCTAAACCAGCAGTACGATAAGGGGCATTACTCACTCCAGATTGGCTCTTTGGTTGCTATGATACTTGCGGTACGAAATCCAAATATGGAACTCGGCTCTAAATTCACCTTTATAACTGCTAGCCTTGATGAGCTATGGGTGACGTCACACTCCCTTAATCCACTTCTTATATACAGTCTGTGCATTTTTGTTTAGCATTTTTCATCGACATACTGGATACTGGCCATAGCACTATTAACCTAGGCTATAGCTTGCTAGTTTGTACTCCGCTATCCTGGTGAAATTTAACTAAAGTGCAATTTTTGACCAGCTCTCATGCCCATAACATTTTTTTGTAAAAGAGTGGTTTTGATATTTTCCTGTTCTGAAATTACCTCAAAAACAGTCTGAGTCACCATAGCAGACTGCCATCCCACACTTCTTTAGATCAATATTTTCAAAACCTACTTTGTTTTCAATTTGCGGCGCGCCATGGCTTACTACCCCGGGGCACGTGTGTATATAAAGTAATTGAATTTATGCCTATGCTTGTCGGCCTGTCAGCGCCTCCTCCTGTAACATCAACCCCTGACCTCACCGGGCCTGTCAAACCTACAACGTCCTCCTCTACCCCCAGCTACCCGACGTGCTAATTATTACTCTTTAACGTTAGCGC